>NW_016017388.1:779216-955382 GCF_000320565.1 Sphaerulina musiva SO2202 | reverse complement strand
TGTGTGTGTGTGTGTGTGTGTGTGTGTGTGTGTGTGTGGCCGGTGCAGAAGAATCTCCGCTATAGTTAGCTAATGAAAGAGTGTTCCTTCTGCAGTGCAATTCCCTCTTTGACATGTTGTTTACTGACTATGCCGTTGACGCCGGCAGAACACTGATCTCGTTGTTGCCACCGATCATGGAGTGTTGCATCCGTCCCGTCCATTCATTGAAGTATCGTCAACGTCCAGTCAATATGCTTGATGCGTCGATGGTCTAGCGGCCTGGTTCAATATTGCCGAACGAGTGTGGTGCCTCAGGTATACCAGGTACCTAAGTCAGAAGTACTGTCGGTGGAGTCATGCAAGAGTGCGTTGGCTTCTTAGTGACCTGCATGCGGTATTGGAGCGTCGAAATCCTCGGCAGACAAGCGACGGCCTCACTGTGTCCTCATTCCTGTATCTCATGCCACCACGCCGTCGCCACCCAGTCATACTGATTGCTCAAGAGCACCGCCGTTCGAGTGATAGAGGGCTATCGTAGTCCAGTGGCGCCACAGTCTGGTCCGACAGGAACACACCTCTGCTACCACCGCCGCACTTGGTAACTCTGCTGCCACACCAACTCAACACGCGGAAACGCCGAAGAGACCATGAGGCGATACAACAAAGAAATACACGCTCAAATCGACCACGAAACCGAAGATTCCGAGGGTGAAATCTGAGCTTCATGAGTGGATGGCAAGCCAATCACCAAAGCCGACAGTGGTAAATCAGATGCGGTTATCTTCCAGTACCCGACAGATGATCTCAGCTAATACTTGCTGCCACAGTGCATTTTCAGTCGAAGTTTTACCAAAAGCAAGTCTAGCCGGTAGTTTTGCAGCGGTACCGCGTAGCTGGTCCCTTGGATGCCTTCTGCGCGACTCCGCCGTCGACGTTGCAGAAATATCAAGCTTGTTGATGCCACTGCTGATGGGATGATGCTGTCTCGTCATGTCCTGTCTCGGGAGGTTCCCGGCATGTGATCGTGAGTCTATCAAGACTAGAACCTTTTGAGCTGGACGCCATGGGGCTGTGTCGTAGCCGCAATATCCTTAGGCTCTGTAGAACCATGCCGCTGATGCTCGGGATATCGAAGGCAGTGGCGTGACGAGGTCCAGATATGCAAGAGTAAACAGCAGCCAGAATGGTTCAGCCGCAGCGACAGTCTGCCACTATGTCGACTGGAGTCCAAGCTGGCGATCATGACAGACTCGCCTGTATTAGAGCAATGCCGATTCAATGTCTGCTCTCTTCGAACTGCATGCCTTTGCTAGGCTTTTGCAAGTATCCGCGTTCTGAAACCAGCCATCGTTCTTGCTGTGAGAACGCTCTCCCTTGTCGGCTAGTGAGGCATAACCATATGCTCGTTCATTTCTGGAGTGATGGCAAACTCAGTATGACGGCTGCTGTCTCAGTAGATTTGTAGCCTCTGCTCCCTCTTGCACGGCGCAGTCTACCACTCCATAGAGATCCATGACTATGGCCATCGGTCCGGCTGGTTCCAAAGGAGGGTGCCGACGTACTGTCCAGAAGGTCTGTCTCATGGTATGTCGCCGTCATGAAAAAACTTTCGGCCATGTGAAAAGCCCACAAGCACTCCCATCTGGAGTCTTCATCCCGAAAAGAAGCAGTCGATACCCTCGAAAGACTTTGGCAGCAACATTCTTTTCTGTCCAGTATATCCTCCTCCTAAACCCAGTAATACACCCCCAGCTGCATATCAATATTCTGGTTGGTCGTGTATTACTCACCGTCTCCGTTGGTCATCGTTTGGCATCGCTACATCCACCATCCCGACTATTACTTCATGGGCACTCACAGCGCATACAGTACAGCTCTGCCAATCCAAAACTAGCTCTTCACCGTTGTTGTTGTTCTCCTCCTCAATTCTGCTCGGGTCGTCGCGTAAATGTCGCTGTACATTTGATGCCTTGCCTGCGCCGCCGCTGGAATTATTGTTCTCACCTTGATCATCTCGCCTTGATCGAGAAAATTGAGACCTTATCAAAGTAGTCAGCGTCACAATTGATGTCGTTGAAGTGAATACGCCGTGAGGTAGCTTGTGAGTTCAAGTTGAGATGGACGTGTATTTCGCATGTATTTCTTAGAAGTTGGTTCGTGCCACTGGACACCTCAGTCACTGGACTTAGGTACTTTCATGGCTCTAGTCTACAGTACTCTCTGCTTTCCACACTCCTCTCCTGTCTCGCCTTCGACATCCGCACTTCTGAACAGGACACGCTCTTTAACACTCATAGAATGGCATACTAATCTACGCAGATGAGGCGGTCTGGCGCAAACACCCTTCCTACAATGACACATTCGAGACGCCTCCAAAGAGCGTCGCTCACGCTCGCGAACATCCTCCTCCCGGTTGCTGTACTAACCTTTGCGAGCGGCTTCTTCCCGTATAAGCCTGTTCTGCCTGGTCTGGCGCATTTCGAAGAAGAAGGAGGACCTGACGGAGTAGGCGAGGCAGACGAGAATGGACGGGCACGAGCAGCCGCCGCCTTCGACAAGGTCATCTTCATGGTGGTAGATGCGCTGAGAAGTGACTTTGTCTACGGCCACGACAGCGGCATGCTGTTCACGCAGAGGTACGACAGACACGCCGTATTCCAGTTACTACCAGTGCTGAAGGCATAACAGCCTCATTCGCTCCGGCGCAGCGATTCCCTTCACCGCCCATGCTACGCCGCCCACAGTCACCATGCCTCGAGTCAAGGCCCTTACGACCGGCTCCGTGCCCTCCTTTCTCGATCTCATTCTCAACTTCGCCGAGTCCGACAAATCGTCCTCGCTCGCCTCGCAGGATACGTGGCTCGCGCAGATCAAGGCTGCAGGCGGCAATCTCGTCTTCTACGGCGATGATACATGGCTCAAGCTGTTCCCGGATAGCCCAGACCCGGCAGAGCCGCCGTTTTTCATGCGCAGTGATGGAACTAGCAGTTTCTTCGTATCGGTCAGTAGAACTGGCCCGGTAACCTTCTCCTGTAGTGTCTGTAGGCTGAGTATTCATTTTTTGGTAAACAGGATTTCACAGAAGTGGACCATAATGTGACGAGACATGTGCCCGAAGCGCTGGCGAAAGACGACTGGAACGCCATGATTATGCATTACCTAGGCCTTGATCACATTGGTCACAAAACTGGTCCGCTGGGTCCGAACATGCTTCCCAAGCAGAAGGAGATGGATGGGATTGTCATGACGATCTTTGAAGCGATGGAGAAGAACGAACACCACAGTAACACGCTCTTGGTTTTGGCTGGGGATCACGGTATGAACGCAGGCGGTAACCATGGTGGGAGTGGACCGGGAGAAACGGAGCCTGCTCTGCTGTTCGCCAGCCCGAAACTCAGAGCCGTCAAGAAAAGGAAGCAGTATGCCAGTCCTACCGAGCCCAAGGCCGGGACTGAGTTTCATTACTACACCAAGGTAGAGCAGAGTGACTTCGTTCCCACTCTCGCGGGATTGATGGGACTACCAATCTCGAGAAACAGTCTCGGCGTCAGTATACCGGAAATGGCGATACTCGGAAGTGAGGAGGACAGGTTCTGGCATTTGAAGAGGAATGCCGAGCAGATTCTCGATATCGTCAAGGCCACCTATGGCGAGGAGAGCTGGGAAGAGACTGTGGGCATTGTGGAGGCTCTGATGACTACGAGCAAGGCTCTCGAGGACATGCAGCAGTGGGGAAGGATGTGTGAAGAGGCAGAGGGGGTGAAGAAGTTGGCGTGTCTGTGGGCTGCCGCTAAGTTGCAACCCACGATCAAGGCTGGCATCACGCCAGACCATCTT
The DNA here is from genome assembly GCF_000320565.1 of Sphaerulina musiva SO2202. NCBI lineage: Eukaryota > Fungi > Ascomycota > Dothideomycetes > Mycosphaerellales > Mycosphaerellaceae > Sphaerulina > Sphaerulina musiva. Next base: position 951,563 of record NW_016017388.1, on the reverse strand, counting down.
CTCCAGGACTCGCAATCGCGGCTTCTCGCCTTCCTCCTCGCGGCGCAGGATGAACTCAGCGGGACGGCGTCCTCGTACAACATTCCGCGCATGGTGACTGGAATGGCTTTGACAGCGTTCATTATCATGTTGACCATTTCATCCTTTCCACGACTCTGGCCACCATCTACAGCGGGCTTGTTCTTCACTACCACTTCCCTCCTGTATGGTATCATGATGTTTGCCTCTTCGTACGTGGAAGAAGAGCAGCATTTCTGGTACTGGCTCACACCCGCCTGGGTTGTAGCTCTGAGCATTCAGAACCTGCCTCACTTCGCATCTTTCGGCAGCAGGGGCCGCCTCACAGCAGCTGTCTTCACGTTACTGGCCGTTCATCGGTTCAGCGTTCGATGGAATCAAACTGGACAGAAACACTCTGGTGCTCCAGATATCGTGCACACGGTCTTTCCTGAGAATCATGTCCTCATGTGGCTCTTCATCCTAGCCACATATCTTTACGAAGGCTACCTCCTCGTCACTCGATCTTTCGCAGGCCTTGTCGCCACAGAAGCCAGCGTTGCTACAGCTGTCGTCTGCGTTCTTTTCGGAGTAGTCTTCAAGCTCAATTTTACACAAGCCGATGCGCCGGAGTTAGTTCAAGGACTAGGAAACCAAGTGCGAGAGTGGACTGAAAGCGCAGATTTGATTTTGCAAGCACGTTCCGCTTTCTTCGCCCTCACTATCACCACTTTCGCGGTAGTGACATTGGCGGTGCTTTCCCATCGGCAGAGCATCAAACTAGGTGTCGAAGAAGCTGGCAAATTACCGAGTCTCGCGGAGAGATTACACACTTTGCTGAGTCTGTTTCTTATCATGCAGACGCGAGCTCCGAATGTGATTCTCTTCCTGGGATGGGAACTGCAGAGAGAGGCTTTGAGCTATATCCTTCAGAGCTTACCGTCACCCACCATCAAAAGTAGGACTTCCACCATTGCCATGACGGTTTTACTTTTCAGTCACGTTACATTCTTCTGTTCGGGCGGGAGCAATTCCATCTCGTCCATCGATCTGAGTAACGCATATAACGGCGTGGCAGATTACAACATATTCGCAGTTGGCATCCTCCTTTTCGCTTCGAACTGGACAGGTGCGATTTGGTGGTGCAGTGCTGCGATTCTATTACTTTCTGCAGGCGAAGAAAACGCCAAACGTTCCATTTTCGCTCCCGCTACTGCGAGCTCTTTATTCGGGTCGAAGAAGAATGACAGTACCAAAAAGAGCTGGATTGATGAAGAAAGGAGACAACTTCATGAAGCGAGTTTGAGGACCATGATGGGTCCCGAGAAGAAGACGAGAAAGGAGGGGGGGGAGAAGGTTGATGAACAGGTTTGGTCAGATTATGTCTGTTACATGACCTTGTTTGTTTCGACGGCTTTGTTGGCTGTGATGGCCAGTTGCACGGCTTTGAGGACGCATTTGTTCATTTGGACAGTATTCAGTCCAAAGTATCTGTATGCTATGGCTTGGAGTGTGGGGTGGCATCTGATTGTCAATGTGTGGTTGGGGAGCATGTTGAACGGGTTCAAGGCCGTGGCGTAGTGGAGGTACGACAGGAAGGCTGGAGCGGGAGAAGTGCATGTATGAATAGGCAAAAGAGTGTGTGAAGACAGAACATTGTATACAATTTGTATTTGTACAGGGTATAAGTAGTGTGTGAACACAATCAGGTCGTCTTGTCATCAGCCAAAAATATCGTCAATGGCATCTCCCCCAACTCTCTTGCGCTTTTTCTTCTTCTTCACATCAACTGTGCCCTCAGATTTCCGCTTCCGAGTGTCTCCAACACTTCTCGCAGGTAGTACGTCCATCCTTTCGTCCTCACCTCCGATCCCATCTGCCACCGATGCCACCGCCACCTCCCCCTCACCTTCTCGCGAGACAACTTGACCAGCATCCTCTGCTGCTTCATTCTCACCACGACCCAGTAACCCCCGTACCTCCTCATCACAACCACCACCACCACCATCATCATCATCATCCTCACCCCTCATCTCCCTCCCAAAAGCCTCAATAGCCTTCCTCACTTCCACCTCGCCCATCTCCTCCCACTCGGCCGTAATCCCCACAATGCCACAAACCTGGGCCAAAACCGCCAACAAAAAAATCCCCAACACACCAAATCTCTGATCCGCCACCAGCTGCGAAAACGCCCTCTGCCATTTCCGCGCGAGAAAATCTCTCCAATAATTCACTCGGGCGCGAATCCGTGCGATGAGAATCGGATCCAGAGTTTTTTTCTTGTGCGTTTGCGCGTGGTGGGATGTCGTGGGGATGGTGTTGAGGGTGGTGAGGTTCGATGTCAAGTGGGAGAGTTGGCGGCGGAAAATGTTAAAGTGTCGGTACCAGATGGAGTGGGAGTGTTGGTTTTTGTTGCGGGTGTGGAAGAGGTGCAGGAGGGTGGTGAGGTGGTGGAGTTCGGAGAGGGAGGAGGGGGAGATGTTGAATTGTTCTTGGGAGAGGGAGGGGTTCGAGGATGGGGTGTTGTTGTTCATCTTGATGATTGGTTTTTTTGGTATTTGCTTTTTTCTTTCGGTATATGCTGTGCATGGAGTTGAGGAGAGGATTCTTTTTGCCTTTTTTTTTGTTTTTCTGCGCCGGGGCTTGTGGTGTGAGAGCAGGACCAGGTCGACACGGTTCGTGTGGCCAGAATATCTTCATGGAATATTCTCCATCGCTATAGCTAGAGCCGGAGGCTTGAGAGAGGCAGTGACTGGGTGGTGTTGTTATTCTTCCAATGAGAAGTCGGGTATTTCGTAAAGTCAACTCCCCCACAGCCCGCTCCGTGTCCGTCTCTATCTCGTGGCAGCCCCACTTCATTAGGTACCACAGTTCGAGACAATGACATGAGCCCCTCGTGATCGGGAGGTGATCGGGTCGCTGCATACTATACAGATCTACCGCCATCTTGCGGACGTCTCTTGCCAAGTAGAGATAACGCCTTTGAGATGTCATAACCAAGCTCTCTCCTCGCTGCCGCAGCAGCATATCCTCCTCCAGCACATTCACCGAGAGCAGCCATGGACCAGCGAAGACCGCCGGAATACAGGCTCGATGTCACAGCAGACCGCTCGAATGTGAAGGATGTAGTCAAAGGTATATAACATGAACAGACTGACTACCAACCAAAGGTACTCCCTCATTCCCCCTTCAGAAGTGCTAACAGATCTTCTTCCTCGCCCTAGGCATCCTCCATACCATCTTCTTCCACCGCTACTTCACCCCTCTCTACCCAGCAACCCACGAAATCCTCGACCTCACCCTCCCCTTCGTCACCGAAGACGACATCGACACTCTAATCGAAACCCGCACAAGCTCCCTCCTCCGCCAACTCGACTCGCAATCGACTACAACTACTTCTACTACAACCACAACAACCACAACACCACCAGCCCCAACAACAACAACAACAACTTCTTCTCCACTCCAACCCTCCTCCCCCCGCCCCACCCACGCAACCCTCACCCTCCAATTCCTCGAACGCAAACGCCGTCGAACATGGTTCATTCAAAAACCCGACGAAGAAACTCCCTGGGAGACATGGATTCTCAGCGTCAGCGTCACGAGCGCTCGAAGTGAAGGCGAAGCGCAAAGAAATCGTTTACACATGACGAGGAGTTTGGAAATGGCTGCGTGCAAAATTGTGCAGATTGTGAATTTGCAGAGGGGTCATATTCCGCCCATTACTACGACGGAGAGTAATCCGTTTCCGTATGATTTGAAGATTAAAATGGGGGGTGGGAATAGTGGTGGGGGAGGAGGAGGAGGTGGTGGTGGTGGTGGTGGTGGAGGTGGAGATCAGGAAGGGTGGGGTGGGAAGATGGGTATCTTTTTGAATAATTGAGTGGAATGAATGGATGATGGCATGGATGCACATGGGAGGGAGGCATGGATCATTACGGCGTTCGGAGTGCTTTTTCTCTTTTTGTCATGACAGCATGAAAACGGAGTTCGCATAGATGAGATACCCAATGGGAGGTCAGACGTGAACATGTTCTCATTCGATGTACGACAGACATCCTGAGCGATGTTTCGTATTTCTCGTTAAACAAGTGACTAGTCCTCCACATCTCGTGTTTCTAGCACAGCGAACATGATGCCCAGGGCTTGACAATTATGTCAAAGAGTCATCTCAGCACACAGCGGACTGTCAAGCTGATGTGCTGTAGCTGGTAATCGTGTTGCGACACGCGGCATAAAAGTGCTTCACGGTCTCCCGAGTTCTGCGCGTATCGCCACGGGCAGCGGAAAGCTGGGCCACAAAGCGCTGTCTCTCGCTGTCTGCCACATGCTCGCTGATAGCTGGCAAGGCGGCTTTGTTCGCCAAGGCACTCTCTATCCATTGCTTCGATTGTGGCTGGGTAGAAAGAAGAGCCTTGAGTGGCTCGCAGAGCTGCTCGAGTTCGGACCTTTGACCTCGCCCACTGATCTGACTCATCAATGCTTGAGCGAGCATGGGTCCATAGGCGGCAACGACTTGTGCGAGGCGAGTGCGGACAACTTCATCAGCAGGCTTATCTTCTGGCTTGATCAATCTCGCCCAGAAGCCACATGCTGCGCGTTTGGGCATCAGGTCTGCACCATCGACTGCTTTGAGAGAAAAGTCGAGAATCGGGGCGACCATGTCTCCAGTGCCAGCCGTGTCCATGAGAATGTTCGTGTAGCGTCCAATCATCCTGTTGAACACATCAATGCAGCTCTGGGCCACGCCCGGATCTCGACTTGGCTCGCCCAAGAGCTGGACCATCGACACGACTTTTTGATATATCTTGGCGACTTCATCATCGATTCGAGGGTGATTGTTTCTTGAATATTGTTGCACCAGTGTGCATGTCATGGCTAGTACTGATTCCACATTCGGCGTGCTGGGGTTGCACTGCTCGAGGAAGGCGATGATGTAGCCAGGCGGGAAGACAAACGGACCAGGCTCAGTTTCGACGAACCCACTCTTGAGTACTTTGCAGACACCCTCGACCACCTCTCCGTTTTGCGGTATCAGCTGCAGGGCGCTCTGGCATATGCTCAGAATACGCTGTTGTATTGCTTGACCTGTGCAATGCGTCAGTTCGAGGTCGGTGGCGGTTTATATAGGAACGATCACGTACCATCCGTAGTCTGCCAGAAGCTCTTCTTGTCGACCGGCGCAGTGTTATCATTGGAGAGGTCAATCGGCCCGTCCTCTTCACTCTGCATATTCTTTCCTACAGCCGCAAGACACTCGATTGCCGACGCACCCCATAGCTCGAGCAACTCAGGGTTAGACTGATCACGCGCGTTTCCCAGTGTCCCCTCAATAATGTCCAGCAAAGCAGATAGAGGCCTAGCTTTGGCGCTTTCGGGTTGTACTGCTTGCACGATGGCGGCAATGGCACCAATGACTTTCTCGTTCGTATATGGCTCACTTGTCTCCCCTTGCGCGAAGTTGTTGTATTGCGCCAGAAAGCCATCTAGCTCGCTCGTCAAGCTCGCACGGCATGTCGAACACAGCTCGGCGATAGACTTTGCAGCGCTCAGATAGAGGCCTGGGTTTTCCAGTGATGCGAATAAGAAGCGCAACGTGTCGGGAAGAAACTCGGCGTGACGCTCGATGTACGCTCCATATGACCCGAGTGTGTCAACAGCAGTCCGGCGTGCTTGTGTAGGCATAGTCTGGCTAAAGTCTCCAACGATGCGATATAGCGACGAGCTGAAGACTGGAGTGAGTGTGTTCTCGGCAGTTTGATCAGCCAACACATTGTCGGCAAGTGTATTGACCGCAAACAAGGCGGCCTCAAGCTCCTGCCACTGCCCATGTTCCAAAGCACTTAGCATGATCGTGACAAGTGACTGCAGCATTTCAACGCCGAGAAAGACGTATATCGATAGCATGAGGTCTGAGGCATCCATGCGAAATTCCTTAAAACCTTCGGATTCAGCTTCGGTCCACTCATTTGCCGTCTCTGCGTCCGGGGTACGCATTTTCTGCCAGAGTAGATGTGTGAGTGACATGCACGTCGATCTTGCGGACGAAACCCAATGCAGCGGCGTTTCGATATCGGCGCTGGAATAGGTAATATCATTGACATACTCAATGTAAGTATTCCAGAACTCGATACTGTGCAAAGACGCCTCATCATCGTCGCCTGGGTAGCCAGGGGCTTCTAGAATAGCCATAATCAGCGCTAGAGGGGCCTTTGACATGATCTCATTTTCCGGCTGCTCGACGATTTGCTGTATATTGGCTATGCCATATGCGATGACAAACTGAGCCACTGATATCACTTCGGGCTCTTGTTCATGCAAAGATTGCAGCATTCGGGGACGGACATTGTTGAAGATGATTTCGGCCAAGGTCGTCATGTGCTGTGGTTGGAAAAAAGTGGTGTAGGTTTCCAGGACGTCGCGGAAAATGTCCATGGCCTCGTGCTCGAGTCTCGGGTCCAACAGCAGCATTGACAAGCCGGGGACGAGTCGGCGGAGATGTTCCAGCGCCTCTGGCTTGGTGGGCCACATGGGCTGGGCATAATTGACCCAGTTGAGGAAGCAGACCAGACACTCCTTCTTGACGTCCGAGGAGATCTGTGACGCAGGTCTGTGGAGAGCATTTTCGATGAGGATACTCACATCTTGCACCAGGATCTGCATCTGCTCGTAAATTCGTTCGCATGCTGGATTTGTGCTGTCCACCTTGGCGCCGTCCGTGGCAAGCTGTCCAGATAGCCACAATAGAAGGATGATCTGGGAGTCTCCGAGGGCTGGCAAATATTGGTTGATCGCATCATGAGATGCCGAGAGTTGATCCTGCCACAAGTCAGTGGACGATGTCGACAACTCTGTGCACAGAAAACGTACCTCCGACACAAAATCGCCATGAGCGAGTGAGGCCGCAATGTGAAGCAGAGGCCGCGGCCACTGTACTGATGATTGTAGGAAGTATGTGCCAAGCGCGGCACACAGCTTCTTTTGCACCAGGTGCCCCTCCCCAACACGGTCTAGTCTGACCTGAAGAACGTCAGCTCAGTACGTATATATATCAAATGGATCAATTGCAGTCAAGCTACAATAGAGAAGCAGAAGAAGGCGGAACACACAGTCCAAGATACTATTCTTGCAAGAATAGCCTGCGCGGTGGCAGCAGCCAGCTTAGACCTGTTACACAGCATGAGCGGAGAGTCTCACCATCAAAGACTCATCTCAGGGTCGACAAACTGACCCTTCATTGTTGAGTTTCACTTGAAAGGTCAAAGCGGCGATGAAGCGCACACTAGGGTCTTGTGAGGCGAGAAGGCCATCTGCAAGCTGCCATCCCTCTGGCGAATGCTGTAGGAGCTTGATTTGCTCGTCGATTTGATTGATGAGCTTCGGTGTACCTGGCTGGTACAGACGTTTGACGAGCTATGCCGAGAATCAGCACGAGCGGCCTCCAGATCAGATGGTTTGAGCACGAGCGCGCCACGCCACATACTTGCTCGACTTCGTCCAGGCTCGTCGGAGCACTGACTAAGCTGTTGGCGTCCATATGGATATGGGATCAATTGTCAGCGAGGAGTTGCGCGATGTCCGTCATGTCTTGTCGCGCCCGTGGGAGGGAGTGGCGGATGCGGATGTGGATATGGAATGCGCTGCAGGGCCGGGCCAGTGTACGTTGGTAGAATTCAAGTAGGATGGAAATCAATTGTGCGAGCACAGCTGCACAGGGTACGACTCGAGATGGTTTGTCTTGAAGAGCAGCTCACGCGAAGAGCGGATGGCCGCATGCTGGGAAGGGAAGGAGCGACGCAGCAGCCGTGCAATTTTCGCGAAAAGGTGCCGAGAGCCTGCCTGATTGGGTTCGTGTTACCTCCCTCCGACTTGACCAGACATGCCGGCATGTTTCATCCGCATCAACAACATCACCTACCTGATATTATCATCACTCCGCCATCGACTCGCACCTCATGATGGACCGACCTGTCGCAACTTGCAGAGGAACGTGGACAGGGCAGGGCAGGGCAGCATGTCATCAAGGAGACTGGCGGCAATTCACGGTGAGGCTTGGCATAAAATGAACTACCTACGCGTTCCTACGGTATCTAGGTACTAGCTTCACATCTGGCATTCCACTGGCATTACCTCCTCTGGGCCTACAAACTCTTCTGTGGTTGGAGTATAGCAGGTGTCATATTCCTGGCTCGCTCGGCATCCGTGCGAACATCTTTCTTGCGTCTAAGCGATGCCGACCTTCTCCGAACGCTCGATGGTCTGGTCAAACGAGTACAGCGGCTCGAGCTTGGCCTCTTTGCGGAACAGCACCCAGCGGTTGAACCACCATGGGAGGGCCTTGGTAGTCTGATAGCGGACAAACTGTCTTCCAGGCACAGCAAAGACGTAGTCCTACACAAACGGTCAGCATAGTTCCTCGTCCGGAGTACTGAACTGTTTCTTGGCGGCATGCCGCAAGCAAACTTACCAATTCCTCCAGCGAACGCTGTTTCGTCTCTGGCACAAACAGGAAGATCATCACAAAAGCGATGACATTCAAACCTGCGTAGAAGCCGAATGCCCCTGTGGGCGTGAGGGCCGCCAGGATCGCGGGAAACGAGATGGACAAGACAGCGGCCCAGAACAGACAGGTCGCGACAGCCCATCCCATGCCCACCTCTCTATGCGAGAGTGGAAACACCTCAGCCGAGTAGGTGAATGGCACGGGACCCTCTCCAGGCGAGTAGAAAGCGGCAAAGAGGTAGATGAAAAGGGCAATGGCACCGAGCCGGGCGTCACCAGCAGACATTGGGATCAAAAAGCAAAGGCCTGCAGCAAGCAGAGTCCAGGCCATCTGGGGAAAGGTGAATAGCAGTAGTGCGCGGCGTCCGAACGTGTCGATGGTCCAGATCGCTGGGAACGCGAAAACGAAGTTGACGAGTCCAAAGCCGAAGGAGGCGATCAGCGCGTCGCGCTCCGAAGCATCGGCCTGTCTAAACACGGTCGAGGAGTAGAAGGCTATGATGTTGATTCCGCACTGGGATCGATTAGTGGCGGATTTGCATCAGCTTCAGCTTGTTGAGAGCGCTTACCATCTGCTGCGCAATCATGACCACGAAACTAGCCAGCGTAGCGCGACGAACTCGTGGTATCGTGAATAGCTGCACGAATCGCGAAAGGTAATTACTCTTCCCAACGATGCTAGCCTCAACTTGAAGTTGACAGTGGATGTAGTAGAGATCCCTCGCGGCCTGCAAGGGATGGAATCTCAGCTTCAACAGCGACTTGTAGGCCTTCTGATATCGGTTCTTCTTCATGTACCATCGTGGACTCTCCGGGCTTCAGTCGGGCGGAATACATGTCAGCGACGGCTCAGATATGAGAGGCTTGGGCGTACATAAGCAGCGTCTTACCAGAAGTAGATGCCAAGAGTCAGAGGCACGGCTGGGATGAAAGCCGAACCAATTTGCAACCTCCAGGCGATGTCGCCAACACGGTAGACAGCGAGGTTTGCACAGAAGCCCTGGATTCAAGTTAGCCCATCTTCATGACGACGCGGTGATTGTGCAGCATACCAGGAAGATGCCAAATGCGGTCCACATTTGCCAACTCATCACCAGAGCGCCTCGAATCCGTGCAGGTGAGTTCTCGGCGGCGAAAATTGGCACTGTGGAACCCTTCAAACCCATTCCTATACCCATGAGAAGTCGAGTGATAAACAGCTGTTCCCAGGTCTGGGAGACAGCTCCTCCGATTGGTGTAATGAGACAGAAGACAGCGGAGATGAAAATGGTCCCACGGCGTCCAAAGTAGAAGTTGCACGGATCCGAGAGCCAGCAGCCGAGAAACGCAGACCCGATATACGGCCCGGCATTGACAACTCCCACGAGCCAACTATCGCGAACCTGATTGGGATGTCCTATAGTCTCACCGAAGCCAATACCGAATTCTTGTGGAAACGACAAGTTTGCTCCCTAAGCTCTGGTCAGAACTGTTCTCAGGTGGAAGTATTCGTACCCACTCACGTTCGATCCCGTCTGATCCCAGCCTTGCACTGCAGCTCCGATCGAGCAAACAATGATTGTGATGTACAATTGGAATGGGTGACGCCAACGGTGCGCGGCCTCATATCGCAAAAACTCCTTTTCGTGCTCGTCCAGCTGCTCCAGGCTCTCGAAATTGGCTGGATCTTGAGCTATGAGAGCGCCTTTCTTGAGCAACTCGAGTTGATCATTGAGACCCTTCTGATGTGCGAATTGCTCGACATCAGTCATGAGGTCTGCGTACGAAATTCCCGCGAGCGGATTGCTGATTCTGTGTGCACATTAGCTAACGTCGATGATATGTACAGACCATATGCGTCTCCTTACTTCGCGTCTACATTGCGGTTCAAGTTAATGGACTCGACTACAGACTTCTGGCGAATCTCGTCGGGCCCTTCGTGGTACACCTGACCAGACTTCTCCATGCTCTGGTCCTCTGCCATCGTGCCTGGCTGTTGATGTTGTTGTCAGTATTCAGCGAAGCTTGCAGCGAAGAAGAATTCAAGAGAACGTACAAGAGCTGGACAAGAATTCTTGCGAATACAACGCGAACTTTTTGATTCTGGCGACAATAATTTGGGGGTCTTTACTCAATTTATGAAAAAATGTTCACCTTCACCACCCAACCTGCCCCCACCAATAGTGACTGGACCCTCTACAAGCTTCGGCTCTAGCTATGAGTGCGTGCCTCCTTTGACGCGGCAGGACGATCGGGCACATCCTTCGTGCACTCGGGTTGACCATGGTGACCAGTCGAGCTGAAGGGCATTTCCTAAAGCAGCTTTCCAGCTAAGGGTTGCCACGATACCAAGATTCTCGGCAATGGCGGCCTGAGGGACGGCTATACATCTGTGAGTGGTAATAAAGTTGGCGCTATGGACTGGTTGATTTGGGGAATTCGCACAAGGCGGGGAGTTGTGATTCACACAGTTGACTGATCATAGCATGTCTTGCATGGCTTGGCTTGGCCAGCTGAGAAATTTGGCGAAAGATTCGAAGTCTCGTCGAGCACGACACAGTATGCCTATCTATCGCTCGATCTACCTCATACTGAACATAATCGACCACGTTCGACATGAGCAAGCTCGACACAGATAAGTAGTACCAACCTGATCTTATCTTTTCACCGCACTCCGCCTTTTCGATCAATGGATGGGGGTGGGGGGGCAAGGCAAGCCAATATCGACTAGTCCGCTTGGCTGCGGGGTGTGAGTGCGAACAGACGTCTGGGCAGCCAAGGCAGTCAGTGCTGAGACTTTTTTTCTTTCTTGTTTCTTTGACCACCACAGTATTGCCGTCGCATGGACAGTATGTTAGGTAGTTATAAAGGTATCAAAGGCCTATGATAGGTGTCCCTTGGAGAATAATCAAAAAAACTTGCATGTTGACGACTGTACCGATGTGTGTAGTCGAGTGCTATGAGGCCTGAGATGTTACCTGCCCGTCTTGTGGAAGAGCTACCTATAGGCTATAGCTGGTGGCTGATCTTCGTTTGGCGGGCTGGAGAGGAGGAGGAGCAGATTTGCTGTTTGGAGAGGTGAGATAATGCTGGAAGTTGGGAGGTGCACCGTGCATGTGGTTGATTCTAGGAGATGTAATGCTTAGGTAAGGCAGGAGGTATATACCTGAGTCAGCAGCGAAGCGAGCAGCTGGAGCAGAACCAATCATGTCTCAGGTGTTGTCGCCTCCTCCTCCTCAACAAATAGAACTCGAACTAATGCCTCAGGCTGTGTTTGACCATGCATGTAACCAGGTTCGGGCTGGTATAGCCAAGTACCAGGACCTGGAGTCGTCTCATCTTCATCTCACGCCTCTGACTTGCTCCGGATAAGCCGCTGAGCGTACATTACCTGAGTATTGTATTGTATACTTCTTCTATATGGAAAACGTCTGTATCACTACATACCTGGTATACACCGGCAATACCGACGCCATCTGTGCCTCACTGTAAACTACTACTGTACGCCAGCAAACATGGCGGCGGTCAACGAAAGCGGCCACTGGACTCCGCCAGAACTCCAACTCGTGCCTCGCACGTGGTATCAGACGCTACTGGACTATCCACTTCCGACGGCGCTGCTCGCCACCATCATCGTGCTGATCGTGACCAGGCTCTCGAGCAGCACCCAGAGCAAAGCACGAACGCAGAATGGCGCGAGCATCATTCCCGCCCATCCATACTGGCTGCCGTTCATTGGTCATGCACCGCAGATGTTCTATGGCGACGGCTTTCTGGAACACCTTCGCGTGCTCTACCGAAAAGGTGCTTTTGCCCTGAATCTGGGCGGCAGTCGGCATAATATCTTGTACACGCCAGGCCATGTCACTGCACTGCTCAATGCGAAAAAGGAGAATGCCGATTCCGAGGACGTGGCGAGAAAGCTGATGGTCAGTATCTTCGACTTGCCAGTGTACGATCTCGAAAAATATGATGCAGCCCACAAGGATATGGTGGAATGTTATCGCGAAATCTTGTCCAACCCGGGGCTGGAAGGGCTGGTTGAAAACACAGCGGGCCGAGCAAGAGACTATGTCACCAACCTAGTATCTTTTCTGGAGAGTCCGGTCGACCAGATGCCCTGGGAGAAGAACGCCAACATTACTCTTCTGGCTGATGCGGCCCAAGGCAGCTCATCGAACCCAACAGTGGTGGAGGCCAGCTTGTTTCCCTTGATTCGAGATTTCGTGGCTTTCACAGCCAATCCTTCCATCATGGGGTCCGATTTCCTCCAGAACTTCCCCACCTTCTTCGATGATATCTGGACTCTCGATTCGGGCTTCATTATGCTGGCTGCGGGACTTCCACGATGGGCTCCCATCCCCACTCTCACCAGGGCGCATATCGCTCGCAGGGACAACCTCAAACGCCTGGAAGAGTTTCACGAGAACCTCCAGAAACATCATCGCGGCGAACCGGTCGAGTCCAAATGGTCATCTCTAGACGATGTGGGCACGCTGCTCAAAGCTCGAATGCAAGTCTACGAAAAGCACGACTTCTCCATCCGCACCCGAAGCTCATACGAGCTCGCTCTCATGTGGGCGGCCAACGCCAACTCGGACACGTTAATCTTCTGGATGATCAACCACGTCTACTCTGACCGCGTCCTCCTCGCCCAACTCCGCGAAGAAATCGCCCCCTACATCAAAATTTCGCACGAGCGAACCGGTCTTCCCATCGAAGCACCTCCCCGCATCAGCGCCATCGACACCACCCGTATCTTCGACTCCTGCGCCCTCCTCAAAAGCGTCTACGTCGAATCTCTCCGCTTCGACACAGCTCCATGGTCCTTCAAAGTCATCAAAAACGATTTTGTCCTCCAATCTCGCGAAAAGGGTGCAGAACCTTTACTCCTCCGCAAAGGCGAATACGTACACGCCGCGCATGATCTACACAATAGTGATCCAGAATACTGGAACGACCCCAAAACTTTCCAGGCCGATCGCCACGTGAAAAAAGACGACGCGGGGAACTCGACGGCGGATTTGGGCACGATTCGACCGTATGGTGGAGGCGCGAGTATGTGCAAGGGCAGAGCGTTTGCATTGCGTGAGGCCATGTTATTTACGGCGATTGTGATTTCCATGTGGGATATTCAGCCTCAAGGAGGGGGAAAGTGGAAGATGCCCAAGCATAAAAAGGCCACGGGGACGTATGTGACGAGTGATGATACGAGGGTGTGGATTAGTCGAAGGAAATTTTGATGGGGGAGCGGGGTGAGTAGAGTAGAGTAGAGTAGAGTAGAGTAGAGTAGATCTTATACTAAGGTAAGGTAGGTATGTGGGTACAAGTACATGTATGACTGAAATGTTTGAAAAGAACGACTTCACAGCGAAATTATTATTCGATTATTCCTATATCCACTCTCATGTTCTTTCTTCTTTCTTCTTCCTCTTCCTTTTGTAGAGAGAGAGATATAGAGGTAAAGAGTTACCTACCTTACCTATCTAGGTACCTTATCTACCTAACCTACCTAGAAAGGGAATGATGCTGCTGCTTCTGGGTTTGGTGTTTACGATTTGGTGGTATATAGTATCTTATCTAGGGGTACATTTGTACAGTAGCTTTTCCCGCTTTACTGGGAATTATGTGCGGTCGATATAGATCGATGGATGGCGGTATTGTGTGCAGTTTTGCAGCAGCAGATGTGTTTGGTGAAGCTTCTGACCGACGCAACAAGTAGGTAGGTACTTTTACAACTTGGGATTGGCTACCTACCTACCTGAGATATGTAGACACGGGCATGGAAAAGATGGATGTTCCTTGGATATATATATAAAATGATGCATGCTTAGGTACGAATTTCGAAAGGGTCTTGTACAAGCATTCGTTTGCTACTCTATTTGGGCGTCAGTATGTATGGTGGCATTGACCTGCCTGTCTGCTCATTGCAAAAGTGGTATCTGAACACAAAACGTTGTAGTCATCTCGTCATCAGGTCATGATTCTCGTGCGCTGAACACCATGTTCATGTTTTTGTGCATGTGGACGTTGTGCAGCACATCATCGACACCTCGCATCGGATCTGCTATTGCGAAATCGAAAGAGCGGATGATCTGCTCTCAAGTCAGCCTCAGTCTACACTCGGTCGGCATCAGGAGGAGGGGAGTGTACTAAACGTACCGCAACAACGGCCTTGTGCAACTCAATCATGGCAATGTGCTTGCCGAGACACAGATACCTGCCGTGGCCAAAGGCGACCTCGATGGTCTGCATGCGGTGCCGGCGCAGAGCTTGATCACCTTCCAGTAATCTCTCGGGTCGGAACATGTGCACATCTTCGCCAAAGATTTCTTTCTTCCTCATGACGGCCTCGTCACATATCGCCACACCGGTTCCTTCGGGGTAGAAGACGCCATTGAACTCATCCCCACCAGGAGGCGCGCGCTTCTCCTTCAGACCAAAAAGCGGAGGAAACAGCCGGATCACTTCCCAAATGACCGCCTTCAAGTACTCCAGCTTCAACGTGTCGGTATATTTGATCTCTGATGTAGTACCGCGTATAGCACCATCGATCTCCGCTCGCAATCTGGTGTAGACCCTAGGATTCCCAGCAAGAGAGAAGATTGCACATCTCAGTACTGTAGCCGTAGAATCGGTGCCCGCCATAATCTGTAAGAAAGCCTCGCATTCACACTGTACTTGGGAGAGGCCTTTGCTCACAAAGTGCCCGAGCATGTCCTTTCGAACTTTTGCGTCTGGTCCATACCTCTCTGATACTGCGGCATGGGCAAAGGCAAGCGCGGGTCCGATGCCAGTCTGGTCAGTCGTCTTGGGAGCAGCCAGAGCTTGTATCCACGGCTGACTGAGCAGCCATCTGATGGAGCTGTGGTTGGCTGTCAAGCCCAGGAAGAGGGTGAAATCGTCGGATGTCTGGCAATAGTCCCATTTGTCCTTGTCAGCAGCCATGAATCCAAAGGGGCGCCCAAAGGCCACGGTGCTCAAGGTGTCGAGCACGAAATAGCGGACTTTGGGGGCGAAATCGACTGATTGGCCCTCATATTTCCGGATCAGTTCCACCAGGTCGCTGATTCGGGCATCAATGTCAGGCTCGAGCGTGTTGATATCGCGGCCGTTGTACTACACGCATGTCAGTCAGTTTACATAATCGCAGTCACTGCCGAACCCATCCGAGCACGCACTCCGCCAGCTTCCTTCGCCCTCAGGTCCGTGTGTGCCTTTTCATTGCGAGTCGAAAAGACGTTGTCTTGGCGTGGATCCATTCGCATTGCATCATACCAACCCGATCTCGTCCATCGGGAGGTCGTCCCATACATGTGACGAATCAGATCAGCATCGTCTGTCACAAGCAGGTCATGGCCAATACGGGCCGGAGATCCTGTGGCCTCGTCAGCTTCATTTCCATCATCGCCGACTCATCATCATGGCGATCATCAGACATGGACGACGCATTACCATATTTGGCGAGAGCGGCAACTTGGGCCGATGGGAGGCTGCCTCGACATTCTTTCCAGAACAGCCAGAAGCGAGAGAGGCTGGCGAGGGGAGGGCCTGGGAATTGGCGCAGTCGGCGATAGCCCAGGATGGCACCGACGCAGTAGTACAAGACGAGCACGGTGAGCAGTGCAACGGCGAAGCTGGAGAGCAGAGCCATGTTGTCGGTATGGGACTATGGATATGGGTGGGATGAGTGCCATCCAATCTACTCTTCCTACATGTACATGTACCTCCTCTCCACCTCAACCTCCTACAAGTGGCCTGGCCTAGAAGGCTAGAACAGCTACCACCTATCGCGGTGCTTGCGCCTGGTTGGGACAAGACGGGACGCGCGCACGGCTGACGGGGGAGACGAGCGGCGCGAGGCTTGGCGAAGCGGGAAGGCCAAGTGCCGCAACTCTCTCTCTCTCAGTTTCTCCTCGTCGATACCTAGATATGCAAGTCACGTGATCAACCATCAATATTGTCTTTATACCTCAGGTACACACATCTCACGGAGGGCATCGGCCGATGCAAGACTATGTATAGAACGCCTCGATCGAGCTACACCTCCGCACGCCCAGGGCCTCCACAGAATCATCCATATCCCTTCTGATTATCAACCTCCCGCTCCTACTCGAACATATTTACTATCAACTATATTTCCTGCATGCAAGACATCATGGGCCAGCCCGGCGCCACCTGAGATCCCTCCCATATACTTACTCTACTACTACTATTATTACTACTCTACTGCTGTCCTGCTCGAGCCTCGACGACGCAGATGCAGTAATCTCCTACCGCCACTAGATCTCACTCGGTATTCTTCCTCATCGCTGCTGCATACTGACTGTTGGCCTTCTTTTCCGCATTCGTGAACACTGCTGCTGCTGCTGCCTGCGATGGAGCTCAATGATGTCAACATGGAAGCCAGGGACGTCGATGCCTTCTCCGACGACTCTGGCTACGAAGAGGGCTACCTCTCCACCGAATCCGTCGCTTCCAGCATTTTTGACTACGAAGAGGAAAACGGCAGAACCTACCATGCGTTTCGGCGGGACAAGAGATATGCTCTGCCCAACGACGAGTCCGAACAGGAGCGAATGGACATCACCTACCACAGCATGCGTCTGACGCTCGAGGAGAAGCACTGGCATTGTCCCGTGCAACATCCTCGCATGATCTTAGACGTGGGCACGGGCACGGGAATTTGGGCCATAGACGTAGCAGACGATCATCCGTCCGCCCAAGTCATCGGAATCGACTTGTCACCAATTCAACCCACTGCAGTCCCTCCGAATCTCGAATTTCAAGTCATGGACGCCGACGAGCCTTGGACATTCAGCCAGCGCTTCGACTTCATCCACACGCGACTCATGAACGGCTTCTCCCTCAAATCTTGGGACATGTTCTACTCTCAAGCATGGAATAGCCTCGAGCCCGGAGGCTGGGTGGAAAACCAAGAATTCGACCTTCAATTCGCTTCCGACGATGGCACCATGCCCGCCGACAGCGCCGTGCAACGCTGGGAAGACCTCTGGCAGCAAGGAATTTCCAATTTCGGCTTAACGGGACGCTGCTATCCAACTGTTATGAAGCAGAAAATGGAAGCTGCCGGCTTCATCAACTGCGCCATCAAACCTTTTAAAATCCCCGTGGGACCTTGGCCGAAAGATAAAAGACTTCGGCAAGCGGGTTTACTCTTCCTCGTCGGGCTGCTCGACGGGCTCAGTGGCTTGAGTGTGAGAACGTTTACGATGGGATTGGGATGGAGTGTGCCCGAGATGGAAGTCTTGCTCATGGAAGTACGAAATGAGTGGAAGAAGAAGGCTTACCATACGTATTGTCCATTGTAAGTGTGTTCATAAGAGAAAAGAAGGAAACAACAAAGGAAACTCTTACGAGAGTTGCTTGAATCAGGTATTATAAACGACATAGACGCTAACGATCCATTTTCGTGCAGATATATCGTCTATGGTCAAAAGCCATATGACGCTACAACGTGAAGAGAGGACGAAGGAGAGACGGAAATGATATGATATGATTTGAAGCGATTCTTTTCTTAGCGAATGCTGTACTTTTTCACATGTGATGTACACACAGACAAATTGTTGTGACGAGCGAGCGAGGAAGTAGATGCACGCAAATATCGCGTACGAGACGAAAATGCAAAGAAGAGCTTCTGTGTTGGATGCAGCCTTCCTTGTATGGAGGTAACTTTCTGCAGGTACCTACCTAGCAAAGTGGCAGGAGAGCGACTTTGCAACTTCCGATTGGCATTCGCACTATCTAAAGTGAAAATTCTGTACAGTCTGCCAGAGGTTGATGATTGAGAGTACCTGACTACATACATTAAGGTAGGATAAGTATGTAAGGTAATTAAGGTAAGGTAGGTACAGCTGAGTCATGAGTGTCAAAGCAACCACATGCAACACTCTTTACTATACTCCAAACACAAATTACCTGAAATAAGAATAGATGCATGTAACCTGTACTTGCATACAACCTGCGGCGCCAACCCTTGTGATGTGAACATATCATTACCTTCCATACCTATTGACCCCTCTTAAAAAAAGACTTTCTTCAACCCCAGAATCTCCCCAAGATGCCACCAGCAAGAAAATACATATTACTCCCCCACGTCGTCTTAACAGGACCAGTAGCAGTCACAGCAACTCCTTGGCCCCGGAATTCTTTCCTTCGCAGCGCAATTTCACAGTATGCTGCTCCGAGATCTGCATAACTGAGATTATGTCCCGCAGCCGAGTCTTGTTCGTTGTACGGTTCGACATCTAATCGGTACCCCGTACAAGTTGTGCCATTTTCATCGTGGATGGCAGGTGGATCTACGTAGATGATATCGAGGAGACCAGGATACTCTTTCACTCGGGTTTCGTAGATTTTGTTGGCGTCGACCATTGCGTCGTATAAATATCGGAGGGCGAAGAAGAGGAAGGCGGGGGAATTGGTTCCGGGATTAAATTTTTCGTTGAGGGGGATGGCTCGTAGGATGAGGATGGAAGGGGTTTTGTAAGATTGTTGCTGCTCGCTTTGGAGTTCTTGGAGGGCTTTGGTGACTGCTTCGGCAGTGTCGCTGAAGAGGCTCATACCCTTTTTACTTTCGTTGGTGGCTATGCACATGAATATTACATCGGTGCCTGATAGGGCTTGTTTCCATAGCTCGTGATCGGTGTTCTGGCCTTCGAAAATTTTGAGTGCAAAGGATGGATTGGTCTCGAGATCGGGGAATTGGCCTAGGAGCTTCTTCTTGTTGCGGAGAAAGATATTCAATTCCAGATCTTGAGGTGGGTTGGCGAGTAGGCATCGCAAGATCGACCTTCCCGTGCCACCTGTAGCGCCGCACAGTGTGTATTTGACCATGATGATTGTGATGATGATGATGATGATGAAAATGAGACTTGCCTGGGTAGCAATGGAAATCTGACAAGAGATATCTTCTCTCTATATATCGAGGAGTAGATCATGCTACATACCAGTGAGGCTGTGACCGGTAATAGAAAACACCGGGTCCACCAATGTGCGGCATCGATTCGATACCATTGACTGCCTGCAGCGATCGGACATGGTCAATCAGCGTAATTGGGTGACACAACAGCACAAGCTTGATTGATGCGTCAGTTGGTTGTGCGTCACTCTCTCTCCACCCCGGCATCGTAGAATATGACAACGGGCATACTGATCACCGAGGCGACGCAAGGATGATACCTAGTACGCCCACAGGAGTTGAGGATTGAGGAGACGACGGGAAAACAGAATGAACAACTTGATGGTGAACAGGAGTTGGAGGGGAGGTAGAAGGTAAAGGCAGTGGACCATGCCAAGACCCCAAAGTGTAGTCTCCGACGGAAGGCCAAAGTGGCCAATTCTCATGAACGTACCTTACCTTATGAATCTACTGCATACAGCACCTTTCTTTGATTCTACACCTCACCGTCGCCGTATGCGGCACCTTACCTTACCGTCGCCGTCGTCGCCGCATGCGGCGTATAGCTTTGTTACTACTACCGCTTTGTTGCTATAAGTCACTTATCAAGTCGTCGCCGCCGCCGCTATTGCTATTAAAGTACGAACTATATATATATTTCTAGTACTACTACTACTACTACTACTACTACTACTACTACTACTACTACTACTACTACTACTACTACTACTACTACTACTACTACTACTACTACTACTACTATAACTATACCCTACCGAGCTAAGTAAGAGTACGCTCGCTATAGTACTTATAGCGTACGCTAACTAAGCCTATAGTATTATCGCGAACGTAACGCTCGCGCTCGAGATACTATAAAAAGGCGATAATGCTATAACTACGTTCGAAGCGCTATAAGCCTTCGAAGCGCGCTATAACGAGGACGACGACTTAGACCCGGTAGATTAGATAGACGGTTAGATAGACAGTTAGATAGAGCCTCTAACGCCGGATCTAACGGTAGATCCGACGCCGGATAAGAGTAATAAGATAGATAATACAATAGATAATAATACCGAGTATAACCTTCGGCCGGCGGCGCTATCCTCGGCGGCGCTGTCCTTAGTAGCGCTGTCCTCGGCGCTTATTGTAACTTACTACTAACTCTCTCTCTTTCTCTATAGTAGTACCCTGCCTATTGATCCCTACCCTCGCCGCCCTACGACTACTAAAGCCG
The DNA here is from genome assembly GCF_000320565.1 of Sphaerulina musiva SO2202. Taxonomy (NCBI): domain Eukaryota; kingdom Fungi; phylum Ascomycota; class Dothideomycetes; order Mycosphaerellales; family Mycosphaerellaceae; genus Sphaerulina; species Sphaerulina musiva. Next base: position 930,930 of record NW_016017388.1, on the reverse strand, counting down.
CCGATTTCTAGTTTTACGCTGCCGAGAAGTAGTAGGGCTAGCTTAACGAGGCGAACGGTAAGGATACTAAGAAGAAGAAGATTACGAAGAATAACCTATAGAAATTCGACTAGGCCGGCCGAATTATAGAGACTTATAAGGGGATTAACGCGCTAGATCCGTACTATTACTATACTCGTCCGGGCCTAGCCGTTCCGTATAAGGTAGACCGGGTAAATAGCAAGATATATACTTATTATAAGCGATACGTAAAGGTAGGGTATAATGCCGGTTAGCCTATAGAAGATATAGATAGTAGTAAGCTAGTACGTCTTACTCGGCGAGTCGCCGCTATCGAGGTACGAGTAGATAGCTTAGATAGGTACGCGCGCAGTTAGATTAGCTTCTTTAAGGGCAGATTTAATTAGGTTAGCGGTAAGATATATACCCTCGCTACTCGCTTATAGCCCGAGAGGGGTATTGCGCTACCGACTATATTAGATTAGGCATCTACTAGTAGTAATAGTACTAGTAGTAATAGTACTAGCAGTAATAGTACTAGTAGTAATACGATAGTCTAGTAAGCTATATATCAAATAGAATAATTGAATTAAGTAGTAATTAAACTGTCTAATATTGCCCCCCCCTCCCCCTCCGGGTACGTCGCTATTAAAGCTGTACCGTTTATATATAGTTAAGTACCTTTAGCGCCTACCTACCTATAAGTACGGCCGCGAGCGCTAGTAAGTTAACCCCGAGCCTTTGCTACCGCTACCGCCCTTCTTGTTATAGTACTAATCTTCTCTCCGTCGCTATCTACTGCTAGCGTTACGCCGGACCTACCCCCTTCTCGTCGTGTCGTCGTGTTATCGCCGTCGCCCGAGAGGTCCTATACCTCTAGCGGCTGCCTCGTATTAATTACTAAGTATGTCTACCCTAATCCCTTCTCTTTCTTAATAAAAAGCTTGTCTAAGTCGTACTTAATACTCTCGATTAGTATAGTAGGCTTGCGTATTATAGGTAGTAAGTATAACTCGAGGGGGGGCTCGTCGATTATAGTACTTCTCCTATCCTTACGCTTCAGATTCTTCGGCTTTAGCGACGGTAGATACTTTCTTAACTAGATAACGATCGTAACCTTATATAAGCGAGCGGTCGTTCGGGGCCCTAGTATCTAGAATATAGCTATAGCGTCCGCGACGATAGGTGTTCTCGTTGCTTTCTATAATACCTTAAGGGGTTTGCCGTCCTTATCGAAGCTAGTTACTAGTATTATACTCTTAAAGTCGGGGATTTTATAGATTAGCTATACCGGAAGGTCGTCGGGGTCGATACGCTTAAGTAGGAAGTCTACGAGGCTAGTATTATCGTCCTCGGCGAGGCGGTTAGAGTTAGTAAAGTTATTAGGTACTATTAGTACGAGCTCTGCTTACTAGAGGTCCTACTTTGCTACTTTTGTCTTCTTCTCTAGTTTAAGTACCTAGCGCTAGGTATAGACCCTATAGGTATACGTAAAGTAGACGGTTAGCGACCTCTAGGCTACGGCTAACGTCGTCGTCGTCGTCGTCGGCGTCGGGGTCGACGCCGGCGCGGACTGTTAATAGTAGATAACTAGTCTAGTACCGGTATAGAGGGCGACTACGGTAGCGGCTCTCTATCGGTAATACGTATTAGTACTAGTACGCTCGTTATTCGCGTACTAGGGGATTATATCGAATATCTAGAAACCCTAGCTTATTAGGCGACTTATTAAATCTCGCCGTTAGAAAAGCTACTTATCCTTACTAGTAGAGCCGGTACTAATACTATCGGTATAGGCTAGGCTAACGGAGCCGGTATATTCGACGCGGTTAGTATAGGCCGAGGGCGTATCTCGAGTACGGTTAATAGCTCTCGTATAAATCGCTCCGTTAGACCGTCCGGATTCAGCTATTTATATTAGCTATAATAAGTAAACTTGCCGAACGTCGTCTTATAGTAGATCTATATCTAAACTAGATAGTACTCGGCCTATAACTTAGGTAGCTACAACTATAATATAGATATAGCTACGATAGGGGTTATAAAGTATATAGTAAGAGAGGGAGGAAGTATAAGTAATATAGCGAGTATACGAATGGTTTTACCTTATCGCCGCTTATAGCTAGGCTCGCCGAAGAAAAGCTAATAGAATTTTTTACTTACCTCTACCTCTACCCCTTACCCCGGCGCCCTACCCCGCGCCCCGCGCCCCGCGGCCCCTCCGCCCTCTTTGTTATATTATATAAACTCGAAATCGACCGTACTATAGTCCTAGTTTATATTCGGTATACTATATTAAATATAACGGACGAATACCTCCTATCTCTTACGTCGGGGGATCTAATTCCGTACGGCTAGTAGCTTCTTAAGCTTACTAAGAATAGGTAGTTTCCTAGAGGTAATATGCTTACTAATTAACATTCGCAGTATAATATATACTAACTCGTACGTACGATCGCTAGTCAATTAGTCAAAGGACGCTCTACTAATAGGTAGAGAGAGACTACAGCTCGTAAGCAGATTAACCTTATACTACTTATATGTCTCGTTAGGTAGAAAAGCCTCTAAATCTACCTAGAATTAATAAGTAGTATAGCGAGTAGGGGTAAGGCTTTTACTAAACCCTTCTAGACTCTATTCGAGTGTCTTAATAATAGCCTCCGGTATACGTACCCCCTACGACGCCGTACTATATATATAACACGCTAGGGCAGAGAAGCCCTAGCGAACCCCCGGCGAGGCGGGCGGGGCGTGCCGCGTAGGACGGGAAGCCCTCGCGGACCCCCGGCGATCCGGTATAGAAGGGATGCCCTACCGATCGGAGACGTTCTAAATCAAGAGGGTTCCTAAGGGAACCGGTTATCGGCTGCTGCCTGAGAGGAGGCGGTGCCGGTAGCGAGGAGTAGACAATAGAATAGCTTATATATATAGCGAGGGCCCTCCTCTAGAAAGGAAGGGCAGAGTTATTATACCTTAGTTAGTAAGCCGTATATTGTTTATACCTTTTATACCTTGGACCTCTATTACGTATACCCTTACGCTTATAGAACTATTATATAATAACTCTCGTACCTTAACTATAAGGGAAAGGTCCGAACAATAGCAGGAGGACGTTCTACTAGACAGAATCCTAGCGACTCGCCGGGGAACCCCTCTATACTAGAACAGGCCTCTGCTAAATAATCTTCCTCTACGGATATCGAAGTAGGACGAGTTTAGGAACTACTTAACTAGGAGGAATCTATAGAAGCTCTCGCTAGTATCTAGCTAGAAGACGCGAACGATTCCGAGCCGGAAATTATCGTCGAACATAAGGAGCTAAGCGACCTTTAGAAAGACATCGCCCGCCTACGGGCGGAAAAGGAACGTCTGCTACTAATCCAAGAAATAGCCGACCTCTAGAGTAGCTACGGTTACAAGCGGTATACTATAGAAACCGATATTGCCCCTCCTCCTAAACGCTCGGTAAAAGCCCCTAGCGAATACGAGGGGAGGTCCTTAAAAGAATACGGCGACTTCGTAATATCGTACGAAGTCGTATTCCTCTAGAATCTACGATCCTTCTAATAGGAAGCCGAGAAGTATATCTAGGCAATACAGTACCTCTCTAAGGGATATACCCCGAGGGACCGCTAGTACGTATACTAGTAGCGGATAACCGAGGCCGAGCGTAAGGATACGACTTAGGATAACTTTAAGCAGTTCCTACTTAACCTCCTAGACGATCCTAACGCTCGACTGCTTTAGGCTTACCTAGACTATATATCCGCTAAACAACATACTAACTAGTCTCTAAGGGAGTTCCTAATATACCTAGAGACTTTCGAGGTATAGCTAGAACGGTATACTCTAGAACAATAGCTATACTAGTTCTTCGCCCGGTTATACCCGGAGACCCGCCGACGGATCGTCGATTACAATTCTATCTCTAAAATACGGGACAAGTTAGTTAACCTAGCGACCTAGATCGAGAAGAACTACCCGAGGACCTAAGGCGGTAAAGGGCGGACTAGTAGCAATAAGCCAAAATCCAAAGATCGAGATCGCCGGAGAGACGCTAGGGAACCGCGTACTAACGCGGCTAAAGCCCCGAAATCGGGCGCTACTACAAAAGCCGCTCTAGACAAAGGGGATTACTTAGGACTAAAGTGCTACGAGTACGGTAAGATAGGTTATATTCGCCTAGACTACCTATCAAAGCGCGGTAATCCTAACCGGACCCCCGTCTAGCCAAAAAACTGATTAGGCTTATTACGAACACTTAGGACGCGACAGGGCCCCGACCTGTTAAATCTAGGGACATTGTCGAAATAGTAGGAACTGTTATTACTAGCGGAGGTATGAAACCTATACGGGTCGCCCTCGACACGTACGCCTAGGTAACTACGATCAGCTAGAAGGTAGCGGTAGAAATAGGCCTACCCCGAATCGAGGCCTAACTCCCGTTACTTAGATAGCTATCGACCTACGAAACCTACTACTACGGCGCCTACGAGTTCTAGTTGAAACTTAGCGACTCTAGTATAGACACCCGAACTACGAAGATTCTCGCCTACGGTATCGACTAGGACGGACCTTCTATCCTCCTTAGCCGGCATTCCTTAAAGACCCTAGGCATCGATATCTAGAACGGTCCCGGTATATAGCGATAGGGACTTACAATCTCTAGCTTCGAGAGGGTCTCCCTAAAGAGGTTGAAGCGCGAATCGAAGGAAGACTCCTCCCCTATCTATATAGTAGGGTAGTTACGCCTAGCGAACCCCCGGGGAGGTTAGGGCTCGACCTTCTAGATTTACGCGATTAACTAAGGCGAGGCAAAACAAGTCTCCCTGCCCGCTATATTAGAAGGATATCGCTATATATTCGACAACGACTCCGCGGCGATCCTTCCGGCCTATAAGGCAACCGACTATACTATCGAACTAATAGATAGTAAGGAACCGCCCTTCGGATCCCTCTACTATCTCTCCTAGCGGGAGCTAGAAGTCCTCTAGGAATACCTCCGTAAGGAGTTAGAGCAGGGACGGATTGTATATAGTACTAGCCCCGCCGGGGCTCCGCTACTATTCGTACTAAAGAAGGACGGGACCTTGCGATTATACGTCGACTACCGCGCCTTAAATTCGATTACTATTAAGGACCGATACCCGCTTCCCCTTATTGACGAAAGCCTTACGCGCCTTACTAGCGCTAAGTACTTTACCTCTCTAGATCTTAAGGACGCGTACTACCGAATCCGTATCCGCGAAGGCGACGAATAGAAGACCGCTTTCAGAACGCGATACAGGCACTTCGAGTATAAGGTAATACCCTTCGGGCTAACTAACGCCCTAGCTACATTTTAGGCGTACGTTAACCGGGCCCTCGCCGGGCTGCTCGATAACATCCTAGTAATATACCTAGATAACATCCTTATCTATACCTACTACGATAACATCGAAAAGCACTAGGAGGCGGTTCGCCGGGTACTCGCTAGGCTAGAACAGGCTGAATTGTTCGTTAACCTAAAGAAGTGTACCTTTGCGTAAAGCGAGGTATCGTTCCTTAGATTCCGAGTAAACCGTAAGGGTATATACACCGACCCCGAGAAGGTCGCTACTATTACTAAGTAGCCCTCGCTAACTAACCTAAGGGAACTACAGTTATTCCTTAGGTTCGCTAACTTCTACCGCCGTTTTATAGCCGGGTACGCGAAGGTAATAGCCCCGATAACTAACCTCCTAAAGAAAGGCGAATTTTAGTAGACGGAGGCCGGGGAGGCAGCGTTTCAGGCGTTAAAACAGATGTTTACCTCCGCCCCTATACTCCGCTACTACGACCCGGCGAAGCCCCTACGACTAGAAACCGACGCGTCCGACTACGGCCTATACGGGATCCTAACGCAGCTCTATAACGACCGGTAGCACCCTATCGCCTTTACGTCAAGAAAGATGTCGCTAGCGGAGCGAAACTACGAAACGTACGACTAAGAGCTCCTCGCGGTCGTCTATAGCTTTAAGGTCTAGAGACACTTCTTCGCGGATGTATATACCCCGCTACAGGTATATACCGATTACAATAACCTAAGGGGTATCTAGACAGTATAGAAGCTAAACGGGCAACAAGCCCGATAGGCGGTATATCTAGGCTAATTCGACTTCGAGATACACTACCGGCCGGGGAAGACTAACCTAGTAGATAGCCCCTCGAGACGAGCGGACTATTAGACCGAGAACGACGCAGTCAATTAATTGCTGCTAACCCTCTAGTACAAGCTTAAATTGGCCGACCTAGGTATTGTAGTAATAGCTGTATAAATCCGTAACAGTAAGGTTAGTATAGTAAGTAGCGAGGAGTCTACGACCGAAATTTCGGATACGCCCGGCGAACCCCCGGCGCCGTTACGCGATACAACTCCGGTCGCTAGTACTAGTAAATGTATGTACTGCGTACTACACTTAATAGTAAGGGTCCTACTCGCGAGCTAGACTGCAAGCGGCGACGTAGAGCAACTCTTTAGAAGTCTCGTAGCCTCGCTATAGCAACAGGACGAGTTCGTCGCCTATAAAAGGAACGAGTAGAAGGATACCCGGCGAACCCGCCGCGGTAAGCCAGACCCCTAGATATTCGATAATAAGAACCTACTACGGTACTAAGGGAGGCTTTACGTCCTAAATAAGCCGGCCGTCCGAGCAGAAATTATAGCTAACTTCTACGACTCCGCCCTCGCTAGATACTTCGGCGAAGACAAGACGCTAAAGTTAGTCTACCGCTCGTTATATTAGCCGGAGCTCCGATAGGATATAAGAGAATACTACAAGATATACGATATATACTAAAAGGTTAAGGTACCTAGGACGATACTATTAGGGGAGCTGAAATCGCTTCCGGTACTAGGAAATGTATAGGAGGAGATCTCTTTAGATTTTATTACTAAGTTACCCCCGGCGAAGCACTACGGGGTAACGTACGACTCTATACTAGTTATTGTCGACAGGCTGTCGAAGATGTTATTATATATTCCGGCCTAAGAAACGTAGACGGTAAGGGACTTTGCTAAAGTGTTTATAACGTATATAGGTACTAAATTCGGGCTCCCTAAGGGAATCGTTAGCGACCGAGGCATACTCTTTACCTCGGTATTCTAGACCGAGATTTATTACTAATACTAGATAAAACGACGGCTAAGCACTGCGTACTATCCCTAAACAGATAGGCAGACGGAACGCTAGAATTAGACGATAGAAGCTTACCTTCGGATATTTACGTCTAATAGATAGGACAACTAGGCGTCCCTCCTACTATACGCGGAATTCGTATACAACAATGCGGTATACGCGACTACCGGCGAGACGCCGTTTATAATAGTATATAGGAAACATCCCCGGTAGTCCGCGTTAGATATAGACGTCTACTATAAAGGGGAGGCGCCGGTAGTATCGGACAAAGTCTAGCTACTAGAACGGGTACGAGCGGAAGCGGCGACTCGTATACAACAAGCGTAGAAGCGATAGTAGCGCTAGTATAACGACTACTACACTCTGTAGACGTTCGCTAAGGGAGATCTAGTACTCCTAAGTATAAAGAACTTGAAACTAACTTAGCCTAGCAAGAAGCTGTCCCTCAAATTCCTAGGCCTATTCCGGGTTAATAAGGTAGTCGGCGACAGCTAGCAGGCATACCGGCTAATCCTACTAAATACCTACCGTATATACCCGGTATTCTATATCTCCCTCCTACGACCCTTCTACGAAAGGCCCGGCGCTCCGCTAGCGAATATAGCGTCCCCCGATATCGCCGCCGATAGTACCGAGGTATAGGAAGTAGACAAGATAGTAGACGAAAGGAAAAGGAAGGGGGAGACGGAATACCGACTTAGGTAGAAAGGGTACGATAAGGACTTTAACACTTAGGAACCTAAGGACAACTTCGAAAACATAAATAAGCTACTAGATAAGTAGAGATCATCGCGGGTATCCCCTAAGGGAGCGAGCAGTAGACAAAAGAAAAGTATATAGTACAAGACAAACTATTACAACCCTAGTAGACCCCCGGCTACCTTCTACTAAACATGCCAAATATCCCGCTCCTTATACGCGAACCCCCGACGCTACCCTCTGCCGAAGGCGCTTCGGCTATAGCGTAGTCGCTTACTAGTACCGGCGTAGGGTCCCGGGTACCCCCCGAGGCCTTAGGCGCCGCGTGCCGGACAAGACCCCCGAACTCGTAATTATCTAGGTATTCCTCTCGCTAGAACCCGTAATCTGCCTATATTATAGCCTATTAGCGGGCCCGGTACGGAGGCAACCGATAAATCTTACGTAGTAGTACCGGGACTTCCGCGTCTAGAAGAAAGCGACGAATGTCCCTTAGGACGGCTACCAACCCGTTATAACCTATATTCGACATCGACTGCGGATCGATATCGGGAATCTGATCTCCGCTAATATTAATAGCCCGACCCTACTCCTCCGGGTCGAAAGAGGACTTAACCTCGCGGCGAGGCGATATAAACAAAGGCGGGCTAGAGTAAGTTTCGGCCGTCGGGCTTGATTGCCGACGAGCCGGCGACGACGGCGCGGTTCTAAAGGCGGTAGGAGGTAACGGACGCGACAGTAGTATAGTCGCTAAGGGAGAGGCGCGGGCAGACTCTCGAGAAAGAGGGTTAGTAAAGCGAAAGGGAATCGCCGGATATAATACTAGGCGTAATAGGCTTCGAGAAGCCTCGCGTTCTGCGGGTAAGGGCGAGAAGCCTCGAAATAACGGCGCCCTAGAGACGCGAGGAGAGGCTAGAACGGGCGGCGCGACGGTAACCGATAGTGCTATAGGCGCCGGGGATTCACTTCGGAGGGCGCCCGTTATAAGGAGGTCCTTATCCTATAGAGGCTCTACCTCTAGCGGCGGCGTGTCCTCTATCTCCTAGTTATCGCTAACATCCTCCTCGTCGTATCTATTATCGAACCGACGTGTTAGCTAAGGGTTCTTAATAGGACGACCGCTACGGCGGGATAATCGGGGAGTTCCCTAGGTTGAGCGCGACGACGGTAATGTCGGAGCAGGACGGCTAGGTATCCGGCGTAGATATAGTACCCGGTCTAAGGTAGCTGTAGCGATCCCCTCTAGGGTATTAAAATCGTACCTAGCTATATAGCCGGGTAATAGAGAGTATATAGTATTCAAAGTACGACTACTATACAGCGTACGAGGCACTATACGACCGACCGTCGAACGGCGAGGGGTCTCGCGAGCTACTAGTTAGCGACGAGCCGCCGGGGTACGCGCTAGTAAGTCTCGGACAGGGACCGCCGGACGAGCAGTAGGACGAGTAGTCGCCGTAGGACCGCTACGCAGACGAGAGGGCGTATCGTTAGTCGAGGCGGGAACGATACTAGCCTTAGGTCGACGTAGGCTAGGAAGGGCGTCTCGAACAAAGTCTAGTAATACGGGACCCCGCTCTAGGGATAGGGTAACCTTGCGTACCTTCTCGCCGCGCCGACGAGAGGTTACTAGCGTCGGGACCGTAGCTAGAAGCTCCTTATCGTCAGACGAATATACTACGGGGCGACTACCCCGACGGCGACTCCGACCTATAGGGGGTGCTAGCAGGGTTGCTTAAGGACGGGGCGATACGCGGGGAACCGCCGGGGCCTCGTCTAGGCGTAATACTACGGTAGGCACTACCTAGTAGAACCTCGTACGCGTCTGGTTAAAGGCGTCTGCCGCGGTAGTAGAGGGACGCTACGATAGGGTTAGCTAGTTCCCGAAAACGGGGAGCGTCGTCAAAGACTTACCGCTAACGACCCTTAGAGGCGTTCTAAGGGTCCCTATACGGGATAGCGTCCTAGCGAACGTAATTGCTCTAAGAGCAGTAAGCCTTAGTAGTCTTAGGTTGACCGTAGCGCGAGAGTAGGCCTACCTACGGTAGTCCCCGTACGGTAGTACGCTACCTCAATAGTATAGATCTCTCTGTTAAGGGTTCGCGCTATAAGATAGAGGCGTACTACCTAGCGATAGTACTCCTCGTCGCCCTCCGCGAGGGCGCGCGCGTCCTCTACGGAGCTTGCCGGGTAACTAGCCGTAATCTCTCTCCAGATCTTATTATAGGCATCCTTCTGGCGTTAGACGGCGATTACCTTGTTTAAGAGTCTTAGTACGGTCTATATACAAACTCGTTAGCAAGGCGAACCCCTAGCGAGGCGGACGGACACTTACCCTTCCTATACTATTACATCCTGCCTTATTGTTGTTCGCGTAGCTATCGTATATACGGTATGCCGGCGTATTATACACTCGCCCTATAGCGATCGACTTTGCGTACCGTAGGTATATAGCTACGTACCCGGTTTCGTCTTAGTCGGCGTCCGACTAGCTATAGTCCTAGTTATTAGGCACTACATCCTTTATATACGCAGCGGAGGAAGGAATCGTTACGTACCCCCGGGTAAACGCTATAATAGTCGGAGGGGCCTAATAAAGCGACGGAGCCGGCGAGGGAAACCAAGGGACGAGGCGGGGCTGCAAAGAGTAAACGAAGAACGAGAAGTAGAAGTATAGCTGTCTGGATACGGTAGTAGTAATAGAGCTACAGGCGGGTAAGGATGTTGGTGCGTAGTAGGTTGTTAATAGGAAAGGAATAAGAGGATCGCAGAACGCGCGACGAACCTATTGAAATATTCTATCTCTATAGCGACACTACCGCGCACTCCCGACTACTATCTACGGAATTCGCGACGCAACTATAAGCAAACATTCTTAGCGACGCTTTACGATAGCGCGAATATAAGAGGGAATTTGTATACAATGTTTACTAATACTAAGGTATAGACATTCCGCAGGTATGCGCTAGCTCTACGCGGCACCTAGATAAGAGCAGACGTCTACCCCCGTTCGTAGGGCGAATACGTAGGGGACCAATAACCTGTCGCTACTAGGGACATTAGCCCTAAGAGGGGGCGTCTGTAACACGCTAGGGCAGAGAAGCCCTAGCGAACCCCCGGCGAGGCGGGCGGGGCGTACCGCGCGGGACGGGAAGCCCTCGCGGACCCCCGGCGATCCGGTATAGAAGGGATGCCCTACCGATCGGAGACGTTCTAAATCAAGAGGGTTCCTAAGGGAACCGGTTATCGGCTGCTGCCTAAGAGGAGGCGGTACCGGTAGCGAGGAGTAGACAATAGAATAGCTTGTATATATAGCGAGGGCCCTCCTCTAGGAAGGAAGGGCAGAGTTATTGTACCTTAGTTAGCAAGCCGTATATTGTTCATACCTTTTATACCTTGGACCTCTATTACGTATACCCTTACGCTTACAGAACCATTACAATATAGCTCTAGGTAGTAATATAGTATATACGGAATACCCGGAATTAAGTATAGACGGTTCGATTGCTTCCGGATCTTATATATATTCTATATATAGGCGAACTCTATTACCGCAGTACGTATAATTTCTATATATACTACTAGGAAGGCTAGGCGATCTAGGAGTAAGTTAGGGTTATATAAATCTCTCGTATTAAGAGAGTAGAAGTATCCTCTCTATCTATTAAGTGCTTTGGCCTACTAATTCTACTATACCTCGATACGCTAGTTTATCTTACTCGTACTATATCGGTAGCACTCGCTAAAAGTAAGCTCTAGCAACGTCGGCAGACCGCGGCTCTATAGTAACTTATTCTCTATATCGTACATAGTACGACGAACTATATAATACGCGTCTGCGGCTAAGTATAACACGCTAGGGCAGAGAAGCCCTAGCGAACCCCCGGCGAGGCGGGCGGGGCGTGCCGCGCGGGACGGGAAGCCCTCGCGGACCTCCGGCGATCCGGTATAGAAGGGATGCCCTACCGATCGGAGACGTTCTGAATCAAGAGGGTTCCTAAGGGAACCGGTTATCGGCTGCTACCTAAGAGGAGGCGGTGCCGGTAGCGAGGAGTAGACAATAGAATAGCTTGTATATATAGCGAGGGCCCTCCTCTAGGAAGGAAGGGCAGAGTTATTATACCTTAGTTAGTAAGCCGTATATTGTTTATACCTTTTATACCTTAGACCTCTATTACGTATACCCTTACGCTTACAGAACTATTATATAATAACTCTCGTACCTTAACTACAAGGGAAAGGTCCGAACAATAGTAGGAGGACGTTCTACTAGACAGAATCCTAGCGACTCGCCGGGGAACCCCTCTATACTAGAACAGGCCTCTACTAAACAATCTTCCTCTACGGATATCGAAGTAGGACGAGTTTAGGAACTGCTCGACTAGGAGGAATCTATAGAAGCTCTCGCTAGTATCTAGCTAGAAGACGCGAACGATTCCGAGCCGGAAATCATTATCGAACGCGAGGAGCTAAGCGACCTTTAGAAAGACATCGCCCGCCTACGGGCGGAAAAGGAACGTCTGCTACTAATCTAAGAAGTAGCCGACCTCTAGAGTAGCCGCGGTTACAAGCGGTATACTATAGAAACCGATATTACCCCTCCTCCTAAACGCTCGGTAAAAGCCCCTAGCGAATACGAGGGGAGGTCCTTAAAAGAATACGGCGACTTCGTAATATCGTACGAAGTCGCATTCCTCTAGAATCTACGATCCTTCTAACGGGAAGCCGAGAAGTATACCTAGGCAATATAGTACCTCTCTAAGGGGTATACCCCGAGGGACCGCTAGTATATATACTAGTAGCGGATAACCGAGGCCGAGCGTAAGGATACGACTTAGGATAACTTCAAGCAGTTTCTGCTTAACCTCCTAGACGATCCTAACGCTCGACTGCTTTAGGCTTACCTAGACTACGCGTCTGCTAAACAATATACTAACTAGTCTCTAAGGGAGTTCCTAATATACCTAGAGACTCTCGAGGTATAGCTAGAACGGTATACTCTAGAACAATAGCTATACTAGTTCTTCGCCCGGTTATACCCGGAGACCCGCCGACGGATCGTCGATTACAATTCTATCCCTAAAACACGGGACGAGTTGGTTAACCTAGCGACCTAGATCGAGAAGAACTATCCGAGGACCTAAGGCGGTAAAGGGCGGACTAGTAGCAATAAGCTAAAATCCAAAGATCGAGATCGCCGGGGAGACGCTAGGGAACCGCGTACTAACGCGGCTAAAGCCCCGAAATCGGGCGCTACTACGAAAGCCGCCCTAGACAAAGAGGATCACTTAGGACTAAAGTGCTATAAGTACGGCAAGATAGGTTATATTCGCCTAGACTGCCCGTTAAAGCGCGGTAATCCTAACCGGACCCCTATCTAGCTAAAAAACTGATTAGGCTCGTCGCGAACACTTAGGACGCGATAGGGCCCCGACCTGTTAAATCTAGGGACATTGTCGAAACAGTAGGAACTGTTATTACTAGCGGAGGTATGAAACCTATACAGGTCGCCCTCGATACGTACGCCTAGGTAACTACGATTAGCTAGAAGGTAGCGGTAGAAATAGGCCTACCCCGAATCGAGGCCTAACTCCCGTTACTTAGATAGCTGTCGACCTATAAAACCTACTACTACAGCGCCTACGAGTTCTAGTTGAAACTTAGCGACTCTAGTATAGATACCCGAACTACGAAGATTCTCGCCTACGGTATCGACTAGGACGGACCTTCTATCCTCCTTAGCCGGTATTCCTTAAAGACCCTAGGCATCGATATCTAGAACGGTCCCGGTATATAGCGATAGGGACTTACAATCTCTAGCTTCGAGAGGGTCTCCCTAAAGAGGTTAAAGCGCGAATCGAAGGAAGACTCCTCCTCTATCTATATAGTAGGGTGGTTACGCCTAGCGAACCCCTAGGGAGGTTAGGGCTCGACCTTCTAGATTTACGCGATTAACTAAGGCGAGGCAAAACAAGTCTCCCTACCCGCTATATTAGAAGGATATCGCTATATATTCGACAACGACTCCGCGGCGATCCTTCCGGCCTATAAGGCAACCGACTATACTATCGAACTAATAGATAGTAAGGAACCGCCCTTCGGATCCCTCTACTATCTCTCCTAGCGGGAGCTAGAAGTCCTCTAGGAATACCTCTATAAGGAGTTGGAGTAGGGACGGATTGTATATAGTACTAGCCCCGCCGGGGCTCCGCTACTGTTCGTACTAAAGAAGGACGGGACCTTGCGATTATACGTCGACTACCGCGCCTTGAATTCGATTACTATTAAGGACCGATGCCCGCTTCCCCTTATCGACGAAAGCCTTACGCGCCTTACTAGCGCTAAGTACTTTACCTCTCTAGATCTCAAGGACGCGTACTACCGAATCCGTATCCGCGAAGGCGACAAATAGAAGACCGCTTTCAGAACGCGATATAGGCACTTTGAGTATAAGGTAATGCCCTTCGGGCTAACTAACGCCCCGGCTACATTTCAGGCGTACGTTAACCGGGCCTTCGCCGGGCTGCTCGATAACATCCTAGTAGTATACCTAGATAACATCCTTATCTATACCTACTACGATAACATCGAAAAGCACTAGGAGGCGGTTCGCCGGGTACTCGCTAGGCTAGAACAGGCTGAATTGTTCGTTAACCTAAAGAAGTATACCTTTGCGCAAAGCGAGGTATCGTTCCTTAGATTCCGAGTAAACCGTAAGGGCGTATACACCGACCCCGAGAAGGTCGCTACTATTACTAAATAGCCCTCGCCGACTAACCTAAGGGAACTGCAGTTATTCCTTAGGTTCGCTAACTTCTACCGCCGTTTTATAGCCGGGTACGCGAAGGTAATAGCCCTGATAACTAACCTCCTAAAGAAAGGCGAATTTTAGTAGACAGAGGCCGGGGAGGCGGCGTTTCAGGCGTTGAAACAGATGTTTACCTCCGCCCCTATACTCCGCTACTACGACCCGGCGAAGCCCCTACGACTAGAAACCGACGCGTCCGACTACGGCCTATACGGGATCCTAACATAGCTCTATAACGACCGGTAGCACCCTATCGCCTTTACGTTAAGAAAGATATCGCCGGCGGAGCGAAACTACGAAACGTACGACTAAGAGCTCCTCGCGGTCGTCTATAGCTTTAAGGTCTAGAGACACTTCTTCGCGGACGTATATACCCCACTATAGGTATATACTGATTACAATAACCTAAGGGGTATCTAGACAGTATAGAAGCTAAACGGGCAATAAGCCCGATAGGCGGTATATCTAGGCTAATTCGACTTCGAGATATACTACCGGCCGGGGAAGACTAACCTAGTAGATAGCCTCTCGAGACGAGCGGACTATTAGACCGAGAACGACGCAGTCAATTAATTGCTACTAACCCTCTAGTACAAGCTTAAATTAGCCGACCTAGGTATTGCGGTAATAGCTATACGAATCCGTAACGGTAAGGTTAGTATAGCAAGTAGCGAGGAGTCTACGACCGAAATTTCGGATACGCCTAGCGAACCCCCGGCGCCGTTACGCGATACAACTCCGGTCGCTAGTACTAGTAAATATATATACTGCGTACTACGCTCAATAGTAAGGGTCCTACTCGCGAGCTAGACTACAAGCGGCGACGTAGGGCAACCCTTTAGAAGTCTCGTAGCCTCGCTATAGTAACGGGACGAGTTCGTCGCCTATAAAAGGAACGAGCAGAAGGATGCCCGGCGAACCCGCTACGGTAAGCTAGACCCCTAGATGTTTAATAACAAGAACCTACTATAGTACTAAGGGAGGCTTTACGTCCTAAATAAGCCGGCCGTCTGAGCAGAAATTATAGCTAACTTCTACGACTCCGCCCTCGCTAGACACTTCGGCGAAGACAAGACGCTAAAGTTAGTCTACCGCTCGTTATATTAGCTAGAGCTCCGACAGGATATAAGAGAATACTATAAGATATACGATATATACCAAAAGGCTAAGGCACCTAGGACGATGCTATTAGGGGAGCTGAAATCGCTTCCGGTACTAGGAAATGTATAGGAGGAGATCTCTTTAGATTTTATTACTAAGTTACCCCCGGCGAAGCACCGTAGGGTAACGTACGACTCTATACTAGTTATTATCGACAGGCTGTCGAAGATGTTATTATACATTCCGGCCTAAGAAACGTAGATAGTAAGGGACTTTACTAAAGTGTTTATAACGTATATAGGTACCAAATTCGGGCTCCCTAAGGGAATCGTTAGCGACCGAGGTACGCTCTTTACCTCGGCATTCTAGACCGAGATTTGTTACTAATACTAGATAAAACGACGGCTAAGCACCGTATACTATCCCTAAATAGACGGGCAGACGGAACGCTAGAATCAGACGATAGAAGCTTACCTTCGGATGTTTACGTCTAATAGATAGGACAACTAGGCGTCCCTCCTACTATACGCGGAATTCGTATACAACAATACGGTACACGCGACCACCGGCGAGACGCCGTTTATAATAGTATATAGGAAACATCCCCGGTAGTCCGCGTTAGACGTAGACGTCTACTATAAAGGAGAGGCGCCGGTAGTATCGGACAAAGTCTAGCTGCTAAAACGGGTACGAGCGGAAGCGGCGACTCGTATATAATAAGCGCAGAAGCGACAGTAGCGCTAGTATAACGACTACTATACTCCGTAGACGTTCGCTAAGGGAGATCTAGTACTCCTAAGTATAAAGAACTTAAAACTGACTTAGCCTAGTAAGAAGCTGTCCCTCAAATTCCTAGGCCTATTCCGGGTTAACAAGGTAGTCGGCGACAGCTAGCAGGCATACTAGCTAATCCTACCAAACACCTACTATATATACCCGGTATTCTATATCTCCCTCCTACGACCCTTCTACGAAAGGCCCGGCGCTCCGCTAGCGAACGTAGTATCCTCCGATATCGCCGCCGATAGGACCGAGGTATAGGAAGTAGACAAGATAGTAGACGAAAGGAAAAGGAAGGGGGAGACGGAATACCGACTTAGGTAGAAAGGGTACGATAAGGACTTTGACACTTAGGAACCTAAGGACAACTTCGAAAACATAAATAAGCTACTAGATAAGTAGAGATTATTGCGGGCATCCTCTAAGAGAGCGAGCAGTAGACAAAAGAAAAGTATATAGTATAAGACAAACTATTATAACCCTAGTAGACCCCCGGCTACCTCCTACCAAATATGCTAAATATCCCGCTCCTTATACGCGAACCCCCGACGCTACCCTCTGCCGAAGGCGCTTCGGCTATAGCGTAGTCGCTTACTAGCACCGGCGTAGGGTCCCGGGTACCCCTCGAGGCCTTAGGCGCCGCGTACCGGACAAGACCCCCGAACTCGTAATTATCTAGGTATTCCTCTCGCTAGAACCCGTAATCTGCCTATATTATAGCCTATTAGCGGGCCCGGTACGGAGGCAACCGATAAATCTTACGCAGTAGTGCCGGGACTTCCGCGTCTAGAAGAAAGCGACGAATGTCCCTTAGGACGGCTACTAACCCGTTATAACCTATATTCGACATCGACCGCGGATCGATATCGGGAATCTAATCCCCGCTAATATTAATAGCCCGACCCTACTCCTCCGGGTCGAAAGAGGACTTAACCTCGTAGCGAGGCGATATAAACAAAGGCGGGCTAGGGTAAGTTTCGGCCGTCGGGCTTAATTACCGACGAGCCGGCGACGACGGCGCGGTTCTAAAGGCGGTAGGAGGTAACAGACGCGACAGTAGTATAGTCGCTAAGGGAGAGGCGTAGGCAGACTCTCGAGAAAGAGGGTTAGTAAAGCGAAAGGGAATCGCCGGATATAACACTAGGCGTAATAGGCTTCGAGAAGCCTCGCGTTCCGCGGGCAAGGGCGAGAAGCCTCGAAATAACGGCGCCCTAGAGACGCGAGGAGAGGCTAGAACGGGCGGCGCGACGGTAACCGATAGTGCTGCGGGCGCCGGGGATTCACTTCGGAGGGCGCCCGTTATAAGGAGGTCCTTATCCTATAGGGGCTCTACCTCTAGCGGCGGCGCGTCCTCTATCTCCTAGTTATCGCTAACATCCTCCTCGTCGTATCTATTATCGAACCGACGTATTAGCTAAGGGTTCTTAATAGGGCGACCGCTATAGCGGGATAATCGGGGAGTTCCCCGGGTTAAGCGCGACGATAGTAATATCGGAGCAGGACGGCTAGGTATCCGGCGCAGATATAGTACCCGGTCTAAGGTAGCCGCGGCGATCCCCTCTAGGGTATTAAAATCGTACCTAGCTATATAGCCGGGTAATAGAGAGTATACAGTGTTTAAAGTACGACTACTATACGGCGTACGAGGTACTATACGACCGACCGTCGAACGGCGAGGGGTCTCGCGAGCTACTAGTTAGCGACGAGCCGCCGGGGTACGCGCTAGTAAGTCTCGGACAGAGACCGCCGGACGAGCAGTAGGACGAGTAGTCGCTATAGGACCGCTACGCGGACGAGAGGGCGTATCGTTAGTCGAGGCGGGAACGATACTAGCCTTAGGTCGACGTAGGCTAGGAAGGGCGTCTCGAACAAAGTCTAGCAATACGGGACCCCGCTCTAGGGATAGGGTAACCTCGCGTACCTTCTCGCCGCGCCGACGAGAGGTTACTAGCGTCGGAACCGTAGCTAGAAGCTCCTTATCGTCAGACGAATATACTACGGGGCGACTACCCCGATAGCGACTCCGACCTATAGAGGGTACTAGCAGGGTTGCTTAAGGACGGGGCGATGCGCGGGGAACCGCCGGGGCCTCGTCTAGGCGTAATACTATAGTAGGCACTACCTAGTAGAACCTCGTACGCGTCTAGTTAAAGGCGTCTGCCGCGGTAGTAGAGGGACGCTACGATAGGGTTAGCTAGTTCCCGAAAACAGGGAGCGTCGTTAAAGACTTACCGCCAACGACCCTTAGAGGCGTTCTAAGGGTCCCTATACGGGATAGCGTCCTAGCGAACGCAATTGCTCTAAGAGCAGCAAGCCTTAGTAGTCTTAGGTCGACCGTAGTGCGAGAGTAGGCCTACCTACGGTAGTCCCCGTACGGTAGCACGCTATCTTAATAGTATAGATCTCTCTGTTAAGGGTTCGCGCTATAAGATAGAGGCGTACTGCCTAGCGACAGTACTCCTCGTCGCCCTCCGCAAGGGCGCGCGCGTCCTCTACGGAGCTTGCCGGGTAACTAGCCGTAATCTCTCTCTAAATCTTATTATAGGCATCCTTCTAGCGTTGGACGGCGATTACCTTGTTTAAGAGTCTTAGTACGGTCTGTATATAAACTCGTCAGCAAGGCGAACCCCTAGCAAGGCGGACGGACACTTACCCTTCCTATACTATTACATCCTACCTTGTTGTTATTCGCGTAGCTATCGTATATACGGTATACCGGCGCATTATATACTCGCCCTATAGCGATCGACTTTGCGTACCGCAGGTATATAGCTACGTACCCGGTTTCGTCTTAGTCGGCGTCCGACTAGCTATAGTCCTAGTTATTAGACACTATATCCTTTATATACGCGGCGGAGAAAGGAATCGTTACGTACCCCTAGGTAAACGCTATAATAGTCGGAGGGGCCTAATAAAGCGACGGAGCCGGCGAAGGAAACCAAGGGACGAGGCGGGGCTACAAAGAGTAAACGAAGAACGAGAAGTAGAAGTATAGCTGTCTAGATACAGTAGTAGTAATAGAGCTGCAGGCGGGTAAGGATGTTGGTACGTAGTAGGTTATTAATAGGAAAGGAATAAGAGGATCGCAGAACGCGCGACGAACCTATTAAAATATTCTATCTCTATAGCGATACTACCGCGTACTCCCGACTACTACCTACGGAATTCGCGACGCGACTACAAGCAAACATTCTTAGCGACGCTTTACGACAGCGCGAACATAAGAGGGAATTTGTATACAATATTCACTAATACTAAGGCATAGACATTCCGCAGGTATACGCTAGCTCTACGCGGCACCTAGATAAGAGTAGACGTCTACCCCCGTTCGTAGGGCGAATACGTAGGGGACTAATAACCTGTCGCTACTAGGGATATTAGCCCTAAGAGGGGGCGTCTGTAATATACTAGGGCAGAGAAGCCCTAGCGAACCCCCGGCGAGGGCCGCGAGGCGGGCGGGGCGTACCGCGCGGGACGGGAAGCCCTTGCGGACCCCCGGCGATCCGGTATAGAAGGGATGCCCTACCGATCGGAGACGTTCTGAATCAAGAGGGTTCCTAAGGGAACCGGTTATCGGCTGCTGCCTAAGAGGAGGCGGTACCGGTAGCGAGGAGTAGACAATAGAATAGCTTATGTATATAGCGAGGGCCCTCCTCTAGGAAGGAAGGGCAGAGTTATTGTGCCTTAGTTAGCAAGCCGTATATTGTTTATACCTTTCATACCTTGGACCTCTGTTACGTATACCCTTACGCTCACAGAACTATTATACTAAGAGAGTCTCGCTTCTACGGTCCGAGCGTAGAATTAATAGAGCGACGCCCCTATAGCGTAGAGTAGCCGTATACTAAGCGAGTACTAATACTACGGACCTGCCTATAATTCTAACGTAGAGCTACTAGTACTATATATAGCGAGAGTAAACGTCGATAGTACCGTAGATCTAAATACTCTAGTACTCGAACTTGTAGTAAGTATCTATTAAGAGCGCGTATATTAGCCCGGATATAATAATAGTACTGTAGTGCTCTCTAGCTCTATCGCGGCGTCGCTATACCCTATCGGATTCGGGGTTAAGTAGTCGGTATATACGGTAGATACGGTCCCTACGCGAATAAGTTAGTCTACAAGCGGCTATAAGTATAATAATATAGTATGCCTTCTAATTAGGTTAGTTTTCGAGCGTAGGTATATATAGAGGTTCCTCCGGCCGTACGTCTTAACCGACGACTTAGCTAGCTCGTTAGAGAGTATAGCAGCGATCTCTGCCTCTGCCTCTGCCTATCGTTCTTAGGGTACCTGTTTAATAAACCCTAGCTCTTTACGTATACGCCGATAGGTATGCTTTCCGATATTCTAGCCGTTAATATACAGAATCTAGTAGGCCTCCTCGTCGGTAAGATATAGGTAATAGTAGGTATAAGCGATTCGGAGGTATAGGGCCTTAGTATTATTCAATTCGAGCCGGGTTCGCGCTAGCGTATACGTTCTTATAAGCCCCTATAAAGTTAGCTACCGTCGTAGTATACTAAGCTCGATACGGACGCCGAATATAGCAAAGAGGTCCTCGCGGATAGACTAGTAGGTATGCCTATTAGCGTATAACCTAGTAATAAACTCGTAGAACTGCTCGTAATCTAGTACTTAACTACCGCGAGCTCTAACGGTTCTACTACGATAGCGAGGTATAAGCGCGAGCGATAGTAAGGTAGGTAACGGAGGTAGCGGAGGGATAGTAGACTGTCGAGGTATATATATATAGACTGCGACGTATTCCGTAGCGGCGGCAGCGGTAACGGTAATAGTAACGGTAACGGTAACGGTAATATAGACTACATACGACGGTAAGGTAGGCAACGAGGTATATATAGCGACGGCGGCGACGGTAAGGTAAGGTGCCGCATACGGCGACGGTAAGGTATAGAATTAAAGAAAGGTGCTGTATACAGTAGATTCATAAGGTGAGGTACGTTCATGAGAATTGGCCACTTTGGCCTTCCGTCGTCTCCGCTAACTTCACATGTGCACTACAAGTAGGTACCTGTACTACCTAGTCTACTACCTACAGTATGGTAGAGCTGGTTCTATAGTATTGCACATCTCCAAGCCTATCAATTGCTTCTGCCTCTTACAGGAACATGAATACAGTGCCATCCTAGTAGTTTGCGCGATTGATCCGTCACTAACGAGCAGCTCCCAATCTCACAACGAACCTTATCCTTCTTCACCTACCTCATCTCACCGACGTGGCTAAGCATGTGCAAGCTATACCCGACCGTTCCCATCACCACTTCGATCCTGCGGCGAAACTAGGCGGCGAGGTCCTATAAGAGCTTGGTGAAGTGATTGAGGGTAGGATGATGCTACGTAGAGGGAGCAGGAGAGACAGCACGACTGAGTCGCTTGTCATGAAGGCTCCTCTGCAGTGAGGTAGCTTGCAAGAATCCTCTCTGTTAGTGGTGACTGCTCAGTATCTGGCATCCTCGCCTTGTTGATTGTTATCGTGTTGGTGCTAAAGGAGAGCTAGTCTAGATAACCGCCTTGCGTCTCCGTGTCAATGATACGCGCCGCTGCATTGAAGAGCTGCTATCTCTAGGGGAATCAGGCGATGTAACTCACCCAAGGTATTCACTCACAGAAACGGGCACAAGGACAGAAGTGAGGACATAAGTCGATCAGTCGACGTTACATGAGAGGTGTACACTCACTTCAGCTAAGCACAAAGGGGCATTTGCTTCTCGTCTCACTTGCATCAAACCCGTACAATCAAGGACGCCATATAAGAGGCGCGCTTTCACTACAGCTTAGTGTAAAGGGACATTTGCTTCTTATCTCAGTTGTGTTTAGCTCGTGCTATTAACGTCACATAAGAGGTATTCATTCACTGGAGCTCAGCAGCTCAGAGGTATAAAGGGGTATTTACTTCTTGTCTTAGTTACATTACAACAAACTCGATAACAACAATACAATAATAACATAACAACAAACTCGATTACAACAAACTCGACAATATACAAATACCTATCTATTTGTAACAGAGCTTACTTCAACGACTAACATGAAGATCGCTACTCTTACCGCACTCTTCGTTGCTGCTGCTGTCGCTGCCGCAGCTGCCGTTATACCTATACCATCCATCCCCAACAACGATGACACAGTCATCATTAGAGCGACGACCTCAAACGGCGCCGAAGTAGTGCAAGCCTTCTAGGAAAACCAGTACGCCGAGATCCACGGCGAGTATATTACCAACATTGCAATTATACCAATTTCAGTACGTTACAATTCATCACCTCAGGTTGTGCCCACTTTACTGACGATAATGTCCTAGCAGAACAGCCTAGCTCTCCCAAATTTCGCCTGCTATTCCAGATGGCTATTCTCTACCGGCAACGACATCATCTCTGGCATCCCCTTTACAGCTGGACAGTCCCAGCCGAGCGCCGACCTAGCCAGCCGAAGCCTTGCCCACTCTGTCGGTCTGCTCTGCAACCGCCTTGGACCATCATCCTATCCTACCCGAGATGCAGTCCAATCCCTCCTCGTCATCTCCTTCAACACCGACAACAGCAGCAATCTCATCGTAGCCCCCTTCAACGAAATCGCAAACCTAAAAATCAGAGGCACAGATATCATCAGACTAGAGCTAATCGCAGGCTACGGGGTTCGTACTATCAATACATACCCTACCTAACTGACCGCAATCGGTATCTCCCTCTTCTCTATGAAATTCAACGCTAATACAATTATATGGTTGTATACATAAACAGGTAAATGCCGCAAAAATCTCTTGTTAACTACTCTAGTTCTTCGATACAGGCGTTTCTGATGCAGGGACTCGATTTATTCCGAATTTCGCAGGTAGCGGCTCTCTGGTGAATGTGCGAGTGCTCGAGGATAGGAATAGTACAGGTACGAGCAGGCCGAAGGTCGTTAAGGCGGAGCTTTTGTGTAAGCTTTTCTAGATATCCTGCAATGCAAGGCTTTGCGGGATAGGATGTTTTTATACGCAAGCAAGGGAGAAAAGACGACTGGATAGAGCTACTATCTATTCCCGAGCGAAGAGGACGCAATTTTCTTTTTTTTTCGCTGCTGGGGCGTTGATGCTGTCTGTACCTACCTAGCTTGGTCCTTGAGGTATCTCACGTACATACATATACATTCTGAGGTTGCTTTCGTTTCGCAGCACCTGTTTTTGATTCGCACCAGACTTTTGTTTTGTTTTCATATACACTAAACGCACTTAGAACCAAATCATGTTTTTACCATCTTTCTCTTTCCTCCTTTGTTTTCTTATAACAAACTCTCCTCTCCAACTCACACCTAACATACTTCTCCCATTATGAAACATCCACTATAGTCCTCGTCCTCCTACATGTTACCCGTTCCCTCCCAAGCTGAGTTCTGACTCCTAGAACGCAGGATCATGATTACGCACTATTGTGGGCACCTGTGCAGGAACATGGGATTGGTGGCCTCCGTAGCATCGTCTTCAAAGACATTGGCGAGTGCAAAATTCATGGATGAAAAGGAGAGGTCCAACTAGAGTCCGGATGGCTTCGAGGAAAAGACTGTATTGGGTTCGACAGACTAAAGACTCGTAAATGGAAATTCTAAAGCTAAAGCCAAAGCGAACCCAAAAGCTACCCTTTTGGTGATACTCGTCTTGACAGTGCTATCACCTCTTCTCTATCACTTCTGTAGAACACGGGGCTGGCAACATCCAGAACCAACGTCTTCTTCTCCCACAGCTTGGCCTGGCTTAAGCTGTTATGCTCGAACGCAGTGGCGTGGAGTTCTGAAAAAGTCAGCAACACATTCTTCCACATCGCACCGAAAGCACTCACCTGTGGTCTGTGCCCGTGATTCTTGTTCGCGGTGGCGGCCTGCTTGGCTAGTACCTTCTTCGCGAAGGACGGTTTGGGGTCTGCTCCTTTGGGAACTGCTGGAGCAGTAGCAGTTGCAGCCGCCTCTGGCTGCTCGGCGGAAGCTCCGCCACTCATCTCGGCCATGGTAGTTCGTGAGGCCTCGCCCGCTGCGAGGTCTTCAATGGGTCAATCATCGTAGAACTCGTCTTCATCCTCATCGGCATTGAGTTGCTCAAAGTTGAGCGCATATCGCAAGATGGCTCCAATTCCACCAAATCCACGGACGAACTGGTTACCTTCCGAAGAGCGATCAGACACAAACTCGAGCTGAGCACCAAAGTCACGGTACTTTTCGGCAAGCCACTCCAGGAATGGCATCTGATCAACGACTTCCATTTCTTGGCCAGTGTCCTTGTCCATGAAGTTGCTTCGGTCCTTTTCTTGTTCCTTGGTAGTGTGCAGGATGACCTCGGCGCCTTCGCTGCTCTTGAGAGTCCAGCGTGTCATCTCCAGATTCTCAAAGACAATCAGGGTCTCAGCTGCACCTGCTTCCAAAGCCTTGAGAGTGTCGCCAATACCGTAGCAGACTTTGCCAGTATCTTGACTGATTTGGTCAAAGTATGCGTTAATGAGCTTCTTTTCCTGGATGAATTTGACGTTGGAAAGAGTGTCTGCAGCGAGCTCGATGGCTTGGTTGAAACCGTTCTCACCACCATAGGAAACATCGACCACCTTGATGACCTTGGTTTGGAGACGTCCGTCGAAAAGATCGGACTGGTTCAAGTCATTCTTGAAGTCAGCAGAACCAGCAAGAACGATACCAGCAACGTTGACCTTGTCGTTGGTGATGAAGTTCTGCACTGCCAATTCGGCGACCTTACGGACATAGTTGTGACGCTTCTCCTCACGCAGACGGGCGAAACGCAGGGCAGACTGTCCTCCACGACCGTGCTTCTTGGGTAGATCGACCGAGAACTTGTGCACGATATCCCTCGTGTTGCCAGCAAGCGTGCCAAAGAGAGCTCCGTTTCCGTCCATGATGATGAAGCCGAACTTCTGATCGGATTCGAGCAACTCGCTAAGAGCTTCCGTGTGGAATTTGTTGTCACACAGATACAAGGACGTATTGATGGGCTTGAACGGCTCAAAGTCGATATTGATCTTTCGCTCTTTTCCCTCGCTCGTGATGATTTCACCGCAGTAGACCACCAGGCCATTCGGTGGCACCTTCGAGTATAGCTTCAGGCGCTGCTGGGTCGATGTGATGGCGGAAAGAACGGACAGTCGGTTGACGCGAGACTTGATGTTGCTGGCGGTACCAAACTCTTCGGCCAACATCTTTGCAGCTCGCGAGACCTGATCTTTGGGCGGGATGATCAAGCTGATCATGCTTGTGCCGTTGCCGCGTGCTTGTTCCAGGCGTTTGATCAGCTTCTTGACCTTCCACATCTCGATGTTCTTCTCGGCCTCGCCGGCCTTGGGTTCGGACGACATGGCGGTGGGTGGTGAGCGCAAAGAGTCGCTCGTGTGGTGGTGGGTGTCAGTAGTGGTGGAGGGTGGTGGGGTGGAGAAGGACAGCTTAGAGAGAGACGAGGGAAAATTGAAAGGCGTGCGGAGAGTGCCGGCGTAGAACTAAGGCGGGCACACAGGCAGGCAGGCAGGCAGGCAGGAGCTCCTCTCCTCTTCTCTCTCTCTGCAGCTTTCTTCTCTGCTTTCTGCTTCTTGTCCCTCTGCTTCCACGAGATTAACCTGAACCTGACGTGACGGGAAATATGATTCACGTCACGCTTCGAATATGCCGGGCAGGCCAATAACGCGGTCGGGGGGTTGGAGACAAACAATACCTAATAATAATAATACGTGGTATGGACTGCTAGATGCGGTCGGTCGGGCACACACACCCTTTGCGTCATTGAACGGGTTTCGAAATTCTTTGGTGGGTGACGAACCGTGGCCTAGCCGGGACTGGGACGGGGACTGGGACGGGGGACTGGGGCCATAGCCTCATACGCCGCCACACGTGCCCAGTGCCCAGTGCCCAGTGCCCAGTTGCACAATGCACACCACACCACAGTGACCATCTCACCTCACTACGCTCACGGCTCACCCACCCCAGCCAGTGCGGCACAAAAGGGCCCAAGACTGCTCTGCCAGAGTTGGCGAGGCTATGGGCAGCCCTAGGATTCGTCTAAACGCAGCCCTAGACGTAACACACCTCGACATCTCGTTATCGACGTAATATACTCCGCCGCCCAAAGCCCGCCTGAGGCCTTTGTCGCGAGTCTCGCAACTCTCCTTTACGAATCTGCCTTTACCCCTTCAAAATACGATTGTTAATCGCGAGTGTACCTTACTACTGTATACTAAGACCGGAAAGTGAGTGGCCGCAGGCGAGTGGTACGCAAATGGTGTACCATACAGATGATGGAACGTGGAAATGGCATGCATTTAATGGTGCATTGTAAGGAGGAACCTTGGTGAATTTCAAAACTCATTGCAGCGATCGATGAATGCACCTTGCTTCATGTCTCCTCGATACGATCATCAGTACTCGCGCTGAGCGCTGCTTCTGTCTCCACAATCTGTAGGTACCTATATCGAAAAAAGGTTACCCGCGTTGGCGATTATGTTTCGATTTGAGAATGGCTCATCGGTAGGCACGAAGTAGGGGCCAGCATCGTAAAGACACAGCTCGTAAGACAGCCTAGGTACTTTGCAAGTCCAGAACGGAGCCCTCTCTCCCGGGGTACTTCTGATCTGGTCGGATTTCGCCACTATGCTTTCTCGGCCACGTCGCAATCCCAGGGCAAGTCTGGCATTGAACGCGGTAACCAAACTTTCGACCAGGCTTGCCAAAATAGCGTATCTTTCGACGTTAGTCTCTCGAGGGTCCGGTATTGCTGCTAAGGTCCACTGAGGTTCCTCATGATGCCAAAAGTATTGCATCTCTAGCATCAGTTGATTGGGAAAGTCCGCCGACAAGAATTCGCACATGCGATAGATAGATCTCGATGGGCTGTCATTGCGCTGGAATAGCGAGACTTGTCGAAGCACAGTAATGCTGTCGTAGCGCTGCCAAATCAGTTCCCGATTGTGAAGGAAGTGTTGGGGATCAGGAAGCGGGGTAGGCAATGTAAGCTGTTCAATAGGTCCCGAAGCCAGTCTTTGCAGAAGATCTAGAGGTCTCGTGGCGCCCGCAATAACTGTACGGATGTCGTCGTTAGTGAGTAGTGCCATAAGGGCTGAGGCTGTGTACTATCGCGGGAGGAAGGCTTTATAGCAACCGGCGACGACGAAACGCCAAGATGGAAGTAGCCGAGCCGCCCGCCTCTACTCCACAGCTTGTGCGCCGAAGTGCTATCGACTCCTACGTGGTATGGACTGCTAGATGCGGTCGGTCGAGCATACACAGCCTTTGCGTCATTGAACGGGTTTCGAAATTCTTTGGTGGGTGATGAACCGTGGGCTAGCCGGGACTGGGACGTGGGTAGACTGGGACGGGGGACGGGGGCCACAGCCTCACACGCCGCTATACGTGCCCAGTGCCCAGTGCCCAGTTGTACAATGCACAATGCACAGTTGCACACCACACCAAAGTGACCATCTCACCTCACCACCCTCACCCACCCCAGCCAGTGCGGCACAAAAGGGCCCAAGACTGCTCTGTCAGAGCGTCCCAAGTAGGGTTATTAGGTTCCGCTTCCTCTTTCAGCTGCCGCCGCCGAACCCGAAGTTTTTACGCGTGCATATTGATCACGATTACCCAGTCGGCACAGCACCGCGCGATGCCCCCTTGCAGATGACCACATCTACCTGGGCCCAGCTGACCTTCGCTCTACGCAAAATCATTCATCTACATTGTACATACATGTACCTCCTACATGTATACTGTCAGACACTGTCCGTACACTCTACTACATACTCTCTAGTGCTACACCTGTCCAGATAGAGTTTCAATACGACATGCACCGCCCTGACTCTCTCTCCCCCTCGTCGCTGCAAGCCGGTCGGCGGTGAGGGTAGGAGGTAGGAGGTAGCAGGTATGTCCTGTCGGTGACCCAGGTATCGCCTACTATCTTCCGATAAGAGCTGTCGACTGCTACGACTAATATAATCTACACCCAACTCCACTATTGCTTGATCGATGGCACGATGATGTCTATACGACACATATTCCTTCCCACACCACTGTTCCCAGAAGAAAAATTCACTTTCCCCTTTCCCTGGCGCTACGCTGCCTCGTGAAGCTTTCCCGTTGAAATCACCCCGAGAGCTTCAACAGTCTCTCCCACCACCGCACGCACCCACACCGTGCGACCATCGTCGATCGCATTCGCGACTTTCAAAACATCTCTCCACTTAGCACCGCTTCCCGTCTGAAGACGCACAGCACAACTGCAGGCAGTGTGCAGATAGTGCCAGACACGGCGAGCCCACCTCATTGATCGATCATGCCTGCGCAGAGAGGGCAATTGCCTGCTTCCTGGAGCGCATATGAGCGAGGACGCGCCGGCTCCGACTCCAGCAGAGTGCAATTCGATGAGGCATCAGAGCAACACCACCACCATGCCATCTCGAATGGCAGTCACACGCATGCTCCCTCCGCATACGACAGTGATGGACAGCATGTGCGCCGACGGAGATCTTCCATGGGTCTGGCCATCGACTCCATCACCCACGCTGGCGGTGTCAACAGTCTGCACAAGTAAGTGACGTCGCCGTCATTCATGTGAGCGTGGAGGGAATGTACATCTGATACACTATACTAGCTTCACTCGATCCTTTCAACGTGCAGTGGGCTTTCACGAAGTCACACCGGTGCGACAGAGCTTCGTATATGCCGCCGATGATGACGACGACTACGACGATGAAGAAGAAGGAGAAGAATCGGACACGATGCCAACAGCGAAGCAGCACCGCTCCCTGCTCAGACAACAGCTGGAGGCGCAGAACAGAGGAGCAGTGGACGATGCTATTGAGGAGGAGGAGGAGGAGCGCATGGACGGCAAGACGCCCACGACAGAGTTGAATCGAGGTTTTCCGAGAAACGCCCGGGGTTCGACTATCACGGCCGCAGAGGACCAGCCCTTGCTGCAAAAGATCACGTCGCGAACGCCTGCAGATGATAGCATCTTCATGATTGAGCCCCAACTGGCTTCGCCATTCGGAGGCAGCTACGGCAGTACCTGGGGATCTCTCTCCTCGCGCGTCAATGAATCGTCTATGCAACATGCAGGTCGGCTCTTTCGCCAGCAACAGCTGCGAGGTACCATGAGGATGCCAGATAGCGAACGGGAGCCATTGATGGTGAAGAAAGTGCAAGAGGATGACGGCAAAGTCATACAGGTCATTGTGGGCCAATCGACGCTCCCTCAGACCATCTTCAACAGTGTGAATGTGCTGATTGGCGTTGGATTGCTTGCTCTGCCGCTAGCAATGAGGTATGCCGGATGGGTGCCAGGACTCATCTTCTTCGCCTTTGCAGGAGCCTCGACCTGCTACACTGCCAAACTTCTTGCCAAATGTGCCGACGTGGACAACAGCCTCATCACCTTCGCGGACCTCGCCTTTGTTTCCTTCGGACCATGGGCACGGATTGGAACATCGATTCTTTTCTCCTTGGAATTAGTTGCCGCATGCGTGGCGCTCGTTGTTCTCTTCGCAGACTCTTTGGATGCCTTGATACCGGGCTGGGGACTGCTCGAGTGGAAAGTTGTCTGCGGCGTGATCCTCATTCCACTGTCCTTCATGCCTCTCCGGCTTCTGTCCTTTACCAGCATCCTGGGCATCCTTTCATGCTTCGGCATCGTTCTCGCGGTCATCATCGACGGGCTGATCAAACCGACGACTCCGGGCTCTCTTCGTGAACCAGCCCAGACCCATCTCTTCCCAGAGAATTGGGGTAGCTTCCCCATCGCCACGGGAATCCTCATGTCTCCTTGGGGTGGGCATAGCGTGTTCCCCAATATCTATCGAGACATGCGACATCCATACAAGTACCGCAGAGGAGTGAACATCACATACGTCGCTGTCTTCAACCTGGATCTCCTAATGGCAGTTGTCGGGCTCCTCATGTTCGGAGACGGAGTCAAAGACGAAGTCACGCGCAACATCCTACAACTCAAAGGCTACCCAGCCTTCCTGTCGGTCTTCATCGTCATCTGCGTGGCCATTATTCCTCTGACAAAAGTGCCGCTGAATGCCCGACCTATCGTTAGCACTCTGGAAATGTTCCTGGGATTAGATGCTCGCAGTATGGGAGACGGACAAGCCACGCACGGCTGTTCTGGCCTCACTCGAGGAATCCTCAAGATTGTGGTTCGAGTTGCGTGTATTATCGCCTTTGTGGTCATGGCGATCCTGGTTCCGGAGTTCGATACGATTATGAGCTTGTTGGGCGCAGTGGCTTGCTTCACGATCTGTTTGATCTTGCCTTGCGCGTTTCACTTGAAGCTTTTCGGGAAGGAACTGAGCAGGAGACAGAAAACATTGGACTGGACAATTATCATTGTCAGTACTGTCCTTGCTATTGTGAGTACTGCTTTTAATTTCGTGCCCAAGGAGAAACTTGGGATATGAGAGGTTTGTTTGTGCGTTGCTTTGATCGGAAGAGGGTGGTTGTTTGCTTGTAAATGAGAGGGCTGCTACTGTCCGTAATACGTCTGTCGAGCGTTCTGAGCATTGCATAGTAGAGGAGAGGTTGAGCAATCATGGAGGGACATCTGATATAGCATACAGCAAAGATTTTGATGACGAAGTAGCGCTCCTTGCTACTCTTTTACACATGACTGACAGTTCTGTTTCTCCTCGGTTCTGTTTTGTTCGCTTCACTGTTGCACACTATACACATCCTCGTTCCTCATCAACCACTCCAACGCCATCAAGTCCTCCTGCTCCTCCTCCTCCTCATCCTCCTCCTGATACACCCGCCTTCACCTCGCCTCCGTAACCACCTTTCCCCTTACCGCAAGACCTCCCTCCGGCGTCTCCGCCCAAACCTCCCACTTTCTCTCTCCAGTCTTCGTCCCCGCAAACTTGACCTTTTCCCCACAATACAACGGCGCCATATTCCTATACTCGACACTCTTAATCACCTCCTTCTTCCCTCCTCCTCCCTGCGCCGCCGCCGCCGCCAACTTTTGCTGCAACAACGTCATCATAAACATAAAACTCATCGGTCCATGAAATAACAAATTCCTATGTCCTTCGATTTCTCGACTATACTGCGGATCCAAATGAATCGCATGCGCATTGAATGTCAATGCCGAGAATCGGAATAAGAGTTTTGGGTCCGGGAGAATGGTATGTTCGTAATCGGGAGTGAGTTCTGGTTTTAACATTTTTCCCCCAGCAGCGGGAGGTTTCCCAGCAGAAGCAGAAGCAGAAGCAGAAGCAGAATCGTTTTTGGCTTGCGCAGCAGCAGGAGGAGGAGGATTTTTCCCCTTCAAAAACACAATATTCCTCGTCTCCAAAATCGACGCCTCGCCAAAATCTTCTTCGGAATCTCTCCATAACCGCTGTCGGACACGATGATACAGATCCTCTTTCTCTTGTGCCAGATCCTTCTCCGCACCCCCCGCGCCCCCCGCTGCAGCAGCCACTCGAGCCAAACGCGCACACTCATCCGCCGAAGCTTTCGCCAAACGGCGTTCAATCGCGACAAAGACTTTCTCTTCCCCCGTTTTACCTTTAATATCCACTCGACGAATAAATTCCTGACACACGCCACGACGACCATCGAGATGGAGCGGGTTGTCATGATTATACAGCACGCGACCTCCCGCCCACATTCTCCGTTCGAAAGGTGGACCGGGGGATTGGTCTGGATTGGTGCCGTCGGGGAGCATATCGCTTTGGCGCTTGCTGGGTTCGAAGTAGAGCAGGTGGTGAGGGATGGGGAGTTCTTTGGCGGGGGTTGTGGGAGGGAGGACGGGAGGCGGGTTTGGTTGGGGGAGGAAGTCTGAGAGAGTCATGTCGAGGCGGTAGCTGGATTGGGGTGAGAGGTCTTCGAATGTGGGTTGGATGGCTCGCTGGGGGAGTTCTTGTTGGAGGTGGGCGAAAGAGGAATTGTGACGGGTTTGCATTCGTGCATGGAGGGTCATGGGGCGAAGCCATTGGGCTCGCAATGACTTCGTGGCAGCAGTCATGGTATGGAGAGTTGTTGGATCAGTGAAGAAGGTAAAAGGAAATGCAAGCTGCGAGGGCAAAGGTCGCCTTATACAGTAGGTAGTTCTAGGCACCTGTGGTTCACCCCAGAGCTTGCCCCAGATTGACGAGAAAGCTTCTCTTTATTCCCGGACTACAGCCGCTCCTACACATAACCGATGTCGGCATCATCGGGGAGGGGTGTCGGGACATGCACAAGTACGAACGGTACAAAGATTGAGCGCATCGAATGTATATTTGACTGATCGTATCTGTGTATCAAAGACTGTCCTCTATTTACCGTCGACAACTTCTCGACTGATGCCAAAACATATTCGTAACCAGCACAGGCCATGTAACCACACACACATTACTCAGCATATCCCGCCAACAAAACACCACTCATATGTACTTGAATCTCTTTGCAAGAACCAGACAAGTAATGGCCAGTCCAAACACAACACCAACAATGCCGAACCACCATCCGAGCCCAGGGTGAGAATCCGCACTACCAGGCACAGTTACGTTCATACCAAAGAGACCGGCAACCAAATTCATCGGCACTAAAATGGAAGCCAACACTGTAATCTTGCCGAGAAGTTCGTTGGCGCGGGAGCCTTGCTCGGTATGCTGCAGGGTGATTTGCGTCAAATGGTTGGTGTGACTTCTGCTGAGCATCTTTTCGAAATGCCCCAGGTTGGACATCATGGTGACAATATGGTCTTGGACGTCAGACAAGTACAGTCCAACGTCTCCGCGTGGAGCGACGGCGTAAGATTCGTTGCACTTCTTTGCAAAGGACTTGATGACGTCTGCCTTGCCACCGAGAAGACGAGCCAGAGCCATGATGCGCTTACGACACTCGCCAATGCCTTGAAGCATGGCACGGGAATCTTCAAAACGTGCAGTAAAGACGGAGTCTTCGATCGTGTCGGTTTCTTGCTCGAGCTCACGAAGCACAGGTGCAAAGGAGTCGACAATCTCATCAATCAGGGCGTAACAGATCCAGTCCGCAGACAAATTGACGTAATCACGAAGACGTCCGATACGCTTCCGCACAGTAGCAGCATGGTTATTCGGGCAGAAGGAGAATGTCAGCAGGCCTTCGCGGAACACCACAGCATAGATATTGATCGGCTCCAGATAGTCTTCGTGCTTCGGGTCGACCATGTAGCATGACCGGAAGCATAAGAAGTAATACGTCTTGAAGAGCTCCACTTTCTCGCGTGTCTCTTGAGTGGTGATGTCCTCACGGGTCAAAGGATGCACACGAAAGGCACTGCAGATCGCGAATATCTCTTCTTCGGATGGGTTGAGCATGTCGAGCCACCAGACACCGCCTTCTGGACCAAGCTCGAAGATATCGCGGAACGTCTCGCCAGGCATGAGGAGACCGCCCAGCTCTGGTGCATGGATCGTCTCATCAATCTCGGATGAGAAGAATGTCCAGCGGTTGAGAGGAAGATCGATAGTGCTTGCAGTCCTATGAAGACCACCATCACCAGTCTCTTCCTCACTAGACGTACCCCTTTCTTCCTCTGTCTTTTCGTTGTCATCAGCGGCGCCATTACCAAGGCCGAAGAAATGGGTTGGCTGGGAGCCGCTGCGTTGATCACCGAACACTCGCTTCGACGATGCTGTCTTGGCAAATTGTGGCAAGAATGGATGCGCCACAGGAGTCTTGGTGTGAGTTTCCGCAACGAACTCTTCAAGATCCTCAAAGTCAATCGTGTATGTGTTTGGTGGATCCTCGGGTGGAAAGCATACATCTTCAATCGCAGAGCTGCGATGAGAAGCAACATCGGACTTCAGGCGTCCTGGCGCATCCTCTTCGCCAAAAGTCGGCCGTCTTCTTGGATGAGTGGCATTTGAGACGGTCCGGTGCAGGGACGCTGCTGTAGAGGGTGCTCGACTATTCATGGTGCCAGCCCGACCGCGCCTCAATGGCGGCGCAAATGCGTCCACGGAATTTGGTGGCGACGTGGAGCCATCCGAGGCATGCGAGCGAATAGAATTGGCGTCGCCTTCGTTGTTGGGCCGTCTGAACATAGCCCGCCTTGCTGGAACAGGACTTGCAGTACCTCGTCTCTCATGGTGCATGCGTCGCTCGCGGTGCCAGTCTTCGTCTGGAGAGCGGCCATTGGCCGACTTCTTGGTGACGTTGCTTTTGGTACTTTTGTCGTCGTCCACAATGGCGTTTTCGAAGTCCCGTGCAATCGATCCATGCGCCTCAATTGGCACAACCACCCTAGGAATCGGTGGGCGCTCGTTGTCGACGATGCTTGCCAAGGTACCGCGTCGTGCTTGAAAATAGCTCTCCGTAGCAGGCGCAGGCGGAAGGCTCTCTGGCTGGTTCCGGTGGTCGTCCAAGTCCGGCTCGGGCGTGCTGTATCGCGTCTGAGATCTTTCAGACCGTGGGTAGTTCATTTTGCTGGTCTGTAGTGGTATTGTAACACAGTGATTCGATGTATGACTACTGCTCCTGTTCCTCCTGGTGGGTAGTGCTCCCTGTCCTTTCGACGGACGATTCTCAATTCCCAGTTGTGAGCCAGGTCGTCCCTGGACCCGCACTCGCCTTCCCTCAGGCTTTCAATTATCCCATCGGTTCTAATGTATGCTTGCGTGGTGATCGCGCTGTGTCGCAATCTATAGTGAACTCCGTCCGGTCAGGTTATGGAGGTTGCTTAATGTCGCCCCCAACGAACCAGACTGGTCCGAGGAGAGGTCGAATCTGGAAGAACTGGGCTCCTGGATTCCCCGCCAATTTGAAGGTGTTTGGTGTGTATTCGCTGTCGCGCCCTGACGTGTGGTAATCCAGAGCAGCAAAAATTGCCTCACGTAAAGCCAGAATTAGCGAGAGAGGGGAGGCGTGGGGTGTGTGTTCCAAGTCGGTCAGTCAAAAATGGCGCATGTGTGCGACCTCTCGAAAGCCGATCGCGTACGTGTTTCCAGATGGTGGTAGAATTGGGTGGTGTAGAGTGTGGTAAAACGAGCTGGTGTCGTTGGGAAAGAGGAGTAGGAGAAGAGGAGAAGAAGAGGCAGGCGACGGGACGGTTGATCAGAACAAAGCCTTTCAAGCGCTAGTTTTAGCTTGCACGTGCAGCGATGAGAGAGCGTCGAATGGATTGTTGGTTCCTGGCCCAGTCGGGTACGACTTTTGGTTGTCATGCTTTCCGAGTCTCCGATCATACATGGTTTTGTGGTTCCAACCCAGCAATGACAATATCTGCCTCAGTCGTGCAGCCTTGAAACGCTTCCGGAGACCGCGATCCAGCCGTCACTTTCTCGCATCGACGCAACCGAACTGTAGTAGTCGAGACGCCGTGACACAAACAAGCTTATCCTCCTGCCGTAGTAGCCCAGCGCTACCGTACCTAGGTACCCAGTTTCTACGTATACAAGGTTCCGGTGTCTAGCTTCCGATCCCAGAAAGGCTCGTGCCAGATATCCATTCCATACACCGATCCAATCTCCACCATAAGCACACTTGTTCCAAGAGGAGCAAAACACCCCAACCACCAAAGTCATGGACGCACTACTGGACCAAGCACGCACAATCTACGAAGGCGAAATCGTGCGTCATGAGAACCTCTCGACAATCCATTCGTAGTCCACGCTAATGCCCTCTTTCCGCAGGACTTCGAAGGCCAACGTCTAGCAGAATATATCACATATGGCTTTCTATCCCTTGTGGGCGCCATTGCCTTCCTAGTCGGCTTCTTCACACAAAACATCTACGCGACCCTCTATGTCGGCCTTGGGGGCACCGCTCTCGCCTTCCTCGTGGTCGTGCCACCGTACCCTTTCTTCAACAAACACCCGCAGAATTGGCTGCCACCTAGGACAACACAAGGCGCGATGCAAGGGCTGGATTTGACAGGAATTGAAGTTGATGGGAAGAAGATCAGCTAGCTGGGTCAGCCAAGTCGGGGCGAATGCTGCAGGTTACAAGGCAATGGGCAACATGGAGAGACATAAACTGGTCTGCGGAGACATCAAGGACGCGTTCGAACAAGTGTTCGTATGAAAATGTGTCGTATCAGCTGGCTTTTAGCTAGCTACGACGTATGATACTCAGAGCATAGTGATTCGTCATGCCTACCTGACTGGGCAGAAAATCGCATCGTCTCTCATGCCAATATCTCAGTATTCCCCATATTCCGCGAGATGCCATGTCCCAAGTGTCTGCCTGCGCTCCGTTTTCATGCCATCGTGACGCCCATAGCGCTTCTTTTCGGTCCCCGCCCAATTGAGCATTCTCTGGTGAAACTGGATCTCTCGCGATATCTTCCCCTCCAGCTGCTCAACGACCATATTTCTGAAACTCCCAGTCTCTGTTATCCAACGGACACACCTGACGCGTCTTGAGCCATCTCGAAATGCAATGAAAGTGAAAGGCGTGCTACAATTCAACAACCACCACCACCTTATTAGCTTTACAACTCCAACTTTGCGACCCCCTTTCCGCAAACGTGAACTTACATTGCAAATCCCCCAAGCGACCGTACACTCCTCGCTGGTGGCACTTGCTTGATTGGCCTGGCAGTCGATACACAAGTCCATAATGTGATTGCGGCAAATGGCGCAGTTGTCGACTACAATGTCCCAAGCCCACAGCGCGACTGCATTCCACTATATCACACCCACACACAAGACTCGTCAGAGAACATGTTCTCTATGTGTATGTGTGCATCTCTCTGCTTGTTTTGCACAAAACTCACCTTCTTGACCTCAAACTTCTTCTTTCCGTCTGCTGTGTCGCCGCCGCTGGGACCGGCTTTAGCCTTCTTGGGGGCTGCGTCGGTCATTTCTACGTCGGCCATGGTTCGTGGTGGTTTCGTGGTGTGCGTGAAGGGACTCGTGTGTCGGTACTGATGCGCGTTGAATGTATAAGTGTTTTTCGGTGGTGGATGGGAAGTGTTGCAGGTATGGAAGGCAACTATGTAGCTACTACCTGCTAGTCACTATTCGCTATCGATATGGATTGCAAAATACGCGCTAATATGAGGACCCTGGTTCCCGTTCACGAACATTCACTTCCAGTCCTTACATGTACTGATGCTTTGCCATTATGACCTATCCTTAATGATACACTTACACTACAGGAAGCGAGTATACTTGCGCCTGAGCTGCAATTCAGGTTACTATTGCAGAAGTTTCACTGGCTCGTTCCTTCAGTAAACCTGGAGTGTGTAAGACCTGGCGGGGCAAACATCATAGAGGGGTAGCCACAGACGACAGTCACTTGAGAATAATACATGTAAGGTATTCAAGGTAATGCTCCGGACGGAACGCCATGTTCGCATGCAATGGTGCTGTTCTATTCTATTCTACAGCCATAAAGCCACTTCTGATACCAAAATCATAGACTTTTATCACTAGCTATCGCCTTTCTGAGCGCCTCGCTGTATCTAATCATGACCCAACACAAAAGTCCCTTTCGTGTGTGGTTCGTCATTCGTGTCTGCAACCTCAATCCTCGATCCAAGCAACCAGAGTGGGGGCAGAACCGAGTGCGCTCGTACTCTAGTAAAGCACTCTCGTCCTGATTCTGCTTCCAAGATCCTCCAGACTTTGATATAGGTTCTGGATCTCGCTGACGTTGACATTGGAAATGTCCGCCATCAAGTATGCTACGTCTCCGCGAGAATCCGTCATCTGCTTGTCGACGTTATGGTCTCCAAGAATTTCGTTCACTTTGCGCAGCACGCCGGGAACGTTCTTGTGAATGTAAATGACACGCAGGTGGTTGGGTTCCTCGATTGTGAGAGAGCGAAGGGTGACCTCAGGGAAGTTGACAGCGCCTTGCGTAGTTCCGAAATTGACGTAGTTCACTAAGGCATCCGCGACCTCGGCTCCGATAGCCGATTGCGCTTCTTCTGTCGATCCACCGATATGTGGTGTGAGGATAATGTTCTTAAGCTTGCGAATATCGTCGCCCCATGCGTTGAGCTGGGAGTTGAAGGTATCTCCATTCTTGCCTGGCTCGTCTGGAAAGACATCGAGTGCTGCACCTCCAAGCTTTCCAGCTTGCATTGCCTTGATGAGAGCCGGAATATCCACCACACTGCCACGCGAGGCATTGAGTAGGTATGCACCTTGGCGCATCTGTGAAAATTGCTTCTCACCGATCATGTTCCTGGTCTCCTCGATCTCAGGGACGTGAAGAGTGACAAAGTCAGAGCCTTGTAGCAGCTCATCTAATGAAGCCACTTGATGCGCAGTGCCCAAGCCCATGAGGTTGATGACATCGTAGTAAATGACTTTCATGCCTAACGATTCTGCGAGGACAGAAAGTTGTGCTCCCACATGTCCATATCCAACAATCCCCAGCGTCTTTCCTCTTACTTCCCAGCAGCCTGCCGAGACCTTGTTCCATGTTCCAGCGTGCATCTCCATGTTGCGATCGCCAATCTGCCTCGCCAGTGCAATGATGGTTCCGATCATCTGCTCTGCGACTGAGCGCGAATTCGAGAAGGGAGAGTTGAAGACGGCAATTCCCATTTCGGCGGCATACTGGAGATCGACCTGATTGGTGCCAATGCAGAAGCAGCCGATGACAATCAGGTTCTTCGCGTGCTTGAGGACATTTGCCGTGAGCTGTGTCTTGGAGCGAATACCAATGACGTGAACGTCCTGAATCTTCTCGATGAGCTGCTCCTCGGGCAGCGAGGACTTCAAAGCCTCGACTTGGTAGCCCTGGTTCTTAAGGATCTCCTGCCCGGACAAGTTGACATTTTCGAGGAGGAGGACTTTGATGTCGGTGGTCTGAAAGGGCTTGAGCTGTTTCGTCGACGCCTTTGGTGGGCCGTGGAACGAGTTGTGCGGGCTGTGGAAGT
This sequence comes from Sphaerulina musiva SO2202, assembly GCF_000320565.1. NCBI lineage: Eukaryota > Fungi > Ascomycota > Dothideomycetes > Mycosphaerellales > Mycosphaerellaceae > Sphaerulina > Sphaerulina musiva. The sequence goes on along the minus strand of NW_016017388.1, from coordinate 891,536 downwards.
TGAAGGTGGGGCTGGTCGCGAAGGTGTCTCGGTCCTTGTACGAGCTCGAGACGGTAGAGCTGGAAGAGCGCGAAGGACGCTGAGGGATGTCAATGCCGTTGGAAGGCATTGTGATGATGTGGTAGGAAACGCGAATGTGTAAGTGAGGTAAGTGGGAGCGTGCAAGAGAGGAGGGAAGAGTGAAGAAGGGTGTGAGCGGAGGGTGTGATGGTGAGGGATGTGAGAGGTGTGAGGTGTGAGAGAGAGGGAAAGGTCAGCGAAAGAGTCACCTACATAAGGTAGAGGTAAGTTTTGGCTGCAAAATGTTTGCATGTCGCGCTCGTCATGTACTAGCATTCATTGCGCCTTATAGTTCTTTGTAAAAAAAATGCGCCAATCGAGCAATCCTTGCCGAGAAACATGCCCCTCCCTTGTTACAGAGTGCCTTTCACGATTCATCCTACGACAACTGTCAATACCTGTATTGTATGCCCGCACAGTCACTGAGTCACCACATTGTCATGGAGGATAAGTTAATGTACATGCCATGCACATGCATCGATCATTTCTCATACAGTCTGCCGTCGAACCCCTACCGGAGAATGCTAGCATCTTTTTCGTATTCAATACAGTCTTCAATCCCCGCTTGCAGAATGCTGGCATCATATTGTGTACTCTGAGCTGTATACCTTGCATAGGTACCAGGTAACCTTACATATACAGTGCAATGCATACATATTACATACCTCAGGAATAATCACATTGCCTTCTGCGCGAGAGCCACATGAGCTTGTAAAGTCCATTGGAAAAAGCACACGCAAAAGTAGCAAAACGTCAATACGGGTGCAAGATGAATGCATCACCTCAGATTCAGTCTATCAGTGCCCTTGGCTAAGTACCGGCGCTGTTCCTGAGTGGATGCAAATGTGCTCCCCTCCCTCTACTATCGGCAGCAGCAGCAGCAGCCGGACTCGGCTGTCTACTCACTCTTCCTTTCATCGGACTTCCCATCCTGGGACTCCGTGGGACAGAGCTTCCTCTAGTTCCAATCCTCCCTCTTCCCTCCTTCAACGAAGCAATCTGCTCGTCTTTATTCTTCAAGGCAAGTCTACAGTTTTCGAGTTGTGCGGTCAGCTTCTGGCACTCCTGCTCGAGTGCCTTGTTGTGACCCTGGATTGATATCTCCCGAGCTCGGGCTTGTTCTCCTTGTGCCGTATGTGATGCGAGAGCGAGGCGCGTCTCGAGCTCGGCGTTGTTCTGCGCAAGCTCGCGAGCTCTGTTGGAGGAATCCTGATACATAGACCGCGTCCATTCGAGCTCCTTTTCTGCTGCTGCGCTCTTCTTCCTCGCCTTCTCTTCCTCGAGCTTTGCTGCCTCGGCAGACATTCGCACCGCTTCGAGTTCGCGCATTTCAGGAACGGCATGGCTGAGCAGTCCACTCTTTGCTTCTGCGAGCGCCTCCTTCAGTTGCGTTCGTTCAATGCGCAGGGTCGCATTGTTCGCTTCCGCACCTGCCATTCGAGCATGCGCCGCTTCTGCCGCTAACCTAGCAGCATCACGCTCTTTTTTGACCTCAACGAGATGTTTTCGCTGATCTTCATGTCTGTACTGCAAATCTTCCAGCGCTTTGACATGCTCATCAAGACGATCCTGTACGCCTTGTAGAATTTCTCGGAGCCGCTGCTCTGTGCTTGGTGAGGCTCCGGGTGCGTCTACCATATCCATGTTTGACTCTGTGCCCTTGTCAAGTGAGTCGCTAACATGGGTTATGTCCAATTCGAGGGGGTTGATAGTAGTGGGGAGCTGCGTCCCAGACACTGAGTTCAGTCGTGCACGTTTGGTCTCGGCAGTAATGTTTGTTCCCGTGTCATCCACAGATCGCTTTACGCCGTGAGAGTCTGCCTGTAAATCACTCTCTGTCTGACTGTCCATTTCGTCAAGCTGGCTCAGTGCTGCAATTGGCCAGTCTGCGGAAGTGTCGTCCAGAAACTCGGCGATGGCGGAGGCCGCGTGCTTCAAAGGTGATTGTGTGCTTTCTAGCCGTCCTGCTTCCCAACGAAATTCGTTCGTAGCCTTGGCAAGGATTTTGGTCCGAATCGAAGGCGGTAGGTCTGCTTGCAAGGACCGCTCGATATGCTCAAGCGTATGCGGAAGCACAAGCGGTAACAGTAAAGACCACTTGTCCTGGTCGCCCGTCTGATTTCGTGCCGCACGTACCAACGGATGCCTATAGTCCACGAGAGGATCCATTGCAATAACCACATCTGCACGCTCCACATTTTGTAGTCCACCATCCAGATCGATAATAGAAACCTTGACGCCGAGATTTACTGGGCTCAAGTCGGGGTCGGTACTGGAAGGATGCAACCACCTCTTGCACGGCACCTTGATACCTTGAAAGAAGTTATGGAGCATAGTCGGAATTCTCTCCCCATGCGCCACGACGGCAACATGTATGTTGTGGTCAGAAACGTGCCTGATGAATTCGTTCAAGAACTCAAACTTGGCACTAGTCTTGATGTCCCACTTTGCTTGAATCTCGTTTTCGGTGGTCTGCGACAAGGTTTCTGGGTTTATAAGGTCAGGGTGCAGAGCGATCTTACGCAACGTCTCCAGAAACTTATTGGTGCGGACAAGGGTCTCGTGATTCAAAGCTCCTCCGGTATTCATGACTTGTTCGATGAGTTTCTTCTCAAAGTAGATATTGTTTTGGTACTGGTCACGCTGGAAAGCCGACGGAGCAATCGGGACGACATGAATGCTGGCCACTTCTGGATCCCCAAGCGCATCTTGGAGATTATTTGCAGCGCTCGTCAATGTCGAATTCTGATCGGCTTCGATTTTGGAGCTGTTCTGGGCTTGTGCTTGTGCTTGTACTTGTGCTTGTGCTTGCGGCAAGAGCGTTTCGTATCTTTCGGACGTCGTCATCTCTTCCCGTGTGATAGGAGCAATCTCCTCCACCGCCGGGATTGCGGATGGAGATCTGTCGTGTAAGGACGCGAAAGGAGAGCCCAGTCGCGCAGCTTGCGCGACCGCGACCTCTGCAATCAGATTCGGAGGAAGCGCGGAGGCTGGCTGAGCATGTTCAATGCTCCCGTCGACGAGGCTGCTGGTAACGCTCGGCACTGGTGTTGCCGATGCTCGAGCTGCAATTCGGGCCTCTCGTGATCGCTTAATCTTTTCCGCCAAGGTCTCTCGCTTTGGCGTCGGTGTAGACTCCATCGTCGGTCCTTCTCGAGAAGACAGAGAGAGTCGAGCTGGTGCGCTCTCACCAAGAGCGCCAAGAGGGTCGCGTGGTAAGGAAGGAAATGGAGTAGACTCTAGCGATCTCGAGAAGTGAGCAACAGACGACCGACGTTCCGGGTCGGCTGTGGGCATAAACAATGCTTTACTTCCAGGAGTATGTGTGGAATTGATTGGAGACCCGAGTTTCCGCGGCGTCGTCTGTGAGTGTATCTGCGTTTGAAAGGGAAAAGATTGAGACGACCCGTAATAGTGAATCCTCCTCGTCTCCTGTTGGTGGCTTTGAGAAAGCCCGACAGGCGTCTCAACCTGGGACACGTCTTGCTGTTGTGTTAACGGCTCGACAGTGTTTATCTGAGATGGTCCAGGACACTTCACTTGAGAAGTCTTATTGAGTAGAGACGATGGTAGAGGTCGCTGAGCAGCAGGAGGAGGTTCGAAGTCTGTATCGCGGTTTGACGAATCGAAATCGAGTACAGCAGATTGATCACTTTGGTCTTCTGTGCTTGAGATCACGATCACCTGTCTAAGTCCAACTGCTTGGTCTTGTGAGCGGGAAGACTCCGTGGGAGGAAATAGGTCCGGGGCTTCCTGAGCCGTAGAGGCCGAATCCGACCCAGAAGGCGACTTCTTGGGCTGCTTCGCAATAGCAGGTTCTGTCGCAGTAAGACCTCCGCTTCGCCTCTCCAGACTGTTCGATACTGCTCTACTTTGAGCAAGAGCAAGGCCTGCTTCTTCTGCGATAACAAGCTCGGGATTTTCGGCAGTGACGTTGGTCGCAGCCGCCGCTCTGGAGCTGGACACAGAATGGGGTACCTCAGCAGTAGCCGAGCCTAGCGACGGGCGATCTGAGCCTTGCGTTATGGCGGAGGGGACTAACAATTGCGCCGCTTCAACAGCAGCTATACTTGACTGCGGACTTGACTGGGGTGGCTCCTCGGTAAGTGGTTCGTGGGGATATTCTTGATATAATTGCGATTTCGGAGAGCGCTGCGTAGGAGAGAACTCTTTGAAAGTTGACTCCTCAAGGATAGCGCCTTGACTTTGCGAATCTGGAATGACCAAACTCGTGCTATTCGTGCTTTTTTGTGTGGAGTCTTCTGGTGGCACAGTCGAAGCCTGATGAAAACTCGAAATACCAAGTGCTGGTGATGGTGAGGATTGTGATGGTCTTGGATCCTCGTCTCTGCTTGCAGGCCGGGAGACAATCCGCTGGTATTCTCCAGCAAGATAGCTGGACGGGGGACTTGATCGCGCAACAAATCCTTCTTTGATTAGTGCTTTCAGAGAAGGAGTGTCACGGTTTTCGGCTTCAGTCTGTTGACTCTCTTCAATCTCAGGCACAGGCTCAGTCGCACCGGCAACAGCCTCGAGATCCTGATGGAGTTGCTCGTCTGCAGAAGCGGCAGCGGCAGTAGTGGTACCTGATTCCTGAGGGTTTTCAGATGGAGGTGGAGGTGAGCTTTCGATTATCTTCCTTGTCCGTCTTGGGGGTGCAGCAGTGTCACTTCCAGCAGCTGACAGCAACGCATTAGCATATTCTTTTTATGGAAGACGATATTGCACGTGATAATACATACCTGCTTGCTCCGCGCTCTGATTAGCAGCAGCTGCAGCTTTGATAGCCTCCCACTCGTCGATCGCAAGCTGATTCGCGTTCTCCTTAGGCTCCCAGGTCGGCTCGTAGACTTCACCAGACTCCTCGTCCGGCTCCCAGTCAATATGATACTGTGTTGCGTTCTCGCCGACAATAGACCGAACTTTGTATTCCTTATCGTAGTCTACGTTTCTACCGCGAGGATGGGTGCCAGTAGCGCGCTTCTTGGACGGGCCTCCAGGTGGTCGACGTCCAGTATATTCGGTTAATTTGCGCTTCTTACCTCGCACACCAGCCATTGTGGCCTTGCGAAGTGACAGGAGTGGTTGAGATGAGAACTGCCATGGCTTGTATTAGTTATCGAACGGTGGTGACGCGGTCCTGCTGGAGGACATGGCGTCGCGAGTCGCGAGCACAGATGGACGAGGTTGAACTCACAGCAGGTCGGTGCTTGGCGTTCCTGCCGCCGTGGGCAACCAATATCGCTGCGCACGAAACCTTTCAAGCGTTAAGGTACACGTAGCTTAGGCAGCTACCTGTAGTTGTGAGTTGAGCTGTAACGCGATTGTACAAGGTAGCAACACACCAGTAGGTATCTCATGTAGCGGATGTTGCGGAGTGAATGGGGTACTCAAAGCAGTGGAAGGAACTCCAACTCAGGCAGCAAGCGAACCGAACTGAGAGAGAGAGAGATGTGGTCCAACAGAAAGGCAGCCTCCGCCCCGTGTTGAATTCAATGAGGACATTTTATTGTGTGGCTACCTGAATGCTTCTCTGCGAATGGCACATGACATGTCGAGGTAGACGGCTGCAGCGCGCTTGGTCACGTTGGAACTGACGATCTATCTCGCTTGTCCGATCGCTTCCTGCAAAAAATGCTCAATTTACCGTCGCCATCTTTTCACTTCTCGCGAGACCTGCGTCAGCTTACGCTTTCACTTCTTCTTCTCATCCTTCTTGGCACCACCATTCGCACGCTCCTCCTGCTGCTGCTGTGCCCGCTCCCGCTCCAGCTCCTGAATTGCCTCCGGAGGACTATCCTCTACGAGGTCTGAAGTCTTGTTGAGCCCACTCCACTTGGGCAGACCATCGGGAATGTCCATGACGCGCTGCGTGTAGAACTACGACATCATCAGCATTTACCAAACCTAGTTGGAAACTCGAGCCATAAGTACCATATGCATGCTCGGTCTGAACTTCTGCTTCTCCTTCTCGGACTTGAACTTAATCAAGCTTGGAAACAATAAGATCATGTTTCTTCCTTCGTCCATAATCGGGCTGTAACAATGCTTGCATCTCACCTTGCAAGGCAATTGGTGTTCCTTCGACTTGGTGGTGGGATCATACCACTCCAGATCATGGTGTCCATGCTTGAAATTGATGTCCTCCTTGTGAAAGATTGCAGCCCATTGAAAGGGTGCTGCGTGTTGAGTTTGACAGGTTGTGCAATGGCAGAGCTTGGAATCCAAAGGCACTTCTCTGTTCAGCTCATACTTGACAGCCCCGCAGTGACAGCTTGCTTCGTAGATGTGTTCGAAATTGTCATTGTCGTCGTGAACTCTGTACGGTGCACGCTTCTTCCACTCTTCCATGCCATGCTCGTCCTTATTAGGCTGTTGTCCCTCGTGCTGTTGCTTTACTGGGTTGGACATCTTGGATGTACCCGAGGCGGATCTTTTCATGGATGTTGCCAAGATGTACGGTGCTTTGATAAAAGCAGCACGCCGGGCAGTAGTAGCAGGTGCACAGACTCGGTGCAAAGGATGGGTCAGCGCTTTAATCATGTAGCGGGAAGGTCTTTGAGGAAGACAGCAAAAGAAAAAAAGTTCAACGAGAACACCATGTTTCCAGTGCAAAGATGTACTTGTACCTCCTTGCCTTACCTTAGGTACTACCTCAGGCTCATGTTACGTTCGTACTTGTCAATCGTGATGCTGAGAACCGTTCACACGTTCACTCTGACGTATAGACTCTTCGAAAATAGTCAATGCTTCCATAATCTCCTGCAGGGTCCCGCACGCGAAGTCTGGGGCCGAGCATATTGAGTTCCGGTATGTGGATGCAACGATGCACACCAAGTTTGATGCAGTCGCCGACGCGTGAACATCACATCCTCGCCGTATCCTAACCTCAGACTGTCGATAGTGACAGGTCACTGTCACACGAGGCAACCTACAGGCACTACGTTCAGCCTACCTCCTAAGTTGACCAACAATTTGACCTGGGGTTCTCGCATGAAGATCGTTGACGTAAGATCGGATGCTAATCGTTTGGCAGTGATGGTGTATACATGTCATGTGGAAGAATCGGTGTTGGGAACCTCCCCAGACTGCTTGCCACTCAGGCTGGTGTTCCAGAGGAAGTCCAAGGAGAGTCCAAAAAAAGCCCATTCCCATGGAATTGTACTCAAAGGCAGCTCTTCTTCAGCTACGTAAGTCCTGGGTATCTTGATTTATAATAAGTCGTTCTATTCTTTCCGAAGCGATGGTGGGCTTGTGCAGAGGTTGTGCTCTCCTCACCCTCTCTTCGCATTTTTGAAGAGATCAAGTAGTGTATTTTGCTGCGTCTGCTCGGCCGGTTGTGCAGGCGATGCTGTTCCTCTGAAAAAATTTGTGTCTGCGGTCTGTGGGAATTGGGGTGCATTAGCAGCCGCTGGCCTCTCTTCAGCGAAAGGCGCACTTGTAAAAACCGTCCCACCAACGTTGATCTGTGTTGCCGGAGGCTGGGGCGGATGTGCTTGCGGCGCGCTCGCCTTGCCAAAGAGCGTTGCCAGATCGATAGGCTGCCCCTGCGCCTGCTGTGGTAGCCGCGCCTCATACGTCTGTCTCGGAGTCTCTTGCCTAGGCCAGACTTCCTGGCCCGCATCCCGTTCATTCATCTCTGCTCGCTGCTGGCTCTCATATTCTTCCGCATATGTCCTATCGTAGCCTTCCACAATCTCCTCTTCGCCCTCGTTTCCGATGTCATCCCCACGAGCAAAGGACTCATCGTTCAACGCCTCGACCTCCCTCGCACATCCTAAGATCGCAGTCCCAATGACCTCTCTCGTGTTCCCACCCTTTTCCTCAAAGATCCAAATCCCATAGATCTGCACTTCTCCGTCCTGGTCCTCTTTCTGCACAATGACATACTCCTCAGTGACTTGGATGGCCTCTTCAGATCTGAGCTCAAATTCCCAGTTCTCCAGGCCTTTCCTGTTCAAAATCACAAGCTTGTACCCGCCATTCCTCAATACACATACGAACAGCGAGCCTTGCACTTCGCACTTCTCCCAGCCTTGTGACTCGGCGCTGAAGAGGTAAAGTACTGCAAAGGGCGCGATTGTGAGGATCGAAGTGACGTGGGGTTGCCAGCGGCGGAGGACCAGCAGATTGAGCTCCTCGTTGCTCCTGACCGGAGGAGGCGGGAGAATGGGTGCGGTGTCGGTGAAGTTGGCAGCAGTGTCAGACTCGTAATCGCTAGTTGGCTGAGCAGACGGCTGACGCGACTTTTTGCGACCGACAGGCATCGTCGTCGTAGGAGCAGATGGTGATGCGGTGTACCTAACCTACCTTGTTATTGATGTTGGTGTTTTGGCACGTTAGAAGCTTATGGTACCTGGTAGTTTTACCTTTACCTCCTAGTTCTACCTAGTTCTAATCCGGGGCCACACCTGCATCATCAAAGCCCACTTGAGATTTAACAGAGGGATAACGGCAAGACTCAAAATGCCCTACTGTACGTGTATACATACCTACTACCTACATACCTAAGTCTACCCGTGGACGACTTACGTAGGTAACTATACTCTGTACGCCACTATGAGATCCTTCAGCTGTTCTCTCGCGCATCTACCGCATAATTCGCTGTGATAACTTTGGTTCAAGATTGAGTTCGCTAGAAGGACGGGCTGTGCAGTAGAACGAACGACTTCGTTCTACACCATGTCAAACATCACTTCCAGACATTCGCGTGGCATCTCCTCTGCCAGTAACTCGAGTCTCATGCAAGACGTCCCTGGCGCATTCCCCACCCTTCAACGCGACCACGACGATGAACAAAACCACATTGACGGGGACGGCATTGACGACAATAATGAGCTGACCTTCACGAGTCTCTCACAAGCAGTCTACGAGCGAAGGACGGAGTATGTTCGGCCAAAACACGTCCGGATCAAGGTTGGGACTTGGAATGTCGCGGCCTTCAAGGGCACTGAGAAGGACGTCGGGGGCTGGTTCGTGGGAGGAAAAGGCATAGCAGATGCTTTGACAGGCGCCACGGATGTTCAAGAGAGAACAGAAGTCGTGGAAGACGCGACTGAACAGGAGAGCAGATACAAGCGGAAGAAGGAAACTCTACCACGGGGAGATGAATCAGTTCTCCCCCATGATGAGGATGTCGGACTCTATGTTCTGGGTCTGCAGGAAGTCGTCGATATTACTGCTGTTGGCGAGGCTTTGAGACCTTACACCGATCCTGCGGCTGCAAACAAATGGAAAGAGTCGATGCTCGAGGCTTTGCCACGAGGATACCAGCTGGTTGCAGAACAGCAGCTTCTTGGGCTCTTGCTACTCATTTATGCTTCGCCAGATGTAGCAAGGGATATCAAAGCTGTCAGTACCACAAGTGTGGGCACTGGGGTCTTTGGTTACATGGGCAATAAAGGAGCCGTGACTGCTCGCCTCGTGCTGGGAGACACCACGAGACTCGTCTTTGTCAATAGTCATCTTGCAGCTGGCACAGATAAAGCAGCTCTCGATCGAAGGATATGGGATACTCAGCAGATTGTGCAGAGGACCAAGTTCGAGCCGATTCAGGATGCTATGGACCTACACCAGACGTCAGGCGAGATGATCGGAGACGAAGACTTTGCCTTTTGGTGTGGTGATCTGAACTTCAGAATGGAAGGAATACCAGGAGACGATGTACGAAGGCTCCTCATGCTGCATACGAGGAACCAGTATGATCTTAGTCAGCCGGCTGCGAAGACAATCGAGGACGAAGTCAAGGAAGCAACAGCATCAGTCAATGATGGGCTCAAGCTGGATGACCAACGATCGAGCAGCGACAATCCCCGTCAAGGCACGCTGGTCGACGAAGTTCAAGCAAAAGATGATCCGACTTCACTACAGACCACTCTCGATTCCCTTCTTCCACACGATGAACTACGGCAGCAGATGAGCAAGCGAAAAGTTTTCCACGATGGTTGGAAAGAGGGACCCATCAGTTTCTTGCCGACCTACAAGTATGATGCAGGGAGTGTGGGTGTCTTTGACAGTTCCGAAAAGAAACGAGCGCCATCCTGGTGCGATCGCATCTTGTTCCGCACTCGCAAGGATAAGCTGGCGTACGAAGCCAAAATACGCGAAGAAGAGGCTGCTCGAAAGAAGGACGAAGAGATGAGGGCAAGTGGGGTCGACCAGGCCGCTTCAGAGGAGGACGTGCTGTATGACTACGATCCTGAGACCGATGGAGGCAACGCTGTAGACTACGACGAGTACGACGAGTACGATGACGCCGTGGGAGCGCGCGACGAAGCCATAGTTGTGACGCGTGAAGGTTTTGAGGACGAGCTGACATTGGAGTACTACACAGCTCATCAACGAGTGCTATCTTCTGATCACAAGCCTCTGGACGCGAGCTTCATGCTAAAATATGATGCCGTTGTGCCGGAGTTAAAGGCTCGGATTCATGCCGAATGCGCTAAAGAATTGGACAAAGCCGAGAACGAAGGACGTCCTAATGTGACTGTTGTTGTGGATAAGCAGACGCACACTTCAGCTGCAGCGTCGAACGAAAATTTGCCTGGTGGTCGAACCGACGAAGGGGTGTGGTTTGGGGATGTGAGGTATATGGAGGCCAAACATCGCTCATTGACCATCGCCAACACCAGCCGTGTCCCTGCTAATTTCAGCTTCATCGAGCGACCTGTGGAGCCCGACGAACATAGTGGCATTGCACCCAGATGGCTTTCAATCCAAATCGAAGGCATACAGGTACCAAACACATCTTCTTCGTCGCCGAACATCACACTCAAACCGGGAGAGGCGGCCGTGGTGGAGCTAGAGCTCAAGATTAGTGACATGAAAGATGTGCGCCATCACAACGAGAAGGGAAAGCCTGACGTCGATGACATTCTTGTCCTGCGCATTGAGAATGGACGCGATCACTTTATACCCATTCGTGGACATTGGCTGGAGAGTAGCCTGACAAGAACAATACACACCCTCGTACGAATTCCAGAGGGTGGTATTCGCAGACTTCAAGGCCAGACCCCGAGTCATAAGAGCGGGAAAGAGAATGCAAAAAGTGCAGTGAATGCGGTGCAAGCTGCGGACGCTTTTGCTGCTGGGTCAAGTGAGGGCGCTGATCCGAGCCGAAGGCAGTCTCGTGAGAGTGCGAAGAGTGCAAAGAGTACCGAGAATCAGCTTCCCGTACGTTTTTCTGCTCCTCGCGAGCTGTTCAGGCTGACGGAAGCGATAGAGGAGCTGAGCACGAGAGTGGTGGCCGAGTGGGAGATGATTCACGATGTCCCGCCCGCCACACCCACCACGAGCACATCCCCCACACCACGTACTAGCACGTCTTCAGCCAAGACAAGTCTCGAAAGTGTTAGCATCGTCGCACCACCTACAGCTCCGTGGGCCACATACCCAGCTTGGCCGTTCGATGTAGAAGGCTGGACGCAACGGAACACGGCTGATGGGGACGCTGCGCTCAGTGAGGCCTGCAACGCACTCGACTGTGATCTGCCACTCGAGGCTTCTCTCCCAGACACCATGCCCAGGGCTGAACGTTTGTACGTTCTGAGCAACCTCCTCTTGATCTTCCTGCACAGTATGCCCGATGGCATTGTTACATCAGACCTTTGGACTCTCGTCAATGCATATCTTGATGGCATCGAAAAGTCCAAAGGGAAACGCCATAACGATGACCAACGCAGTGCCATTCAAGAAATCATCTCGACCAGTCCAAGCCATAGCATCAGCTTCATTCTGATCACGAGCATGCTTGAACGACTAGTGCAGGAAGTCTCGGGCAGTAAGCGTCTCTTGTTTGACGAAGCAGCGAGTACTGCTACTCCACTGAGTCCAACTAAGAAGGCCTTTGGTGGGCTGAAGAAAATGGCAACATGGAAAGGAAAGCCGTCCCCAGTGCTTGCGGGTAGTGATAGCGGCAGGCTGCATGCGCGAGCATTGGCAAATGTCTTCGCGCCTGCGGTGATCAGGCTACCGGAAGGGAATGAGAAAGGCAGAGGAGTGGTCGAGAAGAGAAGAGTTGAAGTTCTGGAGCTGTTTCTCACGAGATATGAGCCGGGATGACCTGTTAGTTGCATGAGACAGTACGGTAGTGACTGGAGTAGAAACCTGATACGAATACGAAAGGATGATTTCAACCAGACCACGATACCTTATACATGTTTTTTTTTCTCTCTACTCTCTCGGTCGAAACAGCTTGATAGATGCCGCGAGAATTATCCCATGTAGATCTCTGTCGGTGTGCCCACGATACCCTCTTATGACTTTTATTCCTTGCAAAAAACATTTATAGAATTTCATGTATACCTACCTATCTTATATAATATACCTGGTATCTGCAAAACGTCTCTTTGCCGACTTTTCCGACCCACCCAACCTGAAGGGCTCTCTCTCTTATCGAACAAGGAAGGAAAGGGAAGGTCCCACCAAGATTTCCCCAACGGCGGAAACCGGTTGGTCCCTTCCCTTTCCTCCCTGCAGGTGGCCTTCTTCACATATCGGACATAAGCCACTAAGCTACTGTACTTGTACCCTATCTCGGCCAAGCTACTGTAAGGTAAGGTAGAATCGCCGGCGTCGGGGGGGCACGCAATACCTTTGGGTAGAGTAGCCTCAACCAATCAACCAAATCACCAAACCACCTAACTTCTCCTTCTTTCTCTTTCTCTCTCTTTTTCTGTTTCTGCTACTTTTTGTGTGTGTGTGATCTATATACAATATTCGATGCGCCACAATTGACAAACAACGTGCCGCTGCCGCCGCGACTTTATATGTTGATATTATGGCTGCGGGAGGAGAAGACGGGGATCGTGAATCTGTCAAGTCGAAATCGACAGTGATGAATAATACGAATAGTACATGTTCGACGGCATCGGAGCGCTCTCCACTTCTTGGTGGGAGGGAAGATACGGGTCGACGACAGGAACAAGAACAAGAACAACAACAAGAACAACGACTGCAGCCATGGGGTGCATCAATCATTTTCAAATTGTTATTCACGAGCACCATTGTGAGTTTGTCATTTGGTGTGACACAAGTTCCGTAAGTCAGGCACCTGGGATCCTATAATTTTACCAATAATCACAAAAAGAAAAAGAAAAAGAAAAGAAAAAGACATCCCACTCATATCTATTGTACTTACCATTTCTAGTCTCATCTACGTCTTCGGAACAATGACATGTAACGAATACTACAAAACCCACCCAGACCCCGGCCTCTCCGACCCATTACGATGTCACAACACCATCATCCAAGCCAGTACAGCGCGAGCCGTGGCACTCCTCGGAGCGGGGACAACTCTCTTCGGCGTCATCAATCTGTTCTACACGGGCTGGACGATCAAACGATTCGGCGTCAAATCCGCGCTGCTGAGTAGTGTCTTCTGGCCAGCCGTTCGCTTGGCGGTACAAAATGTCGGAGTACATCTAGGCGGCGGAATGGGAATTTGGATCATTCAGGCTTCGCAGGCCATCACGATTGTGGGTGGGCCGGCGGGATACTTATTGGCGTTGAATTCTTTCGCTGCGGAGGTGGTGGAACATGCTGCGAGGACTGCTGCAATGGGGAGATTGCAGGGCTGTGCATTCTTTGGGACTGCACTGGGCTATCTTATTGGTGGTTATTCGGCGGATGTGCTGGGGATTGTGTGGCCATTCAGGATCACCCTGGGCTTGTTTTTGTTGTCGTCAGTCTACATTCTGTTTTTCTTGCCTTGGATCAAGGCGGATCTATCACCCGAGGTGCAGAAAAGGACGCAGTCTCTGTCATCATTTTTCGATCCTTTGAGGATGTTCGTGCCTTCGAAGTGGAGGTTGAGGGACGGGAGAATCCAGACGGAATATGGCATTATCTTGCTCGGTGCGGGAGCATTTACAGCATTGCTGGCAACAGGCTACATTCCAGTCCTGTTGCAAATGTATGCCACCGATGTGCTCGACTTCGGCACTACGGAGAACGGGTGGCTGATATCGATCAACTCGCTCATCCGAGGCTGCTTCTTGACATTCGCCTTCCCTGCGATTATTGCCGGAGGCAGGAGGTGGACCGAACGACGAGATGCCAATATGGACAGAATCTTGATCAAAGAGTCGGAAATAGAGGACATACCCACGCATCCCCAGGAATTCGAGCCAGAACCGATCGGCGGCGGAGAGCAGCCCATCGAGCCTCCGAGGCCGGAAGTGGACCTTGAGGAATCTTTCGCTTTTGATCTCATGTACTGCAGATATTCGATCCTGATTGATGGCATTTTGACAGCACTGGCTACGTTCAGCTCGAAAGGGTGGCACATGTACGTGGTGTCCATAGTGCTCCCTCTGGCAGCTGGAACAGGTTCTGCAGCCAAAGGCACCATCCTCCAAATGTGCTCTCCAGCACAACGGGCGGATGCTCTGAGCGCGATCAGTCTGGTAGAAATGGCGGCCAGGCTTGCAACGACGGGGCTGTTCGGATACGTGTTTTCGGCATTTGCAGCTATCGGGGAGCCCTCGTTAACATTCGCTGTCAATGGCGGAGTTGCAATTCTAGCCTTTGTGATTCTAGTATTTGCGAGATTCCCTCCGAGAGGTAGTACCAGGGTTGATGCTGAGGATGATTAATGACTAAAAAGTTCTAGAGCGATAGATAGCAGTTTAGATGTGCCACCTGTCAAGGCTTGCCAGCAAACATTGATGCATGGTCATCACAGGATTCCGACTTTGTTTGAGTACCTCGTTCTCTCGTTTCCAATCAAATTTCATATGCCCGGTCTTGGTTTGCAATCGAGATTATCTTCAAAGCGCGATTCCTGATAGGGTTCCGTCCGACAACCATATTCCGTCTGTTGCGCAATTCCAGCAGACAGATACACAGACAGACCACCGCCACGGCGGGGGCGGAAGAGTCGGGTGACCTAGAGGGTCTAGGAGCAACGCCGTAGATGGAGCAAATATTCAGCTGGAGGCTCGTCGTAACAACCACGAGGTGATATGTGTACATAGACAAAAAGCTAGTGTTGCAGAGTTGGCGAAGAAACCGTCGTTCCAAGAACCTAGCTTATGTTCTTCAGAGCAGTGGTGCTGACATAGACACATCTCCAAGACACGGGCTGTGTTGAAGCTGGAACATCGGCCGGATATCCGCATCCTAGAAACAGGCGCTTGGGAGATCTGAAAGCACAATAGTAGATGAGCTGACAACACACACCTTTGCGGTCGTCCCGACACGAATTCATTACTCCTCGACAGGCGATGGCACTTCGGTCCGCCTGGTCTGCTCTGGTCTGCTTTGCTTTGCACTGAAATACGAGCACCCTGTCGAGTGAGCCATGTTTTTCGCGTGTACGTGGTGCCGCCGCGCAACCTCGGCCATTCATTGTCATCGCAGCAGCACCTCCATGTATGTCGCCTCGTATTGTCGCATCCGTCATCATGTTCTATGACCTTATCGTCACCTCTCCTCATGTTGGTCCTCAGCATTCGTGTCGCATTGTATCGTACCGTACCGTGCCGTATGATTCCTACCCAAGCCTCGCGGCCTCCAGCTCATCGTCCCAGATGGTCAAGTCTTCCTTGGGCTTGATCCTCTCATCCTTGATCATCCTTGCATCTTTTCTGATATCCTCGCCCTCAACCTCCAATCTCGCCTTGGGCTCTTTGGCCTCAATCACAAAGTGGTTGTCGCAGTGGGGACAGTACTCGTCGCTGTCCTCGAATTCGGTCATGTCTTTGCGGAAGCACTTTTTGCACTTTTTGCAGGCGAAAGCCATCTCCATCGTTTGTTTGAGGGTGTGGTCTTGCGTTTCGGCGTGGCATTCGGCGCAGTCGAACCATTGTTTGCAGCACGGCGAGCGGATCGAAACCTGGGCGTTGAGTATGTGTTTACTGGGAGACTTTGAGTAAGAGGCGTGAATGTTTGATGAATGGAACCGAAGGAGCTTACCACATGTTGGCTGTATAGGTACCTCACTGAAAGTAAGGTAGTTTTGTTCTGTGGTTGAAGACTGAAGGACGGCACAACGTTGTAAGTGCCTACCTTTAACCGCCAAGCGCGGTGACCAGGAGGTTATATTAGTGGTCAATACCGTTATAGAAAGGTCCCGCGGCTTCTGGCGACTTGCCGTAGCTGCCGTCGGAGGGAAAGCACGGAAGGTGGCTTTGAACAGGGATCAACGCGTAAACTCTCCCAAGCTCTCCGCATATTAATATAAAGATTTTGTCCAACCATACCACATCCGGAAGTCTCGTCTCCACCACCACCACCACCACAACAACATCTACGCGATCCGACGAGTGGAGGAAGTCGAGGAACTCATATCGCCATATCTTCACTCACCACCACCACCTCCGACCGTCCTCCGTACCCGAACGGTCCGCATTCCTCCCCGCAAGAGTCAAGGACGCCGTGTTGACCAGGATAGTGCTGCACTGGGCGCACCTGGACCTTGTCGACGATCGAGATGCCATGAGACGGCCAACTTCTGCCTGCTTATTCATTGTTGACGAGCAATGAATATCAGCACCAACGATAACAACAAAAAACACCCCCGACCGCGCCACTACATGGCCCAATCATTCTACCCTGCAGCCTATTGAGCTTCGCTGCCCATTGAATGCGCCACGGCAACGCTTACGCCCACACATACTCTCCTTCCTACTCCGGCCTCAACGGCTGAGCTGGTAACATGGACGGCAAGCAGGATGGTCCGGACACGACCTCGATCAAGCCCATGTCGTCTCTCCGGGCTAAGTTCGAGAGCATGGCGAAAGAGCAGCCAGATACGGCTCCAGTAACTCCAGTGGGAGCTAAGCCTGCTGCGTTACTAGGCGTGCGAGGGACGTCGCCTACGGCACGACTGGGAACAACAGATGGAGGGAGGAGGAGTGTAGACATGGGCGTGCGATCAACACCGAGTGGACAATCTCTGCTCGCACCTTCACCAACGTCACAACGGTCTCACACTCCAGGAGGCACAGCTGGTGTAAGGCCAGCCTCCATGGTGTCTTTGACGCCCACGAAACCGTCTCCACCTACTGTCAAGGTCAATTCGCCTCGATCGCCCCATAAGACATTCTCGCTGGACTTGCGGCCTGCAGCCAGCGGCACTCTCATGGCCCCATTATTGGCCCCTCTGACTCCGGACAGGACCGGAGATTCGGCAGGCAAAGGACACGCCAGAAATATCAGTAGAACTACCACTCCTGCGTTGGAGGCGCGGATGGGTGCCTTTTTGCAAGCTGCGGATACGCCAAAGACTCCCGGTGCAGAGGACATGGCCCCACCACCTCTCCCGGACAACAAGCCCAAAAGTGATGCAAAGTCAGACTCTACTCCAGGACCTCCCAGCTTCAATCGAGCAGCGAAGCCCAAAGTTCCCGTGAAACCACCGGTGCTTGCAAAGAAGCCAAGCAATTTGTCGCCCCATGAGCCAGGTAGCGACTTTGCAGACAAGACTCCGTCCCCCTTCACTACGCCTCCTAGCAGTGGCTCAAGCTCTCCCCGTTTGAATCTTGCAAGTACTAGCCAGCAACCTGCTCGAGGAGGATTGCATACTTCAGCTGTCAATCGCATCAGGGCTGATTCTAATGCTTCGTGGGTACAGAGAGTCCGCGGCGATTCAGACGCTTCATTAACTGGACGTGCACGAGCTGAATCCAACACTTCCACTGCATCATTCGTGGAGCCATCTTCACTTCCAGACGACTGGTTCCCACACTCAAACCGGCCTAGCTCACGTGATCATGAACCGAGACACTTGCAACGAGCCCCTACAATGCCTGCACGGTACACTGGCATGAATGGGAGAGGCGCGAGATCTACCGAGAATCTGGGCGAAGACGTACCAAGGTTGCCAACCAGGCCGGAACTGCAATCCCGAACAGGTCGAGTCAGCCCCCCAAAACCTCGATCCGGGCGGACAAGCCCATTGAAAACACAAATGCTGCCGCCTCGGCGGTCTGTCGACGGACTACGGCGAGCGGCATCGAGGACAGGCCCAGAAGCTGCGCCTCGAATACCTGCTGTGCCCACGACGAGGATCAATACAAAATCTGCTCTTAGTCAGGGCTTTGGCAGTGCTGCATCTTCGCCCGCCACTGCAACGCCGACTCGACCTCCCGCAATCCCGGCACCACGAAGATCAGTGGACAACCGGAGGTCACTCGACAGGAGAAGGGAGCCGCCTCCGCCACTTTCAGCAGTGAATGGAAAGTCGCACGACGATCAAGAAGAGGTCATACCATATGCAAGCAGTGAACAAGGTGTGGCCTTGTCAGACTACCCTGATGGGACTCGCGCCAACCGAAGGGCTCCAAAATTCAAACAGCGACCGTGGCATATACCGACCGAGTACGACACGCGCTTATTCGCCGTTTGTGGCGAGTACGTCTGTACGACGGGCTACATCACCAAAGTGTGGAATTTCACCACTGGCGAGCAATTGCTTCATATGGAACATCGAGACAACACCAAGGTCACTTCCATTGTGTTCAAGCCATCTCCCGATGTACAGCATGAAGGCGATCGCATATGGATTGGCACAAATGCTGGTGACATTCACGAGATCGATGTGCCGTCTCAACAGGTGGTCAAGTCGAAAATTGCCGCTCATAATCGCAGAGAAGTGATTCGTATGTACCGATATGCATCGGAGCTGTGGACTCTGGACGATGGTGGTGAGTTACTGGTGTGGAAACCTGATCCCAAGGGAATGCCAAGTCTAGACTCGCAATACAACAACTGGCGAGTCCCCAAGGGGCATTCATTCTCGATAGCATGCGGGAAGCAGCTGTGGATTGCAACCGGAAAGGAGATTCGCGTTTTTGCGCCCAGCGCACTATCGGACACGGAATATCAACTGACACGCTCACCACTATCTCAGCCTGGAACCGGTGATGTGACTGCCGGAGCTACGCTCAACCACAGACAGGAGCTGATCTACTTTGGACACTCCGATGGCAAAGTGAGCATATACAACAGACGCGACTTCTCGTGCCAAGCTGTTGTGAATGTTAGTGTATACCGAATCAGCTGCATGGCTGGTGTTGGCGAATACCTATGGGCCGGCTACAGCACCGGCATGGCGTACGTTTACGACACGTCAACGACGCCATGGATGATTAGAAAAGACTGGAAGGCGCATGAGAAGCAGATGTGTAGCATCGTTGCCGACTCTTCTGCGATGTGGAAAATCGGTCGTTTGAACGTTGTAACGCTGGGTCTCGACAATTTCCTGCGCATATGGGATGGGATGCTCCAAGACGACTGGCTTGAAGCTCGCATGCAAGTGCGCGACTCCGAATTTTGCAGGTTTCGAGAACTGACGGCAGCGGTACTCACCTGGAACGCCGGAGCTTGTAAACCCGGCCATCTTCAACATTCTCCAGAGGATAATACTTTCTTTCGCGACTATCTTACAGCCCGGGAACCGCCGGATATCTTCATCTTCGGCTTCCAAGAACTGGTAGACCTTGAAGACAAGAAAGTGACTGCAAAGTCGTTCTTCAAGAGCAAGAAGAAGGAGCCAGACGAGCAACAGCACATGTCTTCTCAATACCGTGCGTGGCGAGATTACCTAGGCAAGAGTCTCGATGATTTCATGCCTGCGAGCGCAAGCTATACGCTTGTCCATACCGCAAGCATGGTTGGACTGTTTACTTGCATATTCGTCAAGTCCACCGAACGGCCTCGCATACGAAACATCCACGCGTCGGAAGTAAAGCGTGGCATGGGTGGTCATCACGGCAACAAAGGCGCAATCATTGTGCGCATGGTCCTGGACGACAGCAGTATATGCATGGTGAATTGCCATTTGGCTGCCGGGCAGACCCAAACGATGCATCGCAACAACGATATTGCTGAGATACTAGAAGCGAACACGTTGCCATCTTATCCGCTCCATGATGGTGAGGTCGCGCAGCACAGCGATGTCTTTGCTTCGGGAGGCGATGGAAGCATGGTCATGGATCACGAGATTTGTATTCTGAATGGTGACCTCAATTACCGCATTGACACCATGGGTCGCGATAGCGTGATCAAACACGTCCAACAAGGTAATCTTGCAAGATTGCTGGAGCGCGACCAGCTCCTGCTGAGTCGTAGAAAGAATCCTGGATTCCGCTTGCGAGCGTTTCAAGAGAACCAGATCAAGTTCGCTCCCACTTACAAGTACAACGTGCACACAGATCAGTATGATACGTCGGAAAAGCGCAGAGCGCCAGCCTGGTGCGATAGGATACTTTATCGCGGCCTCGGGAGGGTCAAGATGGACGAATATAGACGATGGGACCAGATTAGGGTTTCGGATCACCGGCCGGTCAGTGGACGATTACAGCTCCGGGTGAAGACTGTTGATCCAGACAAACGCGAAATCGTGTGGGACAAGTGTCGGAAAGAGTATGAGAGTGTGCAGCAGAGGATTGCAAGAGCTGCGCAGTAAGTACCTTTGATTGCACACATGATTTTGAGCTCAGCTGACTAACAGCCAACAGACTCGAGTATCTCACAAACACATTAGGCTTGACGCCGAAAGAAGCCGTGGCTGCGCTGCAGGGAGGATAGGGGAATCCTTGAATGCGAAAATTCCAGCACGGTATTTTAATTGTCGATTGGAATGAAGTATCCATAAGGCACCTAGTCATCATTGAATCGAAGATGCACCTCTGGTGGTGCCCATCTTGGCAGCAGCCAGGCGCTGCTTGCCTCATCCCATCACTTCGTTGTCCAATTGCTATAGCTCAAACATTTCCCTCCTGCACAGTGACATATTCTCTAATGGGAAACATCCCGTCGCTCGTTTTGAGTCGTTATACCGGGAGTCATCGATACGACGGCTACGTCCTTTGGAGAATAGACGCAGACTGTGTCTCTTCTTTTTTCTTTTTCCCCCTGCGCTTCACAAAGGACTTGGCTGAGATGACAGAAGGAAGTAAGGTAACCTCATTGTCAGAATAGCTGACGTTTGCAATACGACATCGAACGGAATGAGGTTGACGAGGGTAACGCTCTGAAGAAAAAAAGAAAAGAAAGCGAGTGCGACGCCTCACAGAGAGAAACGTTTCTATGAATAGTACTTTATCTAAGGTACATATGTAGCTTGGCTTGGGGCGGTCTGATGGGTGAGGTGAGATTGCTTGGCCGTTCCATGTGAAAAAGATATCTACTGACTGTTTGGTCGCTGGGGCCTGGGGTCGGGGATCATGAAAAGCGTCGAGGGAAACAGTCACACTACATGTATTTGAGTGCGGTACAAGCAGCGGCGATCCGTCTGCTGATCATTGAGAAGGCTGGAACTGTGAATCGGCAAAGACCGTTTACAAGAGATGAGTCGCTCGCTACTACTGAGCACCTGCGGTCTTCGTTATACAGCATATGTCAACGCACTTTCTCCCCCGATGAAGTCCCCTCCCATCATCCTTGGCAACCATTAATACGCTCCTTGTAGGCGAGCATTCCCTGTATAGCATCTATAAACATGCTAAAGATCTCCCATGCTACAGCAGCATCAAGCTGCACTTGCACGAGCGTGCTGTATCCGCTTGGCCCACAAGTGCCGCTACTTTGTATATCGATCACGCTCATCGCTGAATAGTGAAGGCTTCGCTGTCGGCCGACCTTGTTCACTTTGATCTGTGCCTCGATCCGGATGACCTGTTGTTGCTCGGTCAGCTTGCAACTCTGATCAAGTAAGATCCACTGTGATGTGTGGGGAGCAAGCACTCATATACCAGTCTTCGCTCGTGGACGACTTGGCAATGAAGTATCCCTGCGGTTAGCAGGAAGATAAGAAAGGTCATCCACTGACATAGATATTCTTCGAGCGACACCTTGTAGTTGCTGGTCATTCTCCGCATCTCTGGAAGCACGTTTGAGTGCCTCGTCGCGTGCATGCTCAGTGCTTCGTCGGACCTCCTCATGGCTTGGCGGTAGACGTTCGTTCTGGAGGTCCACTTTGCGGGCGTCTTCAAAGTTGGTAATGGCAGCCTTGATCCCCTCAGACCCGAGCATGAGTGTACCCGCTGGTAAACGTCCTCCAGATGCTGTCTTGAGTTCGGTGACGCGCTCAGACTCTTCGCGTAGCACTTGGAACACGCGGGAAAGTCTGCCGATCGCCAGGATCTTGTTCTTGATGGCCTTTCGCTTATACTCAACACTATCGGGATCCATGCCGGCTGTAGATGAAGTACCAATGAGAGGCGGAGATGAGGGTCCCGATGAGAGTGGCGTCTCATCCTCGAGCTCTTCTTTGCTGCAAGTGTTGAGAATTGCAATCAGCATGTCTGTGATCTTTTCCCCCACGAATGGTAAAGACCATGTGAAGACATCCATGAAGTTGGGCAACCAGTATGGATGTGGCGTGCAGTTGAATTGTCTGATGTTCATGACGTTGTTTTCGTACTTGAGCACAGCAGCCTTGTTGTTGTACACATCCAGATAGTTTGGGGCAGAGAAGATTGTCATTACAGAAGGGAACCCGGTTGTTCTCGTCTTCCGGTACATGCGATACCCAGCATCCTGCGCCTCGTGGGCTCGAATGATCGACAGCAGATTGTTCTTCTCCAGAAACGCACATGCCGCAGGATAGCTGAAGAAGTATGAGCACCCTCGCACGTGGTTGTGTACGAAGAACTCCTGAGTCTTCTCCTGGCCGAATTCCTCCAACGGATCAGCCCAGAGGATGTCACACATCAGTCCGTGTGTGGGTGGCTCTCTGAACCGGTCTAGTGACTTGAGATCGTCAAGTGTGTGCAGTTCTGGGGACAAACCTCCATGGATGCATAGGAATTGCTTATTCATGACAGCTGCCAATGGAAGGCAGCAGAAAGCCTCCATGCATGCTTCGTACACCTTCTCGCTGTATTTGTGCTTGCATTCCAGCTTGAATGTGAAGTAGTCGGTCAAATGCCTGCACTCGTGGTTCCCGCGCAGAAGCCAGAGCGTATTAGGATACCACATCTTCAGCGCCCACAGATATAGCACACACTCGATCGAGAAGTAGCCACGATCGACGTAGTCACCCAAAAACAGATACCTAGTCTCTGCTGGATCACCCCCAACTTCGAAGAGTTTCATGAGATCGAAATACTGTCCATGAATATCGCCGCATACGGTTATGGGTGCATCCATCTCCAGCAGGTTGGGCTCTGCGCGAAGCACTTGCGCGCCGCCATTGATGATCCATAACGCTTGCTCTTCTGTCAGGCGACCTTCCCGGTACAAGTGTTGCTTCAAGAACTGCAGGTTGGGTTTCGTAGGATCTTGCGGCGAGAGAATCTGATCCTCGGTGGGAACGTTGAAGGCTGGCGCCTGCACATCTGGGTTCACCTCAGTTAGCATTCAGCTCTTCCTGGCGGTGGGAATGTGGCGGCTCAGTCTATGGCGCATCAAGAACGATTGCGCCTGAGACTGGCCCATGGAAGGCGATACCTTTGCATACTCGCTCCTGCGTGCTGACTTGCGTCCCATCCTCCATACTATGGAGTGTGAAGTCGATCTCTGGAATCTGTTTGTTCGCCTTATTCTGCACCGCTCGGGCTGCATTGTCTGCCCACTGTTCATCTTGCCCATCCATGCTGGGCAGCTGCTGTATGCCGACCTCGTTCCTGTAGACTATGCTGTTGTGCTCGTGGCCGGATTCAAAGAGGCGATCGTGTGGTGATTTTTGGTGACGTTGCTTTGTGCGAGTCGACTGGTTGATTCGGATAGCTCGTGGCTAAAGCGCTGTGCCCACGCGACTGTTTCTTCTTAGGCGGGGTGGCACCGGTGAGGAGCTGGCGGCTCAGAAATCTGCCGTCCGTGTTCGAGAATAGGGGGTCAAGGACGTGCGGCTGAAGCAGCTGACTACCTTACTGCCCCTCTCAGTCCACCAGAGCAATCCACTTGAGGATGTAACAATCGAGGAGCAGAATATGGCAAAATAGCCTGCGTGTACACGGTTTCCACCCGGCTATTGCAGTTTTGGGCTCATCGAAGGGAATTCCAAGGCGATCGTGATGGACGATGCCAGCAGCAGCAGCAGCGGCGGCGGCGGCGGCGGCGGCAGCAACCGTACCTTCCCACGACGGCGATGGCTAGCGGCACGAAGACAATGATATTGATCACAGGTTCATGAGGCGACGGTCGGGCGAACAGACCAGCTACATCGTCAATGAGACATGTCGTATACCCCCAGGATCACCAGCTCACGAAGCCCTTTCCCAACCTTGAACCGCCTACACCACTGCGAGTCGCGCCTGCGACGCATCTCGACGTGAAGGCGATCGAATTTCTATATATTAAGAGAAGAACATAACGAGAAGGAACGACGTGGCCTCCCGACGTTGAGATGAGGAGAAGAGCCCACATGAGGACGGCAAAGAGATGCTGAACCACAGGTAGAACAAGACATTACATTCAAAGGACCCGTATCGCGCGCCCACATTACGAGATCGCAGTCACGGTGGACAGTGTCATTCTAGCTCTATGTGCGCCTCGTGCACTGCGCGCAACTTTGGAGAACACAACAGCCAGTTTCATGGGCCTGCTGGATGTGAGAGCGGCTTACAATCACAGCCCATGAGGGCTCTGCATGTTCATGCTGACCACACTGTGCGGCTGAGCAAAGTGCTCAGCAAGCAGAAAACCCATGATCTTATTCTATACGAGCAAGTACATATAGCATTCAAAGAGTGCAGACGGTACAACGCATATTGGCTATCAACTTCCCTCCTATCACATACTCGTCTTTTGTTCGCTATTATTCTTGGCAAGCGACACGTAAGCGCCGACCATTCCGCGCCAGTGTGCACCCGCGTCGCTATACAAGGACCTGAAACAGATGACACATGTATCTTTGTCCTACCACAGGTTGACCGTACTCGCGGCGTCTCGCATTATGTGTATGCTGGCATATGTGCAGAGCCATTGCATGAAGTTTTTGAAACGCTTCCATACACATCCTTGGGATCCCCATGGGCAAAGCCCAATATAGCACAACCACAATTGGGAGACGCGTTGAGGGGAAAGATAAGTATGAGCGTCAAGCCCAAATTCAACTCGCTACTCCAGCTTTACACTCAGATTTCGAATTCCGGGCAATCAGCATACCTCTAGCAACAAGGCTTATTTTACAGGACGAAAAGCAATGACTTCAAGCTTACTGGACGCACATCAATGCTTCCTCGAGGAGAGCTACGTACTCTCTATACCTGACTATGGTTCTGGCGAGGCGTTCGAGCATTCCTTGCCTCTTATCCCCACATCAAGTAAAACCTCTCGGCAAGCGCAGGAAAAGACTACCATCTGGAAATCTGTCCGACAGCGACTGAGAAGTATGAGCCCAAGTATCAGCTCAAGAAGACGTTCGAATTCGGCTGGACATGAGTCTATCAGCAAGAGACATTCTATACGACTAGTATGATTCAGAACGGCAATCATCAGCCAGTCATTCGGGGTGGCGAGCGTCAGTGCCACGCGATCGGATACCACGGGGTTCCACGTCTTCGATTCCTTGGAACTTGGTTCTGCCGCATGAGCACACAGGACAATGTCTGCGGAATGAGTCGAATGCCTCCGTCTTGCGTTGAGCCCAGAATGTCGAAGCTGCTCTGCAATACCACACAATGCTTGCAATAGACCAGCCTGGCCGATCGCTGTGAGGTCGGAGAAGCTCATCCCGCTGTAGCGCGCCGTTGTTCAAAGACAAAACATATGCGGCGTCGTGAGGATCTATTTCAAGAACGGGGAGGAGTAGGAGACCACATGCACTGCGAGAGTTGTGGGGTGCGGTACTTTGTACACTGGTTTCAAGATATATTGCACGGAGGCAAAGATTGTTGATCAATTCGTGGGAAGGAGTACATAGAATATCGAGCGTGAAGCAGCTGGTGGTCTGCGCCGCGTCGCGTAGAATTATTGAAGCAGATGTTGGATGTAACCATTTCCGAACAAGTCTCTGTATGCTTGCTGCCTTGCTTGCTCCACCGTTCGCAGTGTAGTAATGATTTGCCTGCCTTCGTTTCGTTTCTGTGCAGCATCAGTCAAGCGCCTTGGAAGGTGGAGAAAGATGTGAGAACGTTAGATGTGAAACATCAAACACACCACGATTGGACAGCAGCGTCTGCGGCACATCACGCTAACTGCCGTGGGCTCCCCTTTCCCAACCTCACGACACGACTTTTCTGTCATGATTGGACATCTTGACTTCACCTCTAACTCCATTTTCAGAATAAAACCCGATTGATAGGCACGCTCCGATGTCTCCTCTGCAACGTTGCACTCAGCGTCCCTCTTCAATCGTCTCGCTCGGGCCCTTGAGACAAAAGCGTCACCGCCACCAGCGCGGAGACGGAAGACTGCCAACAAGCCGGCACAGTCTGCAAGTTCCCTTGTCGAAGTATTGGCGGAGAAGAGCTCAGCCAGAGGTCCGCCTCCAGATGATCGCGCGCATCTGCTTCCCACTAGATCGTCGTGGCTGAGTATGCCAAACTCGTTGCGGATGCTAGCCGCGCAGCACCAAGAAAGTACCTGACCATTCCCACACCTCGCATGAGCTTTCCTGCTGCCACAC
This sequence comes from Sphaerulina musiva SO2202, assembly GCF_000320565.1. Lineage (NCBI taxonomy): Eukaryota > Fungi > Ascomycota > Dothideomycetes > Mycosphaerellales > Mycosphaerellaceae > Sphaerulina > Sphaerulina musiva. The sequence continues at coordinate 864,958 of NW_016017388.1, read as the reverse complement.
TCGAGCAGTCCCGCTTCTCATGGGGCTCCTATAGCGGGACCGGCGCGTAAGGAGTAAGGAGGGTCATCGTGCATAGGCATCATCCATATCAACGATGTGACAGGGGCTGTTTAGAGATGTGCAGATCGCGCCAAGCAGTAAGTCATAAAGATTCATGCTCCCTACTGTTTGTCTCTTTGCAATTGCTCAAATACAAACGCATTTTCCCAGAGTCGTTGTGCATTCTTGTTGAGCATCATTTCCTACAGCCTTTGCCTGGAGCATCGTGCAATCACACTCTTTGACGACCTATCCGTCTCTGCGAGACTTGAGCTAGACTCTCTTTTGCTGATTTGATCACTTCCACTCCGACTTCTGCCCGAGATCCTTGTCGCAGGATTCCATCGACTGAGACACACCAGGTGAGCTCGTTCCCCTTTGGATTATTCTTCTTCTTCCATCGAACTGCTTCGTCTCGATACGGCTCGCGCCCAGTCTCGAAGTGCCCTTGATTTACATCATGTCTCGAGCTCGAGCATCGGAGAGGGCTATCTCCTTAACACTCGATGCAGTCGAGACCAGTCAAAACGAAAGTCCGTACTGATGTTCTCGTCATATTATAGACACTTGCCTTGTCGTCACCGAATCTGAGAAGAAGAAGAATAAGAAGACATCTATTAGATCGTCTAGCCGGTCTAGCGATATCAAACAGCATTTCAAAGAATCTCGATACCTTGCATCCACACTCACTACGAAAGTTCCGCAAGAATGTTCGCGAAATCATTTCTGACCGCAGCTGCAGCTTGCAGTCTGCTTGTGTCTTCCGTTAACGCGCATATGGTCATCACCAGCCCTGTCCCTTATGGCGCAGATAGCCTTACGAACAGTCCTCTCGAACCCGATGGGTCTGACTTCCCATGCAAACAACGATCTGGAGTCTACGATATCGGCACAATGAACCAGATTCCGGTTGGCGTACCCCAAAAGCTTTCATTCAAGGGCGGTGCCACCCACGGTGGTGGCTCATGTCAGCTCTCTGTCACACTCGACAAGGAACCCACCAAGAACAGCCAGTGGAAAGTCATCCACTCCATCCTCGGCGGATGTCCCAACTCGGACGCGGGCAATGCCAATGGCTCTCCCGACTACGCCGGGAATCCAACATTTGAGTACACTATGCCTAAGGGTATGCCTAACGGCGAGTACACAATGGCATGGACATGGTTCAACAAGATTGGCAACAGAGAGATGTACATGAACTGTGCCCCAATCACAGTCACTGGTGGCGCGGACAACAACGATGTGCTCGACACACTGCCGGACATGTTCGTGGCCAACATTGGCAATGGTTGCACTACGTGTGAGAACGAGGACTTTGTCTTCCCGCAATGTGGCCGCAATGTCGAGACCGTTATGAAGACTGCCCTCGGAAGCTCTACCATTGGGACTTGTGCTGTTGCTACTGGAGGCGCAGGATCTGGCTCTAGCGGTGCTGCCCCCTCTGCACCTGTTGCCTACAGCACTCCTGCAAGCTCCCCTGCTGCGCCAACTGGTTATGGTTCAGGTTCAGGAGCATCGGCTCCTGCACAGGGCTCGGCTCCTGATACTGCTCCTACCGCGCCTTCTTACGGCACTTCTTCTGCTGCAGCACAAGCACCAGCCCCCACAGGCTATGGCGGTGCAAGCAGTGCCGAAGGCGGACCAGCAGGTGGTGGAGTGGCTACTGCATACGAGGTCGTCACTCAGACTGCCATGAGAACCATCACAGCGGACGGACCGGCGCCGAGTGGATACGCTTCACCTGCCGCGAGTGGTCCACCCGAAACCTCTGATGAATCCGGTTCTTCCAACAAAGCTGCAACGGGCAATAAAACCTCTTCTTCATCAAAGTCCATCGCCTGCACCACCCAAGACGAGATCATCTGCATGGATGGCGGCAAATTTGGAATTTGTGACAACGGATTCGCAGTTCCCATGCAACTGTCCGATGGCATGAGTTGCTCAGCGGGCGTTATCTCCAAGCGTAGCAACATGGGGAGACATCTCCGGCAACACATCCAAATCCACGGACACAAGCGCTAGCCGTTGTTCTTTTTTTGTCGCGTTACGCTCTCTCCCTCTCTCTCTGAGATCTTTTCCGATCCATGATTTGCTAGCAGGTTTTCATCGCGATGCATAAACCAGCGCTTGCATTTGTGATCACCTTCGGTGAAGGTGGCGGCATAACGGAACCAAGAAAACGTTTTTTTAACGGCGTCCTTTTTTTGATGACTTTGATGATGGAAGGTTTATACCAGTGGCCAAATTTGTTTTTTTGTTTTTGGCTTGCACAGACAAACAAGACAGACACTTGTTGAGATGGAAAGGGGGATAAAAGACCCAGAGGCACAGTCGTTTTTATGAACAGAAGATTAGAGTATTTTCATCGCTGCAAAGTATGCGGAATTGCGCTTTCGTGTTCTTTTCTTCTCTCCACATTTCTTCTTGTGCCATGATGAGCTCTACATATCTTTGATCGGTTCGACGTGCATGTTTCTGTTAAATTCAATACAACTTCGTTCGACCACCACCTGGATACATGTATGCGAGGAACTTGCTACTCTCAAAGGATGGACCAGTTTGCGTGGATATGGAGCTGTGGTAGCACTTACTCTACCTTACCCATGGTTCATGAATCAACGAGCGAGTCAGCAAGTCTTGGAAATAGCATTTTTACTGCCGCGGGGGCTGCACAAGTCATGAACATTGAGAAATGGGTCGATGAAAGTGACAGATCTGAAAAGAGTCTCGATTGGCGCTACATTGAACGCCATGCAGCTTGTCCTGTCCGGCTACAATGACCCGCTCCCATGAAACCTCATTACAACAACAAAAGCACCCGCTTAGTTCTCGTGAAGCGTAGCATTGTACGTGGAGTCTTTGGCAATTGGCTTCTCGGTGCTCTTGACATGACCCAGACCCTCTGCTGAGTATGCCTTGGCGTATGGGTTGAGGCGGAGCAGAACCTGCTTGTTCTTGAGCGGGTTCTTCTTCTGCACGACAGTGCGCTTGGTGATGGCACCGCCCTTGACTGGGCGAAGCACGCTCTGGATTTCGCTGCTGTTGATGAGCTTGGCGATATCTGACTGAGCGACCAAGTTCTGTGGGAGCAGAAAGTCGCGCTTGAGGGCGGATGGCTCGGTGGTGCTGCCGTAAACGCTGTCAAGGGCAGCGAAGGCGGACGAGGTCCAGATGACAAATCGTCCAAGGTGACCACCTGGTGCAAGCTGGAGGAGGTTGAGAGAGTAGACTGTGCATGTCTCGACACCTGGGATGTTTCGGAAAGCGTTCACGAGCTCCTTGCCATCCTTCTCTGGCTCATAGATGACGAGAGGTCCGCGACGCTGCTGGTGGCGGCGGTTTCTCAGCTTTCCCTTACCAGCGCGAAGCTTGCGGGATTTGCTGACATGCTCGAGGTCTGGACCAGCACCGACGGACTTGAGGAGTGCGACGGCAGCGGAGGTCTTCTTGATGCCGGCGTTGGAGAAGGCAGTCGAGGAGACGACAAGTGGGACCTCTGGGACCTCGTTAATGCGGTGACCGCGAGCGAGGAGGAGAGCAGCGCTGGAAGAGGCAGCAATGGCAGATGCAGTAGCGAAACGCTTCTGGCCAAGGTTGATCTTCTGGTGCCACTTGCGCCAGACCTTGGTGGGTGCGAACATGCGTCCAGAACGGCACATGTTACCGAAGGCAGCCTGACCGGCACGGTGAGTACCACCACCGCTAACACGAGGGATACGGGCAACAGCACGTCCTATACATGTCCATCAGTGTATGCTCCACATCGTCTTCCCCGTTTCCTCTTTTTGCCCTGTTCCCACATACCGGTACCCCAGGACTCAGCACTGGTCTGGTGACCAGCCTTCTCGCTCACGGCGTATGGCTGGCGCTTGTTCTTGGCCATACCGGTGTGGACGGTCCTGCGCTTCCATTAGTATTCCCTCCCTCCTCGTTGTGCACATATCGCAAAGTTCTCGGCGGTGGAGGCGTACTGGACAATGTCCGGGCGGATGGGGGCCTTGAAGACATTTGGGAGAGGGTGGGTGTCCTGAGAAGGAGCACCGTCGGCGCCAATGATGGTCACGGTCGGTCGGGAGGCCATTGCGAAGGTGCTGTGTGGTTAGTACGTGATAGAAGACCTCGTCGACCAGAGCAGAAGTTCCAAAGCCAGAAGTTCGACGAGCCACATTGAAATTCGCGGGCTTGGCGTCGGCAACTGGAAGCGCCGATCTCGTTCTACCACGACCCTCACTCCCCTTTCACTTCACCTCCTCTTTCGACAACACGACAACTGAAGAGTCCCAATTCCCATGAACATTTACTGATGGATCTGGGGCTCTCATCGCATCACAGCTGCAAGGCGACTGATCAGCATATTATATACACCAATGCCTACTCCGGCGGCCATCTGTTTCGAGGCATCGGAAGTGCCTTTGACAGATCTCTCTATCTGCTCGAAGGCGATGTGTCTCCGCCTTCTCGCCGCTCGCTACAAGCGGAGTTTGTACTGAAGTGAGCTTATCACAAAAACTAATGGAGTGGCAAATTCACAGGCCTCCTTCTATTCCAGTCCTTCAAGTCCATCCGTTAGCAGACCTCGGGACATCATTTGTTGGCAATTCACCTAGAGGGCTTATACCCTTCTGTTCATTGTGTCTTCGACTTGTTCCCGCGCATCTTGGGTTTTTTGTCGCCTCGTGAGGGTCCATGCCCGCTTCAGATGCGACGCCTTCTTTGTCGCCGCATTGGGTTCGAGCAGGGCTTTGTCACTAGGACTGGGGAAGTATTCATGAAGGAGTTTACGTTATGCGGCATAGGTTCAGTGCTTACAGACTTCTAGTGAACCTGTCGGTCTGAGAGTCTGCCTGTGATTCCTGCCCGTAGATCCCAAAAGTTCAGGTCATCTTGTAGGTTGCTACTGGAGGAGACACTAGACTTCGACCTCATGATGTGCTGCTTTGGAACCCTTTGTCTTTCTTCCGTCGGGGCTCCATCGTCTGGTATTCTTTACAAAACGACAAAGATCAACATCGCCGGAAACGGCTTGAATGTATGTTCTTCAAGTGAACCACTCTCCCCGGCGTAGACTTGAATTGCCCAGTCCTCACCACACTCCGCTCTGATCAGTCGCCATGGGCAACACGCCGAGTCACGATACGTGTATTATTTGCACAGATACCTACGCATATGGCGATCTCTGCGATGTTAACGGACGCAAGATTTGCCACGATTGTCTGCGCGCGTGGTTCGAAACAGCGCTGACCGATGAAGGACAATATCCACTCAGAATGGGCGGTGCGATAGTGCACTTGAGGGACTACAGGGAGATCTTCGAACCAGAGTTCGTTGCGGCTTTTGAGGCCAGGGAAAGGGAGTATAACACTCCGCTTTACTATCGACTTTATTGCTGTCCAAGACCAGGAGGAAGAGGCTGCGAACGATTCCTTGGCAACTCAACCGACTTCGGTACTCGAGCGCCGCTTCCTGTGCGCTGTCCAGCCTGCGAGGCAGAGACTTGTATATGTAAAAAGCCGTACGAAGACGCCAGGAGCCACGACTGTACCACCGAGTCTGTACTGCCCACAGAGGAGAAAGGGACTACTTGGCAGCAATGTCCCAACCGTACGTGTCGAGCTGAAGTAAGCCGCATTGATGGGTGCAATGAAATGCGCTGTTTAGTGTGCAAGATGCGATAGTAAGTAAACCCCAACACGAAGTTATGCCCGGGTGGCGACCTCTCATCCTGGCTTGTTACGAGACAGGGCGGCAGGCTTGCATACAGGGAATCGAGCCTCGGTCAGACAATGCAAACATTGGAGATACTTGCTTACATTCGACGCGTGAATTCTAGCTGTCACCATTGCGGCCAGCAAGTCGCAGAAGCAGATGATCTTCACTGGGCCGAGCGATGCCCGCGTTTTCCTGCGTCTGGCACAGGTGCTCCTCAGTATGACGAAGTTATTGAAGAAGGGGATGAGGACGATGCAGATGATGAGGATGACGACTTCGAACGTGAGGCGGACGAAGCTTTCATGACAGATGACGAGAGCGAACGAATAGTCGCCGCACTTCAGCTTATTGGTGCCACCGCGGATGGATTCGACGCACTCTTGCAAGCACAGCGTACAGCCCATAACGACTGGATAGGGGCTACAGCTCGCACATACGGCACAAATGAGAGCCTTCCATCAGTACCCCCACATATCGCTGCACTTGCGCGGGTACGTCACGACGCTGTGGCTCGGCTGGCCGCCGCGAGACAAACCATATTGCGCGCAGGCGACGAACTACGTCGCTTGCCTTATGGTCGGGATCGGTACAACACGGTAACTCAACAAGTATTTCAACTTACAGGAGTCCAGTTAAACGATTTCGACGATTCCTCAGTGGAGGATAATGATGAGCAAGAGGAGGATGATTCGGACAGGGATGGTGATGGACGTATTGACCATGCTCACCAACGTGTCTCAATTGCGGTTGAAGCATGGTTCGGGATTAGGGACGCATACAACTCGATTCTCGACGAGCTCCGAAATCTGGAAGCCCCAGCCTATCCCGGTGCTCCCGATGAGGCTGCTATCAATACACAGTACGATGATCTCAGACGACGACGTAATCAAGAATTGAACAGGCGAGATGAGGTTCGACAGGTCATTTTGGATGTTAGTGACGAACTGCGTCATATAACCGTCGACCGCGACAACTACGTTCGTTTACAACAGGCGGTGCTCGCGGATACAGGTATTATGATTCATGACTTCTCCGACTCTGAGCCCGACAGCGGCATGGGGGGCGTTCCTCTTGAACCCGCTGGCGAAGAGTATGATAGCAGTCTGGATGCTGAGTGGTGGACCGACGAGGAGACGGCAGCCCCAGGAAATGTTCAGCACCATCAGGGTAGTGGTGACATGGACGATGACGCTATGGAATTGTAAAGCTGGGGAAGAGTTTTGGCTGAGGTTGCTTTTTCCATCAATATGCTGCTGTTCGCTAAGTAGATGTATGCGGCGTGGCAACTGGAGTCTTACTCGGAAGTTGTCAAGAGGAAGGCACAGAAGGGATTCATTGAGTGACGCTTACATGTATCTGTCAAGACCTATTGTATGACTGGGCGGAGGATCGGGTTCTCTTTTTTTCCAATCCATGCTGTACTGATTTTTTATATAATCCGACTGCCTGATGGTGTTTACCAGTTTTGTAGATGGTGTACCTTTAGTTATACTTCCATCAAGATAGTACCTGGTAATAATTATATCTCGCTAGAGAAACAACTTCTCTCCTTCTCCTTCTCCAACATCTTCACCTACTCACCTATGTACTCACTCACCTACAAACCACCCGCCTCAAAACTCTCTCCCAAAACCCCGCCACCGCCATCTTTCCCTTGCCAGCACCTCCCCCTCCTCCATTCTGTCCATCACCATCACCACCACCACCATCATCCCCATCATCCTCATACGTCACATACTGAAACCTCACCATCGCCCTCCCCTGCCCATCCAACGGACACTGCACAACCGTCAATTCGCCCACCGAGGAGGAAGAATATGTCCGCGGCACATCATTATGATGATGATGAAGATTCTCTTCGCACGCGTCCAATGACGTCGAAGTCCTTCGCACAAAATCTCCCGTGGGTAAATCGTATGTGCCGATCCAACTGCGTCCGTCGCCTGAAATGTATTCTGCTCGGGGAAGGATGCCGGGGGAGATGATTGTGTTTTTCTTTTTCTTGGTGTTGGTGGTGTTGGTGTTGGTGTTGTTGGGGAGAAGGGTCGACTCAGTGTCGATTTGGATGAGGGCGGATTTGACGCGGTCGAGGAGGGGGTGGGGGATTGTAGTGGTGGGTATGGGGGTGGATGTGGTTTTTGGTTTTGGGGTTGGTGTTGTTTCGGAGATGGTTGTGGTGTGTTGCTTCTTCTCGTCGGTGGAGATGAGATGACTATTGCTGCTACTGCTACTTGTATCTCGGACGATCGTATCTACGGGACTCTTCTCCTCATCACGTATCTTTCCTCCATCACCATTATCAGTGACCAGACCAAGATTGGAGAAGGGCGAAGAGAGATTCTCATGGGTCGGAGTGATTCTCCTTGCTAGTCGAGCCGATCGACCACGTGGATAGCAGATGAGATGTTCAATCGTGCGGTCGGGGAGCAGAACCCATGCTTCGGAAGCGACGTGTCTGTCGTATTGGATCTTGACATATGTTTCGCCTTGCAGAGGGTGGTTCGTATATCGCTGAGAGCTGTGATTTCGTTTCCTGGTTCTTGATCTGCGTAGGCTGGTAGCCATGGCAGCGGAACTGTGTAAGAGATTATTGTGGAACGCATGTTAACTGCTGATTCCTACATTATGATCATCTCTATAGCAGTCATGGCGGTTGCTTCGGCACTGTGGTACCACCGCCGCTCTACATAGCGAAGACATATGTGACTTAGGAGTTACCGTCTTCTGCAGAGCCATTGGTTTACGTGCAAACAAGCTTAGTGGTATAGCGCGGCCCGGGTGACATACCACTGCTTGTCTGTGAGGTTGCGGAGTTGAGCCAGGTAAACAGGCGAATGTACTGCTCAGCGCCACAACTCTGTCGCCCGCAGTGCTGTAGACCAATTTTGAGCTCGGACTGGAATGACATGAAGGTTGGAGAGGTCTGAGTAGAACCAACAATAACATCGATGCTGAAGCAAGGCAAATATCGCTTATGTAACGCATGCATGTTCAGGAGCGACGTCGTTTGTTTCGCATTTTATCCATGTCTTCTGGGTGGTCGTATGCGGGTATTTTCGTTATAGCTTCACCATTCCGTGGAGTGGCCAAGGAGTACGTGAAGTTTCAAATAGCCTGTAGGAATCGAATTTTTCGAATACCACTAAAGTGCAGGGTCTCAAATGGACCACTCTCTTCAGTCAGCCGAGGGTGGGGTCCCGGTCCTCTCGTCTATCTGATTCCAACTTGCAACCCTTCTCACCTTATCTGCCTCCTCCATGTCACCTCTAGGAGGTATTACTAGGGTATCTTTGATCCCAGAGTCCACTGTTGGAACTTCTCTCTCGAATTCGATATTGTCAATCCTTGAGATGAAGGCTGCCTGCTAGACCTCTTCCTCTCCACACAAACATGCCTGATATGCGTCATGATACGAACTCAATTGCCGCAATCCTCATGTGAGTTCTGCTCCGCTTTCCCCAAAGCATCCTTTCATCTTTAGGCGGAACTCTCCGTTTGCACCTAGTTGGGAGAGGCCATAAAATGGAAGCAGTGATTAATTCTGCTGGGCGTCGCGGGAAGCGAGAATGCTGTTGGCAAAGCAAGGCCGACGGGAATGTAGACGATTGAAAGGGCAATATAAGCGCCGAAATTGTTTTCTGAAATGTCCGACTTCATGAAAGGGAGGGTACGCTGTATTATGGGAACGGTGCTTCGTCGAAGTTCCCAATGAGGCCTGGCCTATGGAGTTTTGTTCTGCTTGTGGACAGCCTTATGTTCATAGACCATGTGCTATCTTGGTGGGCATCGATGCGAGGCCTGAGATGTGATGTATATGCTGTGTCTGTAGAGAGCGTCGTGTGCGGTGGTGCATAGACCATATGTCGCTCATGTACCTACTACTAGTCTGTTGTACTTTTGGCATAACAACCAAAAAGAGTATGCCAAGACTGCAAATGGCACGCATGAAAGGCCCGCGAAAGCCACGATCCATGGTAGAGTATTAAAGTCAGTATGATCCGTAAGGTGCCGAGTCGACTCTCCTCATCACTATGACATCGTACTCTCGAATGTCAATGTGCGAGCTGTACGACTCCAGCATACCTCCTAATGCACACATCCTTCAATTCGATAGACACCATACACGGCGCAAATAAGACAACGCCGAGGGCAACGCCGACGAGACCTCAGATCCTACCAGACATAACCCAGCACTATGGGCAATTGTATCTCCTTCCCGCGCAAGAGGCGCACCCACTATGCACAATGCGAGGCTTGCCAGATTGCTGAAGCTATGCGTGCGCGCACTTCACAATCATCTGGAAGTGCCCAGGATCAAAAACACAAAGAAAAGTGCTCTTACGACAGCCGACCAGACCCATCGACACCCACAGTGGACAAGAAAACCTCCTGGGAGAAATAGAGCTGCAAAGCAATGCTCAAAGAAGACGAGTGCTCTTGAAAGCGTGGAGGAAGAGGGCTCGTTATGGCAACGGGATGAACATGTTTCTGCTCCGTGGTCGACGCATTTGAGCAGGTGGCATGCTGTGGCCGTTGGTCGGCTGGGATTATGCATCTGGGCAGTAACCCGATGCTGAAGCCATGTACAATGGCTACAAGTTTGGTGGATTTTGCAAGAATAAAGGAAGCCAGCCAGGAATACTCGTAGCGCGAGAAGGGGTTGCAGGCAGTTGAAAAATGACACCAAGCAGAACGGGAGGCTGGAATCAGGCAAGCTCCAGGAGGCTCGTGTGTATTCAGCTAGTCTGAGATAGGAGGCAGATGGATGCTGGTGGAAGAATTGTTGCATGTCGGAGTCCCTCGGCGTATCCAAATTAACTTCGAGTTCCGAGCTTGATGTCTGTTATGCCTCTGTAGCGCTTGCATCGCCGCATGAAATATAACGTTCGTTGAGTAGGCTGCCAGATCAGAGGGAATGAAGGCCGCCGTGCGTGATAACCTCCAGTCGCATGCCGAAACACACAGTCTCTCATCTCACTCTCACTCATCCTCATCCCACAATTCGTCCCTTTCGCGTTCTTCCTGCTCTCTCCTTGCCCTTCTCCGATCGTCATCATCATTCATTTTATTTCTCACCAACACGCCACTCTGCAACAGCCTCTCCTCTAACTCCTTTGTGGTAAACTCATCTGGCTTATACCCGATCCCCTCGAAGCCAATAAGCCTATCCACACTGACACCGTCCTTGAAAGCAATCACACACGGCAAAACTTTAATGCCCAGCTTGACGACCAGGAAAGGAGCATTTTCAACATTGATCGACACGAACCTGGTGTCGAAATGCTTTTCCGCCAGAATCGCCAGCTTCGAATCCATGTAACCACATCGATTGAAGTCGGGTTTCATGAAATGAATAATGCAGAGTTTCTCCGAAGTGGAAATTTCCATGAGAGATTCTTCGGATTTGATTTCGCAGTAGGTGCCATGAGAGGTTTCTTTCATGAGTTTTGCTCGCGTGACTTCTTGGTGGAGTTGTTGGAGACGCTTTTCGCGGAGAGCAGAGAACTGAGTGTCTTCGTCGTCTTCGAGTTCTGCGATGAGGGCGTCTTCATCGTCTGAGTCGTGGGCTGGATGGCGCGAGTCCAGCACTTGAGCGACCTTGGAGTCGATTGTCGTGGCCATTTGGGAGATATTTTTGGCGATATTTTTGGTGTTGTTGGGTGGCGGGCGCTGTGGTGGAAGATTGATTGTACTTGAAGCTAGAAGTAGAATAGCAGTAAGAGGTAGGAGGGTCGTGCCGTTCTCCGTAGCGATACCGGGACGGGACGAGACGAGATTACCGATGGAAGGCTGGAGGAAGCGTGGGAGTTCGGGGCAAACGTGGCGTGGTCTTGAGTCGTGATCCATCATCCATTGAGAAGATCCTCCTTTTTTGCTGTATTATACCTGACTATACCACTGTAGCAACACACACTGCCAACTGTGGGAGTTCAGCGCTCCACCCGTCTTCACCACGACTACCTTCATCGGCGTTCAGCGATCCTCCCCTTCCACCTCCCTGTGGACCAAAGCGAGCCCCCTTAGCACGCGCGGCCCTCCGCCAGCCCATCACCACCACCACCAGGACGACGGGGATCGGTTCATGGCAGACGAGAAAAAGAAGGACTTTACCATCGAACTCGACGACCGCCAGCCTCCCTCCGCGCACTTCGAAGCCGCGCCGCGACCCATCGTGCCCACCATGTCGGCCCCAGCCGTGGTGAACAACCCGCTCTTCTCCATTCTCGCCTACTGTGGGAGCAGTATTCTCATGACAGTGTCGAACAAGTATTGCGTCAATGGAACAGGCTGGAATCTGAGCTTCTTCTTGCTGGCCGTGCAGGTATGCACTCCCCCCTCTGCGACACTACACTTCACGATATAAGGAAGGGCGGATTGCAGGCATGCGGAAAAAGACTAACACGCGGTGTGGTTATAGGCCATAGTGTGCATAATAGCCATTTCATCTGGCAAGGCCATGGGCTTCATCTCATATCGCGGCTTCAACGTCGACGAGGCGCGGAAATGGTTCCCCGTGTCGCTGCTCCTGATTGGCATGATCTACACCTCCATCAAGGCCCTGCAGTTCCTCAGCATTCCCGTCTACACCATCTTCAAGAACTTGACCATCATCCTCATTGCATACGGCGAGGTGCTGTGGTTCGGTGGCTCTGTGACGGGAATGGCTCTGTTAAGCTTCGGCCTCATGGTGCTGAGCAGTATCATTGCCGCGTGGGCGGACATCTCGCACGCTCTGGCTTCCTACGGCGGCAACGCTGTTACTGGCGAGGCCGCCGAGAAGATCGCCACTCTCAATTCTGGCTACATCTGGATGGCGCTGAACTGCGTGTGCTCCGCTGGCTACGTCCTAGGCATGAGGAAGCGCATCAAGCTTACCAACTTCAAGGATTTCGACAGTGAGTTCGAATACTAACTATCTGGCTGGCTGGGAGGCTGCCTCAAGATCATGCTAACACACCTTCAGCCATGTACTACAATAATCTGCTCTCCATTCCCATCCTGCTCATTGCTTCGCTCCTTCTCGAAGACTGGTCCGCCGCCAATCTTGCCATCAACTTCCCGCCCGGCAGACAGCAACTCATGATTGCCGCCATGATCTTCACCGGACTCAGCAGCATCTTCATCAGCTACACCAGCGCGTGGTGTGTTCGCGTCACTTCCTCGACCACCTACTCCATGGTCGGTGCCTTGAACAAGCTTCCCATCGCCATCTCAGGTTTGGTGTTCTTCAATGCACCCGTCACCCTAGCCAGCTGCTCCGCCATCTTTGTCGGATTCGTGTCGGGACTCGTGTTCGCGCTGTCGAAAGTGTGGTCAAGCAAGAGCAAGGATAGCGTTCTCCCCACAACAAGCGCGAGTTCGCAGAGCATGAAAGATTCACTAAAGTCATGACTTCTTGGAAATCCGGAGGGCACGCACAACGAAATGCTTGATGAGGAGTTGGGAACAGAACTGGAAGAGGTCGCAGCAGCGAGTAGCAGCAGCAAGATATCAGCATCGGCATGATGTGTTCGTTCGGAAATTCGGTGAGCAGACGTTCACTGAGAGACAGTGAACTAACGCAGGAGTGGCGTTTCGCATAGATGATACTGGGCAGACAGGCATGGTATGAAAACCGCCGAGCGTCTGGGTGAGAAAATAGAAAGGGGCTTCTCAACTAGGAGGTATGTGTTGCGCAGCCTGAGATTGAAGCAAAAGCGGCAGCCTTTTTTTCTGCCCGCTGCGCCGGATGCAGGTATGTGTTGGGCCTTATACTGTTACTTATACTGTCTTCATTGTGTACTACTTTCTTGAACATAGCCATTACCTAGCACGAAATATCTGCCGAAAACCGGGCTGGAAACTACCTTATTCAAATGGCTGCTGCTTCATGACCTCGCTAAGGCGGATGCCGTCGAGCCCGCGAAGGTTCAGGCATGCACCGGACCACCTGAGGTTTCAACTAACCAGTGGCCGAACATCTGCCCTTGCTGACTACCTTCCAGGTTAGTTTTAGACTAGAACAGCCAAGCATAATATCAACCGGTATACACTGCTGTATGCTGGGATATCCTGGCCCCTGGGCAATCGCAGGCCAGGTCGCCAGGATATCGTCGTAAGTTATGGCTGCCATGCTGACCCGGGATCTCTGTCTCGGAACTAGGGTCCGATTCAGTCACCAGGAACCGATCGCATATATAAGGTGTAGCTGTACAGTATGTACTCCTACTCATCATACCCTTTAGCCCACTCTCTCTGCGATGGCCTCCAGCATTCCCCTCCTCCTGCGGCTCCTCTTCTTTGGTATTCTGGCATCTGCAAATCTTGTCGAATACCAAAAGCGACAAGGCAACGACTCCTCTGTACAACAATGCCTCCAATCGGCAGACGTACCATTCTCTTTACCTTCCAATTCCAGTTGGTCCCTCGACTCTGAAGCCTGGAATGCCCGCGTCGCCCCCGTCCCATCTGTCGTTGTCTTTCCCCAAAATGAAGATCAAGTCTCCTCTGCTATCAAGTGCGCTGGAGAAAGTGGAGTCAAAGTCACCACAATTGGCGGCAACAGATCCTTCCAGAGCATGGCATTTGGTCGAACTGATGGAGCTCTCGTCGTCAACCTGAGTAACATGAAAGTGCTCAAATACGACGATAAAGCCCAAACCTTGACATATGGAGGACCGGTGACGATCTCCGAGGCTGCGAAATTCTTGTGGGAAAAGCACTCCCGCGCTCTCATGCATGGCCGCTGCCCAGATGTGGGAATGACGGGTGTAGCATTTGGTGGAGGATTCGGAACGCTTTCGAGACTGCACGGGACTGTCCTGGATGACATAGTTTCAGTGCGAGTTGCGCTTGCGGATGGGAAGATTGTGGATGCTTCTGCTACGGAGAACTCTGAGCTTCTGTGGGCGGTCAGAGGAGCCGCTGCGAGCTTTGGGGTTGTATTGACTGTTACGATTGAGACTTTCGCGAAACCATCGGATACTATTGTGTCGTATACCATTGGTTTCTCCGAGGAGGTGAAGAATATCACGATGGAGGAGAATGTTGGTGCTTTGACGGGTCTGCAGGCTTGGGCGCAAAGTGCTGACAATGTGGACACCATTTCGGTGCGCATGGATCTCAAAACCAATGTTTCCATGAAGGGATTTTTCTATGGAAGCACATCTGAGTTTGATACTGTTACGGCTGGGATGCTGAAACATCTACCAGCAAGGATGTCTCTTCTGGAGCAGCAGCCGTACACTGACTTCTTGCTTTCGGAGAATTGTGAGTATCTCCTTCCTTGCCTCGCTCGGAGTCTTGCACAAACTTCAGATCTGTTTAGCTAATACAACATGACCAGTCACCACTCCCGGTCTTATCGAAGGCTCCAACACAGAGCGCCGATACTTCTACATCACCTCAACAGTCATCCCCGACAGCCATCCCCTCACCAACGAAACCGCCACAAGCCTATTTGAGAATACTGCTTACGCACCTGCGCCTAGCGCAGGTAGAGCATCCGGATTTGTCGATCTATGGGGCGGAGCGTTCACCAAGACTGTTGCTCCCGATGCATCTGCTTGGAAACACGACAACAACCTCCTCCTGGTCAGATGGGACTTGCGTGCTCTGACACTGGACAAACCTTTTACTAAGGATGACCAGGCGAACCTGAGGAAGGGATTTTATGACTTCATCAACGCTTACAAGGATGATGGGGGCGTTCCGCAAGGGTTCCCCAATTATCGAGATGCGGATTGGACCGTGGAGGAGACGGCCGAGTACCTTTTCGGGAGCAATTGGGACAGATTGATCAAAGCCAAGAAAACATTGGATCCCCAGGGCGTTTTCAATGCGGATCCGCAGGATGTGCCTGTCAGCTGAGTGGCCATGTAGTTGGCTGGTGTTGGTGGTATCTTTCTCTAGGTACAATTCTTCTCGACGATACATGTGTCGAAGTCACAGTTTGAGGTCTATACACAGTTAGCTTATTAAAAGTAAAAATTCTTGGGATATATCGAGATGTCTTCTCGACATGCGACTTGTTGTCTCCAGTATCTATTTCCATTTTGCAAGAAGACGTCAATGGGAAACATCTTGGCAGAATGGCACGTGCGGGGGTTATGCAACGCGTAGAACTATGGAGGTACATGTATCTTGGAAATCGTAAGAAAACGGTAACAAGGTACCTATACAACACGCATAGCCACCCTGATCCAGGGCAAAATGTGCTCAATACAGTATCGTCCCAGCTTCACGCGACTTCTGGTATCGGACTGCCGAGTCAATATAGCAGTTGCAAGAAAGGTATATGTGGTAGCACGTCATGTCGGACTGGCAATAGAATATACCGTTTCTCATTCTCGCAAAACTTTGACTTCACCTTTCCACATTGATTTTCACAATCGCCATTACAACCTTTACAGTCCCACCCCCGAAGCCAAAGCTAAAGCCAGAGCCAGAGCCAGAGCCGTGCTGCAGAGTCTCTCCAGTTTTGCCCACTGCACGCTCTTCCTGACTGTCGCCGACCACGCAGGCAAACAGTGTCATGATCGACTAACTGCTTTCATTCACGCGTTTAGTTGCGGGTTCCTGTGCTTTTGAACGAACTTGAAGAATACATTCTCGGACGAGGAGGTCAGTGCACGTCCGCTACAGCAGCAGTCAGAGGACATCAAAGACTGTTACAGGACACAATGCCGGATCAAGCTTCAGAAATTGTCGCCTTCCTCGGCCCCAGGGCAACGTACACTCACCAGGCACGTAATTTTTTTTCTCTCTTTTGGTTTTCCTGATGCACTCACCACCATAAGATGAGACTACTAAACGATACATTAGGCCGCTCTATCAGTCTTCTCCGCAGACAAGTATAACCTGCAGCCAAGAATCAACATTGCAGACGTCTTCAGCGCCATACAAAACGGAGAAGTGCGATATGGAGTTGTACCATTTGAGAATTCCAGCAATGGCTCGGTGATATTCACTCTGGACCTGTTCGTCGACGCCCAGAACCGTCATCCAGATATTCTCGTCGAAGGCGAAATCTACCTTCCTGTGCACCACTGCTTACTTGCCAAACCTGCACGCTCGGACAGCAAGCTTGCAGCGTCATCATCATCAATATCAGAGCGAGAAAGAGCATTCCGAAAGTTTCCCGACGAAGCATCCGGAACCTGCACACCGACACAAGCAGCTCCCATCCCACCCAAGCCCCGAGTGAAGCCGAACCAAGACATTTCCCACATCACAAAACTCTACTCCCACCCGCAGGCGTGGGGGCAATGCAAACTCTTCCTCAACACCTATCTCAAAGGCATCGAGCAACAAGACGTGTCCAGCACCAGTCGAGCAGCAGAACTAGTCGCTCAAGACGAAACAGGCACGAGTGCAGCCATCAGCAGCAGAATCGCAGGAGATGTCAATAATCTCGATATCCTCGCCGAAGGCATCGAAGATAAAGAAGGAAATACTACCCGTTTCTTCATCTTGCGTAATCGTCAAGACGTCTTCGCCACTGCTGCTTCTCAATCGCCTATCTCCGAGCCTAATTCTAGTAGCGCCGTAGCATCAACTGCCTTGCACAACACACTCGATGACAGAGAAGACGACGACAACAACGAAAAAGAAGAAGATGAAGAACAAAAATACAAAACCCTCATCTCTTTTACTGTAAACAACCATAGCGAACCCGGTGCACTAGCAGATTCCCTCGCAGTTTTCAAAAAATACCATCTCAATCTCTCGAGTATCAACAGTCGACCCAGCACCGAAAGCGCGTGGCATTATGTGTTTTTTGTGGAAATTTTGGGTCGGAAATTGCACAGAGAAGGAGTAGAAGGAGGGGGGAAAGTGAATCGTGCTCTGGAGGAATTGGGTGCGGTGGCTAGGGAGTGGAGATGGTTGGGGAGTTGGGAGAATAAACTTGCTGCTGCTGCGTGAGTGGAAAAATGGCGATACGGCGATGTGGGTGGTAAAAGTAGAATATGTGGATGAGTGGGAGCGCGAGATTCATGGAAATTATCTTTGTTTTCTCTCTCTCTCTCTCTCTCTCTCTCTCTCTCTCGCTCTAGCGATGGCGTACATGTAACGTTGCTCATCGACCGGCTCAAAGTACTAGGTGTGTGTGGTTCGCTTGCTTGAATTGCACAGTATCCGGTGTGTGCCGAACTTTCCTCAGAATCGACCCAATGTACTTACTGTCTGGCAGGATGTGCGGAATCCTGTCAAATGAGGATCGCTATTTCACAACACAAGCCTTCCCGCTAAAAAAGGATCGCGTATACTAAGGAATGTGAAGGCTACGCCACATTTCCACATAGAGAGAACAACAGAATTCGACGAATTATTGCCACAAGTGGGAGAAAAGGAAAAAGGCCTAAAGGAAAAGCAATTTTAGCATGCGTTCGGTGCCCAGTTTACTGCTACAGTCATGAGCGCTTCGTAGCGCCTGATATTTCCTGACGCCATCTGCTCCAGAACTCCAACCATAATCTCTGAACCTGCCACTGGGGTATCCTCGTCCTCATCAATGTTTCCAAAAGATAAGCCTACTACGCATCCGCCTTCTTGTTCTTCTTCTGTTCAACCTTGAGCAGCAGTGCGCGGTTGATGTGTGGCAAGACACCTCCGAACGCGATGGTGGCTCGGATCAGGGTATCGAGTTCTTCGTCGCCTCGAATAGCAAGTTGGAGATGACGCGGCGTGATACGTTTGACCTTGAGGTCCTTCGCGGCGTTTCCAGCAAGTTCGAGTACTTCGGCGGTGAGATATTCGAGAACGGCGGTCACGTATACGGCAGCTTTGGCACCCACGCGCATCTTATTCTGGGTTTGCGATTTCAAGAAACGCTTGACACGACCGCATGGGAACTAGGTGGGGTAAATGTGTCAGCTCGAGTCTGATACGACGCGTCGGCATGGACCGGATAACCAGTGTTCGCTCATGTGCGCAGCACAGGTCGTCGCGTTTGCAAACTGCAGCGCAGCAGTCGGGGAGTATGACTGCTGTGCGCAGGAATGTGCTTTGCGACGCGCCCATCCGGTCCAAGGCCGCTGCCACCTCGTTGTCTGTCGCGAGAGCGCGATGATACACACCTGAAGACCCGCCTTCGCCGAGTGCGACTTCTGCGATTTTCCACTGTT
This sequence comes from Sphaerulina musiva SO2202, assembly GCF_000320565.1. Lineage (NCBI taxonomy): Eukaryota > Fungi > Ascomycota > Dothideomycetes > Mycosphaerellales > Mycosphaerellaceae > Sphaerulina > Sphaerulina musiva. The sequence goes on along the minus strand of NW_016017388.1, from coordinate 846,104 downwards.
GTCGGCGCCCGCTTTTCCACCAGTCTTACCACCAGTCTTGCCTGTACAGTAGTTAGATAGGCGCGTGACTCGAGCCGTCGCGATTTGTCCGTACCCTTTCCGCCTGCCATTGCGTGGATGTGGAGTGTCGTGCGATAGGATGGTTGCTGGAGTTTTTGCGCGCGTCGAGGGGAGCTGCTGATAGTTGCGTTGTGGATGGAATGGTCGCAAATTGGATTGTTGTGGATGTTGTGTGGATGAGGATTCCCTGTGAGTCGCGTTTTGCGGGAGGCATCGCTTTCGGCAAGGCTATTCCCACAAGATTCTAATTGGTCCAAGCGTCAATGTCGAGAAGGGAGCGTTTGTGGATTGCTTGGTATGAAGTGGCAGCCTGGAGATGCTATAGATCAGTGTTTAGCAAGTGAAATGTCGTGCTTTTCGTGACGAGGAGCTGGTGAAGTGTAGAAGGGCAGCTCATCATATAGGATGGGATGGGAGGGGGGGTTGATCTCAGAGCCCAGGACAGAGAGAGATGGGAGAGCAGTGTTGAGTGTCGGCACGACTATGCAGCATTCAGCGCAGAGATGAACGACACAGACGGCGACGACGAGGGGTAATACTTGGCCAGGCTGGCATACTACTACAGTAGTCATGTCTTGCCAACTACAATTGAAGCCCTTAGGCCTCATGAGTAGAATAATCTATGCCAGAACAGTAGTCAGCCAAAGATGCTGCAGTCAGCGTCCATGTGTTGCCAAACTTACATGATGAAACGCAGCGCACTGAGTACTATGATTAGATGTGGTTGGCGAAGAGTGTGCTGCGAACAAGCGATGTTTGCTGGTCATGAAGGCCATTATTTGCAAAGCCATACTGCTGCTGCTAACTTATGCCAAGGATGGATCGGAGGATGGATGGAGCTCGGGACTCGGGAAGCGGGAGCGCGGCAGAGAGAGATGCAAAAGGAGTATAGCGTAGAATTTATTCTATACCGCCTCCAGAAGTCAACAAGAGTCCCAAGAGTCAAGACATTTCTATTTCGCATTATCATCCTTCCCCATGTAACCTGGAATAACATCTGTGATTCTGACTCTATCCTCGCTTATATCATCCACCACCTTCCTCCGCATCGCCTCATTATCGGAAGTTGCCTGAGATCGAAACACGTGTTCCATTTCCTCCAGGGTGCGGCCTTTGGTTTCCTTGAAGAACAAATATACGCATATCGACATGATGATATCGAGGCAAGCGTAGAACAAGAACGTGTACGATCCCCATGATGCAATCATGTAGGGCGTTGCTAAACTGAAGACGAAGTTAAACAGCCATTGCGTGGCAACACCAGTGGAAGTGCCCAACTCCCGGATACGAGATGGGAAAATCTGGGAGAAAGTGTTAGTAGCGCTCGAGCAGATTAGAATTGCCATGTGATATGCGTACCTCAGCAGTGTAAGGCCACGGTACCGGACCCCATGAGAATTGATAGACCGAGTTTGTGAGAAAAATCAGAGCCACGGTCGCGATACCAGCGCCCGTTGTCTGGTTGTTGACGGGAGCAGAAGTCGTATTGTTCACGACCGTGACGACGACGAAGAGTACAGACATGACCAGAGCTGATATCCATAAGGTAGGCTTGCGTCCCCACGACTCGCTAAAGCAGAAGATATAGGTAGCCACCATAATGAACTTCTCCGCTCCATAAAGTCCCGTAATGAGGAGATTCTTTTCTCCCGCACCAACCAAAAGCTGGAAGAACTGCGGACCAAAGTACGCAAGTGCTGTCATGCCAGTGCACTGCTGTCCGAGAAACACACCAACAGCGAGCCCTAGTCGATACCGGTTCGCAGGCTCGAGTAGCTCCCGCTTCTTGAAGCCTTCACTAGCACGGACTTCCTCCGCGATACCAGTCTGGATCTCGTGGAATTCCGCCTTCACGTGTTCGCCACTGTCTGCACGCATCCATGCCAGAGCTTCCCATGCCTCTTCAGTTCTGCCCTTTTTCGCAAGCCATCGGATCGACTCTTTTTGCCAGAAGAGACCAATCGCCAAGAACGCTGCTGGAACCATCTGGAGACCGACTGGTATTTGCCACTGGGCAGAAGATACCTCCATGTCGTGTACAGTCGCATAATCGATCCAGTACGAGACAAGCACACCCGCAGCGAAGAGCAACTGCATGCCCGATCCAAGTTTCCCACGGATCTCTTTGGGTGCTTGTTCTGCATTATAACTCGGCACAACAGCCGTTGCAGCGCCCAGTCCCAAACCGGACACGAATCGACCCATGTAAAAACACACCAAAGAATGCGACGGAACGACTTGAAGAATCACCCCAGCAATGAAGACAAGACAAGCAATCTGTATCGTCGACTTTCTCCCATATCGTTCCGAAAGAGGAAAAATCGCCACTGCAGCAAGAAATGCTCCCACATTCTGCAGCGAAACCATCACTGCCGATACAGTCGTATGATCCGTATATCCAAAATCTCGCTGATAGGCCTTCATGGTGAGCACCCCACCTATATGATTTTGTTTTGAAAATTAGCAAGAAAAGGCGGGTGAAGGTAAATATAACCTTGGCTTTCCATCAGAAACGCCTGCCCTGTTTCCGACAAAACATACCGACTATGCCCGTATCATAACCAAATAAGAATCCTGCCGTACACACGAAAAATCCGAAGTAGTAGGCTCGGAATGTGCCCAGACGAGTGCTTCGTGGAGAAGACGAAGAAGAAGCCTTGTTGATCATCATGATCGTTTTGTTCCGTTCGTTTCTGTGGTTGGCGGGCTAGCTGGCGGCGCGACTTGGAATGTGAAAAGGAACAGTCCCCAAATCTCATGAAAGTTCGTGCGTGTCTTGTGTTGATGAGCGAGTAGAGAGAACAAGAAGAAGAAGAGAGAAAGCAGAGAGAAAGAGGTAGTCCCAGAAACCTGTACCTACCTTATACCTCAAGCAGGGCAAAGTCTCTCAATTAACAAAAACTCGTCACACCGTCACTGTAATACATGAGGTACTGTTGCTACTGGCCACCTCCGAATTCCCATGATGAAACACAACACGTACCTATCTTACTACTGTATTTTTTTTTATCTTGATATTGATCTGCATCACGCAACCAGCACGCCATACCGAGTTTCCGATGTCACTTGGTTTGTTAGGAAGGGATAGGTGAGGTGAGAACACCCTTGGAAACGGGTGGTCGTCTGATTAGCCCGACCAGCCGACAGGCGCACGCATTAGTAGGAAGTGAGTGCCTTTTCAATCAAGATAGGCAGGAGCACACTGGATGAGTGGGAAATATGGAAGTCTTTTTCTTTGTTGTGTCAAAACTTGGAATGGAATGGGATGGGATGGGATGGGAGATTTGGCTTGGCTGTGATAGGTAGCACGATTAAAGTCCTGCAGCCTCCTCTTCCTCCTCCGTAGTCTCAATTGATACCACCATTACCCACCACATCTGGAAACAGTGCTGTGGTGTAGTTATCCACGATCAAATAGTTCCTGATGACCGCGCTCCCGTTGTAGATGGAGTCGATTTGTGCCTTGCTGCACATACGTGGATTGAGAACGTAACAGAATGGGAGAGGCTGCTGTGGCGGATCGTTCTTAATGGCCCAGGTATCCGGGATGCCCACCGAGCTGTATATCGAGCCATCCTCCGAGGTCACAGGAACGGTACCGGTGGCAATGTCCACGTTGTGCAGTGCGCGCATGAAGATTTTGTAACTCGTCTCGGGTTGGTAGCTGGGGATCTCATGTCCGGCCTGGTACACACGACTGAAGCTGAGGTTGCCGTATTGTCGCACTTGTCCCCCGCAATAGCTGCTGTTGGTCTCGATGGCGGTGTATCCTGCGGCATGGAAGTTGCTCGTGTTGGTATAGTTGATGGCCAAGGAAACCGCTTCTCCACCGAGCCAATTGCAGGCGTAGTCTCGATCGCCATAGGCCATGGTCACTTTGATGCCATTCTCCAGCAGATACGCAAGGTCTTCCAGCCAGCCGGGTTTGTTGTAGTCGCCGATTGATCGGAAAGCAAAACTCACAGCTGCAGATGAGTGAGAAAAGTTCAGAGGTACACCCAGAGCTTGTTGGACGTGTGGCTGATTGAGGAAGCCGTAATAGAATTTCGGGACGAATGGGTCTGGGTCGAGTGTAGCAAAGTCGTAATAGTTACGACCAGCGTAGAGATTGTAAGGCGAGCGAACATTCTTGGAGCAATAGCTGTCTGATTTTGCACAGATGTCGTTCACTGTGGTATTGTGTCCCAGATTTTCAGGGTCGTAGGTCAGAGATAAATTGCGGCATTGGTAGATCTGGTCGATGCAGCCACCCTCCTTGTACAAGGAATCTAACATTCCCTCGTATATGGTTTGGTTCACAGTTTCAATTCCGTATGTATTGTTATAAGCAATATGTGGGTAGGAAGGCCCTTGCACCAGTTGGTCAAGACAGGCACTGATCAGCATGAGGGTATCAAGGTGACGGATGTGCTGTTCGCCCTCCACGTTGAAGTCACCCTTCTCGATTCGCTCATTCATCTCCTGGAAGAATGCAAAGATTGCAGGGCCGTACCTTCCTCCGTAACTCTCGGTAGCAAGAGAGATTCGGCCATCGTGAGGTCGATGCTCTGGGAACTCTTGAAACCACTCTTGGGCGAAGTGCCAGAGTGCCTGCGCCGCATTAACGGATCCGAGCGACGTCCGATTCGAGTCTTGGGAGGCATAGGTCCCGACGAGGAAAGTAGCATTCTGGGGCGGGATAGGATCGGTATCGTTGAGCAAGAATACTCTGTCGGTCACCAAATTGTGGGATATGTTCGTTAGAGTGTCGTAGGAGAAGCCAGCTTGTGCCGGTTGATCCAGATATAACATATTGACTTCATTGTTCCACGACCACTCGTTCAAAGTGGTGCTGTTCGAGTCCGGGTTGATGAAGCATGGCCCGTTCTCCGCTAGTAGTCCGAGCATTGAGCTCGAACCTGGTCCTCCGTTGAGCCATATTGACAGTGGCGCATTGCTAGGGTCCTTTCTCGACTCGAAGAACCAAAAGAAGGTGTTGATAGGATAGTCGGACTTTTGGCCTAGATCTTGAAGGGCACCAGCTGGCAGGTGTACATAGCCGCTGAAAGAACGCACTCCGGGGCATTCCCGCAGCTGATGTAACGCCATACATGGCGCATCATGATGAATGTCACGATGTTCGACAAGGTCTATGTAGACAATGTCGATGTCTGTTGATAGAACGATATACCATCTAGGAGGTACCTCCGTAGGTTCAGGATGGATGTTGTTGGAATGGGCAGGGAGGGGAGTGGTGGTAATCTTGATATTGTTGCCTCAGGCTGAGATTTGCGTGGGTTAGTGCCAAGACCCGAAATCCCTCTTCAACCTGACTTCAACGGTGAAGCGCTGGGCTGGAATGCAACGGCGGATTACAGTACTGGTTGCTGGGTAAGTTCCGATCAAAGGGATTATGATGCTTGGCGCATATTGGAAAAACTTGATTTGGGGCAACGGTTCCTTGATGGGAAGACCTCCACCTGTAAGTGGATGTATGATGCAGACAGTAGTGCATGTTGAGTTGTGCACAGCAGCAGCAAAAACGGGACATTATGTCGCTGTGCATACCTAGTAGAGGGTAAGGTATCTCCTACGGCCATCAATGATCACCTCAGCCACAGATGGAGGTGTATTTCTGCAATGACGCAGCATGATTCTGTCGATGATCCACCTCCTTCTGCGCCTCGCCACAATACCTTCTAGTACTACCTCCTAGGACAACAGGAGAGTCCAGAACGACTGGAGCGTGCTGTGGCGTAAAGTGACTTGGTACCATTGGTACCACCACCACTAAGCTACCACCACTAAGGTACCTTACCTGTAACCTGTACCTTCTAGGAGGTAATGAGGTATGAGGTATCGATTATGTGGGCACCCACTCACCCACTCACCCACTCCCCTCTTTCATCACCAGGGCACAGCACTGCGACATCACCCTCTGATGACGCGAACTACCATCATCGTCATGGTCGTCGACCGTTGCATATAGGTAGGCGCGACTGCTGCCCGCAGCAACAATGCTTCCATTCCCCCACCATCATCGAATATCTACACAGTTCTACTGAACATTGAATCTCAACAAGCCTCCCACTCCCGTCCATCAGATCTCCCCCATACACTACCACTCATCATGGACGCAGCAGCAAGCGCCGTCGGAAAGTTCCTCAACTCGGCCGGCGACAAGGACACCACAGTCGAGCAGGACGTGGCCCCCGCCGTCGAGCACGACACCATCACCAAGAAGCACGAGACCAAGGAACAAAAGGTCATCGACAAGGAAAGGCATCAAGACCACTACCACACCACTGTGCAGCCTCTGAAAGACCGCGAGGTGCAAGACACAAAGCACGACCACGAGCAAGCCCCCACAGAATACCGCAAAGTGGACAACGATGCCAAGAGAGACGATGTGAAGGCACAGGCTGCTTCCGACCGCAATCAATACAAGGACTCGACCACTGAGGGCATGACACACGAGAAGACCACCAAGGAGGGTGACGTTGTCGGCGAGCAGGTCCACCACCACCTGCATGAGACTATTCAACCTGTCATTGAAAAGGGTAAGCAATCAATCATCATCATTGTCAATCGACGACGTCCCTGCACCAAAAAAAACATTATTACGTGAAAGCTAACGCACATTTACCCCCTTCCAGAAATCGTCAAGCCATCTGTAACACACAAGACCATTCCCGTCAAGGAAGTCATTCAAGACCAATCGCAGAACCACGGCGTGACGACCAAGGAGCCTATCTCTGTTGGAGAGTTCTCACATCGCTTGGATGGGGAGAAGAAGACTGAGCACAAAGTCTCGGGAGATTTGCCGAGTGAGAAGTAAAGGTATTGGTAATTTTACCTTGCCTCTTACTTTCACAAACTTGTATTTTTATGAGATGCTCCAAGGCTCAGCTAGCCTCCTTCCCTGAATGAAAATAATGATGACTCATGTTCACAATCGATATTGAATATACACATGTTGCATTCTCTTCTCATTATCTGTTACTGTATGGTGATAGAAGACTGACCCAGGAGCTATCTTACCTACCTACCTACCTACCTACCTGTTGGGGGAAAAAGGAAATACGTGTATACCATCTCTTGTCATCTACACGTGTTTTATTTCAGCTCATTCGTGTGATCACATCTACAGGTAGGCAAAGGAAAAAGAAGCCTTATCATCAATCATCATCATCATTCATATCTATGTCTCTATATCTCTCTCTCATAACCAAAACCTCTCCCTTCCTCTCCCTCCCTCTCAAACCCCTTTCTCCATCTCCAAACTCGAACTCTCATACTCCACATTCTCATTCTTCTGATGATGAGAATAATCATCATCAAACTCCTTCCTCGCAGCAGCCTCGGCCAACCTCTCAATTTCAGGATCCGGTTGCTTCAACGAAGCCTTCACAATCGCTTGAATCGAATCATGCTCTTTGAACAACGCATTCATTTGTTCGAGACTGCGGCCCATAGTCTCGGGATACATGAAATATACGAGCATGGGAATACATGCTCCGAGAATGGCGTAGAGAATGTAGTATTTGTAGCCGATGCTTTCGATTGCCACGGGGGTGATCATGAGGACGGCGAAGTTCCAGAGCCTGGTGGGGGCGTGGGAGAGAAAGTTTCTTAGCTGCATATTCTTTTTTCTTTCTCTCTGCTGTGATTTTTTGGAATAGAGATGGATGTAAAAGGTGAGTGACTTACCAGTGGTTTGCCGTCGAGAAGGATGTCATTGGCATTCGGAGGCGCGTGGGCGCCACTTCGGTGACATAGAGGTAGTTGCACCCCAAAAAGCCGATGGGAACCTGGGAGGAGGTACGGTGTCAGCAGCAGCTCAAGTCAGATATATATATATATCGCGGTCAAAGGCTGCTGCTGCTACTTACGAAGAAATTGAACAAAAACACAAAAAATACAGATCCAACCTGAGCGGACTTGTTCGAAGCTGGGAAACTGTCGGTGATGGCGAGTGCTGTCATGCACATGGACATGCCGAATCCGCTAAACATGAAGAGCTTGCGGCGTCCAAAGCGATCGATGGTGAAGAAGGCGACGAATGAGCTCAGAAACTTCCAGGTCAGACATGCCCCGGAAAGGATCCGAGCCATCTCTGCATCCATACCGAGGCCTTGTTGGAAGATTGTGGTGCTATAGCTAGAAATCAGATTTGACCCACACCACTGTTGGAAAAACTGGATGAGCAGGCAGAGCATGAAGCGGTAGAACACCTTGTCCTCGCCCATCTTGAAGAGGTCTCGCTTCCGAGCGGCGCTTTTCGTCGCCTCGAGAGTAAGCTCAATATTACCCATTTCATGAGCGATTTCGAAGCTGCCGATAGGCATGTCTCGCAGTTGGGAAAGCGTGCTTCGAGCCTGATCCATCTTGCCGATTTTGGCGAGCCAGCGTGGCGATTCGGGAACCAGGTATACCGAAGCCATCAAGACCAAACTGATAATTGCCGGAATCACCAAAGGCATTCGCCATGATAAGCTCCCCGTCTTGATCTCAAAGAAGCCCAGTTCAATCCACGCCTGCAGAACAAATCCGACCGTGATGAACAGACCATCAATCACCACATGTTGTCCACGATTTTTCGCCCGCGAACACTCGGATTGCCATACAGGCACCGTCGTGCTCAGAGCACCCACACCCAGGCCGAGAATAAAACGTCCAATAGTGAATTGTGCGAGTCCAAAACTGCTGCATTCCAGAACCTCGCCGATGAAGGTCAGTGTCGCGGCGAGCAAGACGGTTTTTCGTCGTCCGAGAATGTCGCCGATAGACGCGCATGCAAGAGCGCCGAAGAGCGCGCCAAGAGTGCACGTTGCCACGATCGTGCCCTGGAAATACAAGGTAGATTAATTAGCCAGAATGCTTGGTCTTTTTTGTTTTTTTCCCACCACACCGGTAACACCACCGCCGCCTGCCTTCAGATACATAGGAGGTAGTACTCAACTCACCTGCACTGTGCTGTTGGTCGACTTCTGCGCTCCTTTCGTGTGAATGGTGTCAATTTCCGGGAACGTCTCGACCCAGCTCTCGATGGAAAGTAAGCCACCCAGACCAGACTGGTTGTATCCAAAGAGGACAAAAGACGGAAGTGCGATCAGTAACGTCTGGATGAGTTCCAGACGCTTTCCACCACGAGGGAGAGGCGACATCTTGGCAAAGCTGTCGGTCGAACGTCGCGTGGGAACTTGGACAAGTAGCCAAGAGTGAACAAGACTTTTTGCTGAAGAGCTTGGCCCCAAAGGTTGGCATGTACATACATACCTTATATATATACCCATATAAATCCACACTTTTCCATGTGAGCTATACGATTGCCTTGAAAAGAGGTCACAGGATGCCCCGGCATCCAAATTGCATGAGAACTAACGCAACGTACTAGGTAAGGTAGAGGTAGGTAGGTAAGGTAGGCAGTGTGGACCTCTGCTTCCCGAGCTTCTGTTACGCACTTCTGTTACGACTCTTCTCAACGATACCCTTAATGTATCCACCATGTCCGCTGTATCCAGTATCCACTTTGTTGACCCGTGGGGGACCTTGATTAGCAAAGTCCGGAGAAGAACCTATATCCATGAAGGTCTGCGGCATGCGGCTGCATCACCCAATGGATCTGGAAAACACGGCACACACGGCATCCACAACGATCTTTTCCTCGTGCAGGGACTGCGATGCACCCACAAGTATTGTTGTGCATTGGTCGCAATGAGAGCCCTTCGCGAGATAGTGGAACTGAAGATCCTGTGGTTGTTTCGTTTTCTCGTGACGCACGTAGCTCGTGCTCGGTCTTTTCGGCGATCAAATTCTCGAGGCACAGAACATACCTTAATCACTCACCCTCTCAAGCTCAAGAGCGAGAGAGCAAAGTAAACCTCCAAAGTGACCGGAATTGAAGCGAGACATTATGGCCTACATCGGCATGTCAGAAGTTGCTAAGGTGGCGCTGGCCCGAGCAGAGACCACTCGGCCCGCAATGGTTACGACATGCAACAGTTCCAGAAGGATCCCCCCAGTTCAGCTTGTCATGCTTCACCGCTCTGAACCGTCCATTGCCGGACGGCGCGTGCTAGCAGACCGAAAGGATAATATAATTATGATGGTGGGGACTGGGGGACGAACTTGAATCGACGTCGGGACCACTTTCACACTTCTCAGTGAGTGGTTGGGAGTTTGCGTTTAGCCGCCTTGTACGCTACGCTGGCACCACCGCCACAAAAAGATACAGTGGAGGCGAGATGGAGAGGGTCTGACTCTGCGGTAGCGATGTGATGATGACGACCGCCGACACGACAGCGTTTTACCTATCGATTGTCAGTATGCCAACAAGCGCAATATCCAACAACAGGACAACGAATACCTCTTCCTCTTCCTCTTCTTCTTTCTGCAGCTGTCTCACAAGTACATGTAATGTATTTCATGCGTGTGCACCTTCCAAATCCGTGTGTGGAAAGCTGCACATCGTCTGAGGTGGTGACACAGCTTTAGTTTGTTTCTCTCTTCGAAGAAAGTGTTATTCCTCCATCGCCCTGGCTTTGTCGCATCCGCCCTGATGAGGAAACTGCGAGACATGATGATTGTGCTGATATGCCGTCACCATCTTTGCCTTTTGCCTTTGCAGCTGTTCTGCAAGCGATCTGGGCAAAGCGATTATGCGTGCGTCCAGAATGAAGTGCACTGCAACTACGCTCTCATGAGTACAGCGAGAGCAGTATATCGCGAGAGTTTATCGCGCATTGCATACATACGTGCGTGCGTGCAGATCCGATATCTCCAGCGTGTTCAATTTGCCACGTGAGAGCGGTCGTCTTGCGTAAAGTATACGTAAGGTAGGATGTACCCTGATTGTGGTTGTGGTCTTCGTTTTACACATGCAAACACCTGCAAGAACGGCGGCGCTACAACTGCACCTATTTCTCTATTTTGCAGCAGCAGTATCAGGACAAGTACATGTACTCGGGTAGAAACTTTTTTTGATTTACCTGCCCCATGAGGGCAAAGTAAGATCAGCAAAGGCCAGCGCATTTTTTCCTACTTTCGTCGGGTTTCCGGAGCAGACTTGTTGTTATTGGGAGAGATAAGGAGAGGTAGGATGACCTGTGTTCCTGAAGTTATGAGTTGTTCTCAGGTGGTCGGACTTGGTGTATCCTGTACCTACCTGACCTCGGTTCCAGACCCTTTGACTAAGGTAGGTATAGAACACCTGCCTAGCTGGTCAAGAGTCGGAACCTAGGTCTACGGTCTACCTATCTCTCGCCAGTCAGTTGGTGATGATACTGTATAAAACGAGCATGTGGTAGATCTTTTAATTAACGCAAGCTCGAGATGCTTTGGAGAGGGCCGTCGGGTAGGATGCCAAGTGACAACTGTATGTCTGTGCAGTGCTTCAGTGGTTTCTCCTCGCCCCACAGTGCATACCCGAGTTATGTTCTTTGATATCATCTCTGCGGACGAGTATGGGTCTAGAATGATGAAGGCGGCCGACACTCGCGCGAAGATATGAACAGCGTGGGGTCAGTTCTTTGATATGTTGTACGGAATACCATTGCTTGAAGAGGGTTCAAGTCGATACCCCGCAAACACGTCGGCGATGTCGCTACTAGGGAGCTCTGAACCTAGCAAGAGGCCAAATCTTGGTTTCGGAAACTTCCTTCTAAGAACTTCGATTTTGAAACTTACTAGTATATATCTATTCTCTAAATTTCTCTCTAGATATACGTCTAGATATACGTATATAGGTATTCTCTCTCTTTCTTCCTTTCTCTCTTTCCCTTTTTCTTTCTTCTACTCTCTTTTCTCCTTATTCTTCTTCTTATTCTCCTTCTCGTTCTACTCTATATTCTAGAAAGAGAAGGAGAAGGAAAAGAAGGAGAAGAAGAAGGAGAAGAAGAAAGAGAAGAAGAAAGAGAAGAAGAAAGAGAAGGAGAAGAAGAAGAAGAAGGAAAAAGAGAAGAAAAAAGAGGAAGAGTAGAAGCCTAGAAAGAAGAAGAAGAAAAGGTCTAGAAAGAAAAGATCTCTTCTTCCTAGGCCTCTTCTTTCTAGGCCTCTTCTTTCTAAGTCTCTTCTTCTTAGGCCTCTTCTTCTTAGGCCTCTTCTTCCTAGGCCTCTTCTTTCTAGGCCTCTTTTTTCTAGGCTAGGCCTCTTCTCCTTAGGTCTCTTCTCTCTAGGCCTCTTTATTCTAGGCCTCTTCTTCCTAGGTCTCTTCTTCCTAGACTTCTTTTCTCTAAGCCTCTTCTTCTTAGGTCTCTCCTTTCTAGGTCTCTTCTTCCTAGGTCTCTTCTTCCTAGGTCTCTTCTTCTTAGGTCTCTTCTTTTTAGGCCTCTTTTTTCTAGGCCTAGCCTTTTCTCCCTAGGCCTCTCCTTCCTAGGTCTCTTCTTCCTAGGCCTCTTCTTCCTAGGTCTCTTCTTCTTAGGTCTCTTCTTTTTAGGCCTCTTTTTTTAGGCTAGGCCTCTTTTTTCTAGGCCTCTTCTCCCTATACCTCTTCCTTTTTAGGTCTCTTCTTCCTAGGTCTCTTCTTCCTAGGTCTCTTCTTCCTAGGCCTTTTCTTTCTAGGTCTCTTCTTTCTAGGCCTCTTCTTCTTCTTTCTCTTTCTTCTTCTCCTTCTCCTTCTTTTACTCCTTCTCCTTCTCCTTTTCCTTCTCCTTCTCCTTCCCTTTCTTCTTCTCCTTCTCCTTCTCCTTCTCCTTCTCCTTCTCCTTCTACTCTATATTAAGATCTAGGAAGAAAAGATAGGAAGAAGAGGCCTAGGGAGAAGAGGCCTAGAAAGAAGAGACCTAGAGAGAAAAGACCTAGGAAGAAAAGATAGGAAGAAGAGGCCTAGGGAGAAGAGGCCTAGAAAGAAAAGACCTAGAAAGAAGAGACCTAGGAAGAAGAGAAGGCCTAGAAGGAAGAGGCCTAGAAGGAAGAGGCTTAGGAAGAAGAGGCCTAAAGAGAAGAAGCTAGGAAAAAGAGGCCTAGAAAGAGGCTAAGCCTAGAAAAAAGAGGCCTAGAAAGAAGAGACCTAAGAAGAAGAGACCTAGAAAGAAGAGGCCTAGAGAGAAGAGACCTAGAAAGAAGAGGCCTAGGAAGAAGAGGCCTAGAGAGAAAAGGCCTAGGGAGAAGAGGCCTAGAGAGAAGATACTTAGAAAGAAACGATAGAGAGAAAAGACTTAGGAAAAAGAGGCCTAGAGAGAAGAGGCCTAGAGAGAAGAGGCCTAGAGAGAAGAGGCCTAGAGAGAAGAGGCCTAGAGAGAAGAGGCCTAGAGAGAAGAGGCCTAGAAAGAAGAGGCCTAAAGAGAAGAGGCCTAGGAAGAAGAAGCCTAAAGAGAAGAGGCCTAGGAAGAAGAGGCCTAGAGAGAAGAGGCCTAGAGAGAAGAGGCCTAGAGAGAAGAGGCCTAGAAAGAAGAGGCCTAGAGAGAAGAGGCCTAAAGAGAAGAGGCCTAGGAAGAAGAGGCCTAAGAAGAAGAGGCCTAGAGAGAAGAGGTATAGGGAGAAGAGGCCTAGAGAGAAGAGGCCTAGAGAGAAGAGGCCTAGGGAGAAGAGGCCTAGAGAGAAGAGGCCTACTCCTATATATAAGGTATCCCTTTTCTCTTTCTATATATAAGATATTCTCTCTTCCCTTTCTATATAGGAGGTATCTCTCTTCTCTTACTATATAAAAGGTACCTATATCTTTGCTTCCTACCTAGGTACCTAGGTACATCTCAATATATATAAATATATATACAAATACAGACGTAAATATATATATAAATACGGATATAAATACCTATATAAATAAGTACGTAAATACGTATAGAAATATATACGTAAATACGTATAGAAATGCGTAGACTATAGCGTAAGATTGAAGATCGAAGTTTCCGAAACCCAAGTTTCCGAAAACTAAGATTTGGCCTCTTGCTAGGTTCAGAGCTCTGTCGCTACTCGGACCAGACTGTTCAGCCGACCAGCCGCCGTAGCCATGCCGAGAGCCCATCAACCATCAATTCATAAACTACGACTCTGACACCAAAGTCACACGTATCATATGCCAACACTGCCTGTTATGGACTAGGTATTGCTAGTAACAAGAGCAACCGCGAGAACCGGCGCCACATCTATTCATGCCTGCAGTACGCGCAGTGGAAAGCTGACAATACTCCCGAAGAAGAAGAAGAAGAAGAAGAAAAAGACCCTACCTCCTCCTCCTCTCCTCACCACGACCGCACTCATAACATGGCAGCAGCCTCAACTCCAGCATTCTTCGCCGCAGTCGAGACTCGCATCTCCTGCTACGAACTCTCCAAAGAGTCCCCGATCCCGGACTCGCGCATCCGAGAAATCGTCTCCACGGCCGTCAAACACGCTCCCTCATCCTTCAACGTGCAAAGCGCACGAGCTGTAATCCTCCTCAAAGCCGAGCATGACACGCTCTGGAACATTGCCGACCGCATCTCTCAATCCGCTCAACCCGAGATGTATAACAAAATGCTGGGGAAAATGATCTCGGGATTCAGCTCTGCATATGGTACCGTCTTGTGGTTTGAAGATCAGGACGCGTTAGACGGTCTCGCAGCGAAAAATCCCCTCTTTGGCGACTTGGTGCCGGGGTGGGGGGATACGTCTTCGGGGATGCATCAGTTCATTGCGTGGACGGCTTTGGAATTAGAGGGGTTGGGGTGTAATTTGCAACATTTCAATTTTATCGGGGAGTTTGAAGAAGAGGTGAAAAGGCAGTGGGGACTACCGGGGACGTGGAGGTTGAAGTCACAGTTGGTTTTTGGGAAGCCCGTGAATGGACTGGTGAGGAAGAGGGAGCGGAGTTATCTTCCCATGGAGGATAGGGTCAAGATCTTCGGCTCTTCTTAGGCGAGGCTTCGGGATATGAAGGATCAATAACGTTCCATCTGCTGCTAACGACCACCACTTACATCAGTCATCACGAAGGTATGCATTTACAGCGACGATGAAGCACCACAGACTTTGCATCGCCTCGGGAAGATCAAGACACCTGTGCCGGAGTGTTGAAGACCTGCGGGCATTGCGCTGTTCACGAGCAACAAAACGCGGAATGAATATGGCAGGAATCATAGGTAAGAATACTGACTACATATTTTAACTACCCCATCGTTTTCCGCGCCATCCCCAATGCTGTCATCGATCATAATTCCTGTCATCGTTACTGGTCTCTGCATCTCCCCTGTCCCCAAACAAGGCTACATTCATGATTCGTGGGAAGAACGAATCTATGGGAGTCTCTGAGGAGTGTAGCTCTGGTCTGGCTTCACAGTCTTGCCATTGACAATCTGGCTGTCCTTGTAAGCAGGGTAGATGATCCTATCAAGAAGAAAACACATCCCAGGTCAGCCAAAAGAACGTAAGCAAGCAACACTTCATAACAGAAGATACTCACTGTCCATTCCTCACAACACTCAACGTCTGAAACTCCTGTCCCGCACCAAACTGGTTGGACCAGGTGCTTCCAATACGGAAGTTTCCGCACGCCACCGAGTTGTACGAAGCACGAGCAGCCGGGTTGCCAGTGACCTGGTAAGAGCACTTGGTGGCAGCGGATCCATCATTGGTGTTGATGCCAAAGCTGTAATTGCAGGACTTGGCGTCGGAAGTGCAGGTGCGCTTGAAGTTCTGGATCGTCCAGGTGGTGCCGGCGGCGGCCATCATGCTGACGCCGACTGCTGGCTCGGGGACGGGGGTTGCCAGAGAAGTGCTGGCGGCGGCCAGGAAGGCGAGGACGGTGGTGGTGAATTGCATGATGATGTCGGTTTGTTGGAGTGGGTAGAGAAGTGTGGTCGGAGTGATTGTATTGCTCTTGTTGTTGTTGGTATTGGAAGATGCTGATGATGATGAAGGACAGCAGAGAGAGAGGCCATTCGATCACTCTTTATATACATACATCCTCCTCCTCCTCCTCCATTTCTGGTTTTTGTTGTTATTTCTCCACGCCATGCCATTTCCAGCAATAGAGAAGAATGCATTCGAATACGAGAAAACTAGTCTCTTCCAGATCCAAAAGTGTACCCCCGACCGATGAAGCCATCATGCAATAGAATAGATAGAGTTCAACACACAGAATTCTTATTTTTCCTTTTTGTGATTTTCCATTTTTAGACGCCAGTATAGTTAAACATTGTACCTGTATACCTTACCTACCTGTATTTGGTTACCTTACCAATGTTCCTATGTTGGTATGTATACAACCCTAACATTGTACATCCATGACATAGGAGGAGGTAGCGCTTGCAGTTTGTTCCTCCTTTGTGTGTGCAAATAGCACATGGTCTCGACATATTTGGTAAGGATTTTCTCAGCCCTTTTTTCGTTAACTTCTCGTATTCCTTTTTTTCTATTTTCTCTTGTTTTTAAGACCAGCGTGGAAGTGTAATGTATGTATGTAACTGCAGAGTGGCAAAAGTGAATGATGATGATGATGATGTGTCCAATGCAACACGGAATGCGTGGGCGGTTGTCTCGTTGCTACTACTACTAGGAAGTACTACCAACCCCTCTCCCCCTCTCTCTCTTAGTAGCAGAATGCAGAAATGTCTTGCAAGTACGATCGCACATCTACAACCTATTCTCCATCTCTCCATCTCGTCCTCCCGACTACAAATATCACAAACCTCAACCTAGTGTAAATTCATCAACAACAACAATAAGTTTTTCACAAGTCCCTACCTCCCTCCCCCCTAGTACCTATAGGCAAGGTACTTTTCCAAAGAAAAAAAGAGGCAAACGCAGGCGGTGAAGTTCTAGAATACCCAAAAAGAAAGAATTCCCCGCCATTGGAAAAAAAAAGTGTATTTATTTTTAAAAATAGCATTTTCTTTACAGTATACTTTCCACTTGGAGCAGATCGCGCCACTTACTTCAGATCCGCTTTCAAGGTATCGTACCGTACCGTACCGTACCTAGATCTGAGATCGAGAGAAACAGATGTACAAATATAGATTTTGATAAAGAAAGTTTAGGGAAGAGGCGGATTCGGGGGTTGGAGTTTTGTATATACCGGATACGTATAGGTACGTTTAGGTATATACCTTATATACCGGAGAGAGCGTTAAAAGGGAAAAAGGGAAAAGATAAAAAGTTAGGTACGTACGTACATGTACGTATATACATGTTCTACTATATTTCTTTCGCCTTCAAATAAGGTTACGGGCAGATACTAGACTTTATATACGGGTAGCCCTTCAGAAACCGATAGCCGATGACTTTGTACTACTACCAAACTACTGCAAGGCTGCTGAAAAGTTATTAGATATTATTATTATTATTATTATTATTATTATTATACTCTAGCTTTTTCTTTTCCTCGTCTTGTATTCAGTAGTAGTAGGAATTCTCCGAGTAGTAGAATTGATTTTGCTGCTACAAGGTAGGACAATCGGCCGCAGTTTTGGCTATTCCATACGGAGCGTCAATTCTACAGATGAAGACGGAAAATCCATTCTCTCTTCTTTCGTATCCTTAGTTATATATACATATCAATCTTTCATTCTTCCTTTCCCTTGTTTTGGCGGGTATACTTTTCATCACTCAAACCGAAATCTCTCCGGACATTCTTCCCCCCTCGAAGCCTGTTGCATCATCAAACTGGGCTTGCTGCCGTGATAACTGTCATAACCACCACCACCAGCACCAATACCCATCTGTCCTCGTCGTAAAATCTGGCTTTGACTCTCTGCATATCTTCGAAGTTTTTCCTCTAGCTTGGCATTATAATTCGGCAAGGAAGAATTTCTGACATGTCCAGCAGCAGGAGGAAAAGAAGTGAAATTTTTCTCAAAGGAGGGGATTTGGGCACTGCTGCTGCTGCTGTCGAGTGAATGAGCTCTTCTTCTTCGTTGCTGAATATTACTAGGAGCTTCGCTTGAGGGATCGCTTGGTTTTGATGGGCAAGGAGGCTCTTCTTCTTCTTCTTCTTCTTCTTCTTCTTGGGAGGCCTTGGGTAAGATCATCTCGTGTAGAGGGCTTGGCTTGATAGTGGCTACGCTACTGGAACTGGAAGTCCGAGAACTTGTAATCAGAGATGGTCGAGGGCTTCTCCGAGGAATGATTTCGGAATCTCCAGTCGTGTCGCGGCTGTATATACTGGACGCTGATTGGGGTCTTCTTGCTGGGACGGCCAAATTTCCTTGCTGGAACGCAGGCACGGGAGGTGGTAGGATGCGTAGAGTGTCGTCGCTGCGGGCAGGACGGATCGGTATGGGACGAGAGAAGGACGCAGGTTGATGTATTGCCTTGTGCATGGCGGTTGTTGCTCTTCTTGCATCGGGAAGATATACGGGTAATGGCGGTAGTGGGGAAGCCGGTGGTTGATATAGTGGGAGGCTCGTATGAGAGCGAATCGAGGAGACGGAGGGCCTGGGATATAGCAGTGATGCAGGCGCGGAGGATCTGCTGGTGTGGATGCCGAGTCCTTGTGAGGGCAAACATAGCTCAGCGCTGAATGGTATCGTGTCACCACCTTTCCAGGGAGTGACCGTCACTTGTGATGCCATGGAGACCGATGATCGGCATTTGAAAGACATTTCCGATGGCTTCGCTCGAAGCGTTCGTCGCTTTTGTGATAGGTGGAGTGGCAGTAGCATGTCTTCGGGCACCACGCCAAATATAAAGCATCGATTCGCGTCTGCAACATGACGGCGTAGGAGGCATAGCATGATGGTATCGATTCTGTCAACCGTCAGCACAGGGACACTTGAGATGGCCAGTGCGATCACTCACACTCCAACGAGACCGGCAACAATCGTAGTTCTGTCAATGATACAAGTTTTTCCTTGATCAAGAGCTGCAGCCGTGGGGCTAGACGAACACAGCGGCTGTCGCGCGGCGGTGAAAGTGATGCAAAGGCCACTCGTCACTGTCCATATCGTCACGAGTATAGGCAAAGTATTTGCAGCCAGCGAGTGGTACGCATCAACTCTTTCATGTTGGATCATGCTACGGGCGTTGGTACGCAGGTGCGTCGCGACATTCTGCGTTGCTAAATAGAGTAGGGATAAGATGCTCTACGAAGCATGTTAGACTCGTTGTACTCGTGTTATAGCATCAGACAGAGCGTACCGCTACCAGATACATCACTCTGGAGGGGATGTCCTGAAATTTTACGGCCCCAACGACCAGTATGTAGATCGTGCTCGCAGCGACATATAAAGCGACCCAGAGTAGGACATTCTGGCATACGACTATGGCTGCTTGTCCAATCTTCGGCGTTCGTGATCGTCTTTGGCGCGGCTTTGGAAGCTCGTACATCTCTTTCACGCCCATTTTGCTGTGAGATTTGCGCGCGGCTGTCTGAATTGTTTCCACGAGATGCGTTGCCGGGGTGTAGCTGTCTGGGAGATATCGATGCTCCTTAGCTACCCATCAATTAGCAGGCTGGGAGGCTGTTGGAAGGTCGGCAAGCTGCACGCCACATGATCTCCTCGGCCAGCCATTGCGTGAGGTAGGCACTGTGCTGATAGGCGATAAGGAGTAAGTGGTTGCATGGACTGCATTCCAGAGTTCGTGCGACGCGCCTTGTAGAATGCATCGTACCAGCCACCAGTACATGGCAATTCACATGCACCCTTTACATCGAAATGTGTCTGTTTGCATGCGTGTCCGTATGCGTGTCCGGTATAGTAGGGTACTACCTACAGCTGTATCAATCTCCAAGAGGATCATTGCAAACTCATGTCAGTACCGACGGGCTAGTCCCATTCTTGACGGAAGCACGCTCTGCAAATGCGCCTATTCGCTTTCCATACTCTTGGACGACTGTACCTCTTAGAACTAACCTGACCTTGGTGCCTTTCAATGGGCTTACTTCCGGCAAATCTGGTTGGTGTACATGGAATACATCTCGATTCGCTCGTCCGTGGAGGAAAACTTACCCCATTCCTCACGATACTCCATGTGATAGAAGTCAAAACCCCGTCTGTTCATATCGTGGTGAGTTGCCTCCGTGCCATGCTCTCCACCTGTGTGAGAGGATACAGTATATTGGTCCCAATGGTCCATCTGAACACCATCTAGAAGGACTTCGCTTCTGCTTCAGCTTCATGGTCACATGGCCGAGCACAGCCTTCGCAAGCGGACTGTAGGGCTCGTTTCCCGTATCGAATTGTCAGCGCATCCGCTCAGGAGAAGGTCAGGAGAAGGGGTTGAAACGGTATTCTATATTCTTGTTCTGTTCTTCTGGAGTGTTTTGGGAAATGGACATGACTCCGAATCGTCCATGTTTGCGGTATATTCAACGTCGTCGTCGTCGGCCCCTCGCTCTTGAGTCTTGGCAGCGGCTCGACCCACGTCGAACATCCTGGTTAGCTCTAACACGCGTTGTCCTTCGCGACATGCTCCCCACAATAATCATCATATGCTTCAAGTTTCACAAACCGACTGCCTGTGCGCTGCGATACGATGGCTTTTTCGAAGTTGCCATCACTCTCAATCCAGAGACACTCGAACACCGCCCTGAACATAGCTCTATCTCAGCCTGTCACTCCACCACTAGAAGGATAACGAGAACTACCTAGCAGCACCATCACCACCACCGCGACCATCTTCCACCACTGTCACCTCGTAAAGGCCTCCAAAAGAGGCGGAGCGGAAAAGCTTCGCACGCCGCGCAAGCTGAGGGGCGGCGCCTAGGGTTCACGTTCCCGTCTTACAACTGTTTACTGCATGTGTCTCAGCCAGTAGGACGCATATAGACAGAGGCGGCCACATCGCCCTTTGCTTCCACTGCCTCTCCCGTTTGCTACATCTCTCGAACAGCATCGTCGAACAGACAGATTGAACAGACGGACCAACCGCAACATGCGCATACCACAGACCAAGCTTCAACGGATCAAGGCGGGCATCCACCTTGGCCAGAGCCTGATTGTCTTCATTGCAGGATGCTTGACACTCGCTGTCATGACCAAATCGGGTGAACATGGTGGACAAACTAGCTTTTACTTTGCGCTGGTATGATGGGCGCAGTCCACTTACTTGCATTGGAGCATATCTGATAGAGACACAGTGCTTCCTCACAATCCCAGCCATCATCTACCAGGTCTTGGTACCAATGTGGTCCCGTGCATGGCGACTCAACAACGTTTGGGCAATTGCCACGATCGATACTCTCTTCGCTCTCCTTTGGTTTGCAGCCTCGATTGCTGTCGCTGTCTGGAACGCCGATGGGATTGGGAAGGGCAAGAAGAAGACCGAGCCGTTTACCCCGACGAAGCGAGCGGACGACGTGATAAAGGACGGTACATGCAAATCATTCGCTTTTGGCAGCGTCAGCAAGTGCAACGTGAGCAAGGCTACCGTGGGGCTCGGCATTATCATCTTTCTGATGTTCGTGGTCACAACTGCCATTGCTGTACATGCTATCAAGCATCACAAAAAGACGGGTGTTGTTCCGAATCCAAACTTCAGAAGGAATCAGCAGGACAATAGCGTAGAAGAAGTTGTGGTCGTGACTGACAAGATGGCGGATCCGTGGTCTACAGACACGGCGGATCTGAACACCAGCAACGATACCTCGGACAGCTTTGCGTATGGACAGACAACCGCGCCAGCTGACCAGGAAGGTCTACTCGGAGCAGGACATAGAAGAGCTGGATCGGACACGTACTCGCATACTGATGCCGAGGGCATGACGCATCCGGGGAGGAGAACGAGCTACCACTCCACGACACAGACGGCATATGCGCCTGCATCGTACGACGAGACTTTGGCACCGTCTGCTTTGAGTCCTGGCTTCGACCCCAGGGGACCCAATGCGCATCTGCAATTTCCCGAAGCGAACTACAACGCGTTGCGATAGCGAGAGGCGGGATACGAGAAGTACGAATGTATAATGAGTCCATGGCTGCCACTTTGGCTTTTCTTTCTGTTATCACATACTGTATAGGGGCACCACGATATCAGGATGAACTGATAGCAATGGAGCAGCAGCATCTGCGCTTCGCTGCTGACAAGACCATGAGAAGGATGGATGTAAGAAGAGAAGAGAGTGCGAGGACGAGAGGTCCCGGGGGAACAGAGGCTGGTCTGCATGTAGTCCTACCCCGGCTCGGTTCTGGTTATGTAGTTGTTCAATCGTACAACGATTGCAAGTCAGCTCTCACTGGTGACTGCTGTCGTCGCTGAATACAGTCTATTACAGATGATATCAGACCTTCATCCGATTACGTAACAGTGGTGGACAGCGACTTTCCTCTTTCGTAACCCCGCTGACCAAGAAACTTGACCCCCCAATTATTTTGCCCGCCATCGAGCTGGAGTACTACAACAGCACCTAACAACAACAAATAGCATCGCCGACAATAATGGAGTACGACACAACAGTCCGCAAGTATATACCGCTTTCCCAAAGCAAACGGTCGCTGACCATCTCTCAGCACAATCGGGCACTGCCGATCCCAACTCCTTTGCCTACATTTCTGCACGAGAACGATGGCCCGTGATCTTGGTGAGAAAACGACCCAGCAAGCCCTCATATTTCGAAGCTCAATTACTGACTGACACGTCTCTTCCCAGACGGGTGCGATCGACGACATCCACAAGGCCGTTTCGGAACAGACCAGCGCGGAAAAGATCGAGGAAGGCAAGAAGATTACGAATGAGATTGCGGCGATTAAATATGAACTTCAACATAATCGGCCTTTGACGTGAGGCTTTCTCTCTTTCTTTTTGTCTCTTTAATCAAGTCAAAACCCCTCGATGGCGAGAGGAAGAAGCTAATAAAAATCCAATTCAGCCCTCTTCCCGACGACGGCAGCAGCGCAGATATCGCAGCCTACAACCAAGAACTCGAGCAGCGCGGCAACCCCAAATGGCACAATGTGGCATGGCTGTACGCCGAATGCTACCTCTACCGCCGCATAGCGACCATATTTGCTCAATCGACACATTGGAAGCGATATGATGTGTTTTCGCAACAGAAAATGTCCACGTTTCGGGACTCGAGGCCGGCGGTGTTGGAGCTTGCGGCGCGGTATAATGAGCTTGTACGGCATTTGGAGTCGAATAAGGAGTCTGCACTGCTGGGGTCTTCTGCTTCCTCCTCGGAGGAAGAGCGATTTCAAGCGGAGAAAATACTCTTCGTGGAAATGTCGGAAATCTGCTTGTGGGGGAATGCGACGGATTTGAGTCTATTGACGAATCTGAGCTATGAGGATATTCAGAAACTGCAAGGTTCCCACGCCCGCAAAGCCAACGAGGACAAAATTATCGTCAACGACTTCGACCAGGCATTTGAAACGCTCTACCAAGCGCAAAAGGCCGGAGCCAAAGAGAGGCGCGTCGACATTGTACTGGACAACGCCGGCTTCGAACTCTTCGTCGATCTCATCCTCACAGGATACCTTCTCCAATCCGGCCTCGCCACCCAAGTGATTCTCCACCCCAAAAACATCCCCTGGTTCGTCTCCGACGTCACCCCACAAGACTTCGCAGACTTACTCTCCGTCCTCATGAACGCTCCCCAATTCTACGAAACCCCGTCCGAAGCGGATCTCGCCCGCAACAAAACTCCCCCACCTCTCTCCGCCCAAGAAACCTCTCATCTCCAATCCCTCTGCCAGAACTGGTCCACCCTCTACGCCCAAGGCCAAATCATCCTTCGCCCCAATTCCTTCTGGACAGAAGCCGGTTCCTACTGGCGTCTTCCCCAGACGGCTCCCGCACTCTATCAAGATCTCCAAGAATCCGAGCTCGTGATTTTCAAAGGAGATCTCAATTATCGCAAATTGACTGCGGATGCCATGTGGGATCCTACGACGCCGTTTAGTGAGGCCATTGGTCCGTTGGGCCGGCTGGGGAGTGGAATGAGAGTTTTGGCGTTGAGGACTTGTAAGGCTGATGTGGTGGTGGGGTTGCCTGAGGGGAAAGATGAGGAGTTGAGGAAGTTGCAGGATGGTGGTGAGAATGGAGATGGTAAGAAGAGGAAGTGGGCTTGGAGTGGGAAGTGGGCTGTCGTGAGTTTTTGGGATGGGAAGAAGGTATGATTTACAGACTTTCACTTTGTTGCAATACATCAAAAAGATAGAAAAGACAAACAATCATTCGGACTCACAAACATCTTTTCATCATTCACTGTTTTCTACATTAGAAAAAACTTTTCATCTCCCCCCTCCCTCCCTTCCTTCAAAAAAAAGTCTCTAATTAACCAAACAAATCCTATACCTCGGCTTCCCAGCCTCAAAATCCACAATCGCCTGATTCGCCTCCTTCATAGGTCTCAAATTAATCCACGCCTGAACCTTCTTCTCAGCAGCAAGCTCCAACATGTCCTCAATTTCATGTGGTGCGCCAATCAAACTTCCACCCATAGTAGCCCGCTTCATGACCAACGCAGCCGCACTAAAATTCGGCAAAGGATTTTCCGGCATTCCGAGTTGAATATATCGTCCTTGGAAGGCGAGTAAAGAGAGATAACCTTCCAAAGGCATTTTGGGTGAGGAGACGGAACTGATGATGAGGTCGAGGGAGTTGGAGTGTTTTTGCTCCCAACCGTCTTCGCTCGTGGCGATGAAGTCGTCGGCGCCGAGTTTGCGGGCGTCGGATTCTTTGGAGCGTGTGCGGGAGATGGCGACGACTTTGTCTGCGCCGAGGGCTTTGGCCCAGAGGAGACCGAAGTGGCCGAGACCTGAGGAGGGGAAGGGGGAAAGTGGTGTTAGAGACTGTTGATGAATGTTCTGTTTTTGTTTTTGTTTTGTGTGTTTGTGGAGATGGGAGAAGAAGGGGGGAAAAGAAAGGAACTTACCACCAATACCAATGACTCCAACTTTCTTCCCAGGTCCACAACCGTTCTGCTTCAGAGGACTGTACGTCGTAACACCACCGCACAGCATCGGCGCAGCCATCTCACTGGGGATAGCGTCGGGAATATGGAAGACAAAGTGTGAATTGCCTCTCCAGTACTTGGCGTAACCTCCCTGAGCCGTGTCACCATTCTGATACTTGGCACCATAAGTCTGCACAAAGTCGTTTGTACAATGATTCTCAATGCCCTCGGAGCATTGCTCACAATCCGGCTTGAGGCAAGATTTGCATTGCGCTCCCACGCCAATCCGGTCGCCCTCTTTGATGGGCTTGCCAGCGGCAGTTTTGGCATTCTTACCAACACGGATGGCTTTGCCGACAATCTGGATGAAGACACCGTACCACCACAGTCAGCATGTACTTATTGTAAAAGGTCCGTGGACGAGGGATAAGAGAGGAGAGGAAATGTACCTCGTGTCCCACAACGGCAGGGTACGGTGTTTCGCCCCAGCCTGAACGCAGGGTGTGAAGATCGGAACCGCAGACACCACAGTGACTGATTTCAATGTCGACATCAGTCTCCTCCCACGTTTTGGCTGCATACGTCTGCCATTTCATGTTGCCATTGACCGAGTCTTCGTCAAGGCCGCACCAGCCTTCGAACTTGGTTTCGCCGGCCATGTTAAGAGATTGAGGATAATTGTGGATGATGCTGCGCTGGTGAGAAGTGACGGTGATGGTCGCATTGGTTCAGGCCGTGTGCGAGACGCGAGAGGATATACAGTGTTAAAGGCAGCGGAGAGCTTCGATTTCCAATCCACCTCTTAGCAGTCAGTGAGACATGACGTCGAAAGGAGGAGGTAGTACCAATGACATCGTCCGTCGCCTCGGGAAAAAGAACATATACCCTTCTAGGAGGTAGGAGGTACCTCCTAAGGACACTCCTCAACAAACTCAACGATACCTCCTCCTAGACAGTGATCTGCCATTTGCCACGTGGTGACGTTGGCGGACGCTGTCGCAGTCGTTCCCGCCTGCTTAGAATAACCGTTCAGCCGGCCTGCGAAAGATGTGAAGGGTTGCCAAGAACTGACCAACCAGTACATGTCCCTGTGGCGTGTGCAACATACCTCCTACTCCTAATACCTGGTATGTTTGAGGGTGAGGTTGGCTATCTCCAGCGCTCCAGGCCGCCCGTGTATGCAGCGCGTAATTCTTGGCAAGTCAACTCTCTCCCCGCGGGCGGAGCCATGACAACAAACGTGTATTATTAACTTGCTGACTATCGTGGCTTGCCATGCTACTTACAAAGAGTGACGCTTTGCTGGAAAGTACACCTTACTCCGCGCTAATCGACAAATAATCGACAAAGACAAAATCCCAGCTCGGGAGAGCACCTCTCTGGACATCCGGTTCACCGGCCATAGTCGACAGAGTGAGACGCTGAATCCCTGACGCTACCGCTACTTCCACGGCTTAGCCTCCATCCCATCTGGCGGAGTGGTTTCGACTGGGCCTTTGGACACTTCGTCCCAATTGGTGGACAGAGCGGTGCCGTTGGACTCGGTGTAGGACTTCATCATGGCACGCTGCATCTCTGGGCTCGCTCCTTTGAAGAGCTTCTTGAAGAAGTGATTGGCTTCATCTCCTCCCTCGTAATCATCGTCGTCTTCGGCCGCGCCAGGCTTGCCGCTGGTTGGCATTGCCTCCTTGGCGACCTTGTCCCAGTCTTTGGGGCCCTTCTTCGAAGAGGTAGGATACGCTGGTCCACGACTGGAGTCTGACAAGACGGCACGCTTGACAGGATCGGCATTCTTAGCGTCCGAGTCAGCAACACTGTCGACTTTCTTCGAATCCGGGACGGGTTCGTCGCTCTCCAGCTTGTGCCACTTTTGACCTGGCTGTGCCTTAACAAGGGTGATTTCCACCTTGCTAGGCAGAACGCGAGTGGTGCACTTATCTGAGTGAACAGATGCAAAGAGTGGCTCGATGTGCAGATCGTAGTTGGAGTCAGCGCCCGTTGGGAAGGAGATGCTGAACGAGCGCTCGGTAATGTCAACGACGCACTTGTCCTCGGGCACACCCTTCGCCATGAGTGTGAAGTACACTTTCTCGGTGTTTTGATACCAGTCGTATCGAATCTTATCTGCTGGAGTCCGCTCTGGTGCTGTAGATGGCACAGCAACTGTAGTGGACGTAGACGTGGTCGTGGTCGTGGTGGCTGGCTGACTTGGTTTCTCGGTCACAGTCACCTTTTGCTTCTCGTCGCCTTGCCCAAGCTTTGCCAGATCCATCTTTGTCTTGTTGATCCACATGTCGGCTTGCTTGTGCTTGTCATCACGCTGCTTGACCAGGTTTAGGATAAACTCCGCATCGCCAAGCCGACCAAGTTTGTACAGAGCTACACCACGACGGAATTGAGCTTCTGTGATGGCCTCCTTCTTCGCTCGAGACAAAGCTTTCAGTACCGCAGACTCAGCATCTGCGAGAGATTCCTCGAGGTGGCCTGCTCTCTGATTGGCAACCGATCGCTGGGTGTAGAACTCGGGCGAAGTAGGCGATTCCTTGATGGCGTCCGTGTACTCCTTGATGGCCTCTTCGTAATTGCCAGCCTCCAGAGCCTTCTTGCCACGAGCAGCTTGAGCAGCCATTCTGTAACAAATGCGGGCCAGTCTATTCTACAGCCGCTCTTGCAATTCGTCGATAGTTGTCGGGTAGTTGAACTCCCGATACAGCCTGATTCTCTGTGGAGTCCGTGAGAAGGCTCGGGGTACTAGTCGGATGCTCAGCAGCAAGTACTCAATTTGCGTGTGATAGACCGCGAGGCTTTCTCGTTGCCTTCTCGCGTTCGTGACTGCTGCAATCCGAAGATTATAATCGTATGCTGTGATCACCAACGGGTGCTCCTAGTTTGACATGGCTGCTGAAAGTTGAGTCTCCGGGGATTAATGGGGTGTAGGTAGGTGAATTAGCGATGGGTTTGGCTGAGAAGGGTTGTTGATTGAAAGTGAAGTGTACGGCACAGCAGTTCATGTAAGGTACTTTAATGTTTCAGCGAGATGTTCTAGAAAGTGCATCACGGTCCGGCCCAACCCCTGCTAGCACCATTTTAGCGCTTCCAAAGCTGGTGCCTCAGGCTGTCATTCACTAGGCACTCTACTTTGTCTAGCGTTGTTGTTAGAGCTCATATCAACCTATCCCAACACCAACACATCCTCCTCCATCTGATCATCACCGCAATCACCAACATGTCTCGCATGTCCGTACGGACCTTCTTGGTCACAGCAAAACGCAGTCTCCAACAAGCAATCAAAAACCAAACTCCCGCATCCTTCATCATCGGCAACGAGTCCGCAGACCTCGACTCCATCACGTGTGCTTTAGTCTATGGCTACATCCAATCCAGCAAAGTCGAGTCCAAACGAACAGGAAAACTCTACATCCCCATCACAAATCTCTCCGCCTCCGATCTTTCTCTCCGTCCAGAACTCACCGCATTACTCCAACACGCCGACATCAGCCCATCAGAATTAATCACCTTGGACGACTTGTCATTGGGAGGAGAAGAAAGAGAAAACTCCCCACCATTCCTCCCCGCCGAAAAAACCGACTGGACGCTCGTCGACCACAACAGCTTACAAGGCAAACTCGGCGACCTCTACCGCCATCGCATCCACGCCGTCATCGACCACCACGAAGATGAAAATCTCATCCCCCACCACCCCGACATCTCGCCCCGAATCATCACCAAATCCGCCAGTTGCAGCAGTCTCGTGACCAACTACCTTCGAGAAACGTGGCAAGATTTAGGCTCCATGGTCTCTTCCACCATTGGCTCCGCGCAAGAAGATGGTCGACTCGTCGACGATTTCGCCTATGCATCCACCTGGGATGCACAAGTCGCCAAACTCGCTCTGGGACCCATTCTCATCGACAGTATCAATATAGAAGCCACACACAAAATCTCCGAAGCAGATACCAAAGCTGTCAGATTTTTAGAGGCGAAAATTCACATTTCCCACAAATACGGTAAAAGTTATTCTCGTGAGACTTTTTACGCAGAGTTGAATGAGGCGAAATCGAATATTGAGGGAATGTCGTTGAGGGATATTTTACGAAAGGATTATAAACAGTGGCAAGAAGGAGATTTGAAATTGGGCATTAGTAGTGTGGTGCAATCGATGCAGTATTTGCGAGAGCGAAAAGAGGAAGATTTGAGACATGTGGTTCAGAAATGGGCATCAGAAAGATGTTTGAATGTGTTTGCGATTATGACTGCGCATCATCATGGCGAAGACGACGACGACGACGACGACGGCTTTCGTCGAGAACTCGTATTGTACGCATTCGACGACAAAGGAAAAACCGCCGCTGAGAGATTTTTCCAAAAGGGAGAAGGAGAGTTGCAATTAGAAGACGCAGCAGGTGGAGAAAGCAGCAGCAGCGATGTATCCGCCCAGAGCAAATTTGTCTTTGAGCGATTTTGGAACCAAAACAATCTAGAAGCAAGCAGGAAAAGAGTGGGGCCATTATTGCGGGAGAACATGCGGTAGATTCTACCTAGGTAGGTACCAGATTCTATAGTAGGTATATCCGACCCCTACCTGACCTGACCTGACCTGCCCTGAACCTCACCTCACTTCAAATGCGCAACCCCAAACGTATACTCATCCCCCCCACTCCTATGAAAATCCGCATACTTACCCTGAAACCAAGCCTGCCCAACAAGCCACCAATCGGGCGCAAAATCAAAATCTATCCCCGTAACAACAGCAGTGCAATTATTATTCCCATTATCCTCGAGAGCGAATTGCGAAGCATCAATATTAAACGTCTTGTCGCCGACTTGAAAGCCCACTTGGGGAGGTTTGTCGCAAGGGTAATAGCCGTAGACGATGCTGCTGCAGCCGGCTTCGTGCTGCTCGACAGATTGGATTTTGAGGGCTTTGAAGAGGGCGCGGGCGACGGCGGTTTGGACGACGACCTGGATTGTGGGAGAAGATTTGATGTTAGTTTAAAAAAGAGAGGGAGGGCGCGTGTAATGGGGTAGTGGGGAAGAAGAAGGAGGAGGCTTTACGTTTCTAGTGCCAGAGTCATAGTAGATTTCTTTGCCGTGTGCAATCACCTCGGTGCCATGAATGACGAGTTTTCCTGTCGTTGCCCAGTTGGGACCAGCAGGCATGGTAGATAGCGGTCCTTCGAAAAGACTATCTTCAGCAGCACCTAACGCCATGGTTCCAGTTTTGTCAAAACCAAATGCGAGCCCGAGACGACATGGCTCGATGAGTTTCTGATGACAGAGCGAGTTGAGATACGTCGATTTGGTATTGGCGAGGCTTGAAGCAGGACTGAGAGTAAGCCCAATCAAGCCATCGTGATCGAATTTCGTATAATTGCCAGGTGACTCGGGCATTTCTTTGGAAGCACCCAGACTTTGCCCCTTCACCGTCAACCCCTCATAAGTCATAGTGTCTCGATAAGCGTGATAGGATACAGCTGCGGAGCCACATCCATTTTCCTCCATCGAACTATATGTGTACACACCCTCTTCGCCCACATCGACCGAGGCGGAGCCGGGTTTGTACAAGCGTGGATTGACAGAGACGTAATCGGATCCCGTGTCGAGAATCAGGGAAAGTCCTTTGCTGTCGCCAATGTCGAATGATGCATACCAGTAACCTGCGTCCGCTGTAACTCTGGTATTCGATCTGGGATACTTGGCTTTGGCAAGAGCCCGAGCAGCGAGCTCTTCTTTAGTTGCTTTGCCATGTGATTGAAAAACTGGACTGGAGATGGCGTTTGTCGCTATAGGTCCAGTGACTGCAATCGCTAGCGCAAAGAGGTATCGTAGGACGGCCATTGGGGCCCAGGACGTTTTATTTACCACCACCAGTGGTAGTAGTCGGAGGAACAGGAAAGGGTTTGAAACGCGGATTGTAGACAGCTGAAAGTCGAAAGGTTCCCTGGGAGAGTATCACATGTTTTTGGGCCAGTTCCAGTCTTCCCAGTGCGACGAAAGCAACCTGGGATGTACCTTTTATCGGCCTGTGATCATCTGATGGCAGAGTACGGGACCCTGGAAAGGAACGATTATGTGCCGGGGACAACGATGATCCAACGCGACAACAACCACAGGCCTGCCAGTATGAAAATGCGGCAGGGTCTTCCCCGAGCGGGCCATAGGCATAGGGCATCTTTAGATAGGTAGTTACTAATACCTTAGATGTTAGTGCAGGTCAAGTCCATCGAGTCGTTTAATTTCGGTGCAGTGCGTACTACTTGTAGGCGGTATAGTAGTAAGTATTTCAAAACTGCAAAACTAATGTCTCCCTAGACACAAATGCAGATCCCGAGGAAGCCACAAGTGATTAGGAGGTACATGTACAGTTAGGTAGATCTAGACTCCCTCCAAAACACTCGCGGGTCGCAACGAGATGGAATCAAAGAAGTGAGGCTAGGAACCAACTGCCGGATAGGCCCTTTTGACATCCGACGTCTCACCGAAACTCAATACATCATATTATTCATATACATGTATGGGAAAAACTGTCCCGAAAGCTGACGGTCTGACCCGACGTTCCGTAATTGCTTCGTAATCGCTTCGCATTTCTTGCCAACTCAATTGCTCGGCTGGAATTTGTTTTATAAAAGGGCCGCAATTGTCAGCATTCATCCAGGTCCAACCAAGAAAGAAAAAAAAGCCCTAACTGACGACTTGAGAATTTTCTCTCCACGCAGAGCTTGCGGGAGATCTAGATTCTGGAGATGAAGAAGCCGCCAACCGCTGTTCTCGGAACGAATCCTGGATGACTGCCAGGACCACATGCTGATTCGGAACTACTCGAGTACACGAGGTGAACAGGCAGGCTGTGCTGTGGGAGGGGTACAAGTAAGCGGCGCGCGATATGAGATATGATCGTGTCAGGACTCTCACTTCCACCCTCCTCTCTACACCTGTTGACAGCGCTCCGTTCGGGAACCCACTTGTTGTCACCACGCCAACCTGATAGGAGGTAAAGGACAGTACGCAGAAGGTAGGCAGGCCAAAGGGACAGAAACATTCGTTCGGGCGGGCAATCGGCCAGCGTGCTGCTTGCAAGGTAGACGCCGCTCTCCTCCCTTCAAGGCTTCCAATGCGACTAACTGGTGCTCCCGAATGTTTGGTCGACCCTGGAGAGCAAGAAGAAGGCATATTTCGACCGAGCAAGAATCTGTTGTGAGAATTTAGTGGGACGTTGATGTGGTCTATGGCTGCATCTCAATCGCAGACCCGGCGCAATGTTCCGCGGACTGTGAACGAGCAGATCTGGGATACCACCACTCTTCGGTGGGAAAGTCGGCACGACAGCTCCGTATCGTGTCGGACCCAGATCACCCATACCTCTTGTGTACACTGATATCGCACAGCGTCCAAGTAGAGAAAAATGTACATTGCTCAGCAAGGCTATTGTAGCATATCAGAGCGCGCCGGCTGCGACAACGTGCTCCTCTGTCTTCACACTTCCCTCGCTTGCTTCAAGTCCATGTCCAGCCTCTGCTCTGCTGCGCTCTGATCTTCTATCGTGTTTACATCTCATGCATCGTCGCGTCCATTACGCCAGCTCGGGGTACATGGTCTCCTTGAGGTTGATGCCGAGCTCTTCTCGGATGCCATTGAGTTCCTGAATGTACTCATCGTACTGGCCCTTGTTCTCCACCTTTGCCTTGATTCCTATCAACGACGTTAGTGTTGTTCTTCTTCTTCATCCACCCTTTGCTGTCCTCTTCTTCTTCTGCTTCTTCTGCTTCTCCCCCAAGGTGCGCGTACCCTCAAATATTCTCACAGCGGTTGGGTAGTCATTGACCCTCCGTGCCGCTCGGAGTGCCGCAATGATGACCGATGGAGAGGGCACGAGATCGTATGCAAAGGCATTGTTCAGGTTGCGTTGCAGCTCAAAGACATCCTGGACCTGCTCAAACTCCTTTTCGTACCTGCAGGAAAGGCTAACGTCAGCTTCCCCAGTCTTGATGGCGTGGTCGGCGCGGTTTGAGGCAGTTTGCGCTCATTTTGCGCACCCGGTCCATGCAGGCATTGGCACCACCACATTCCAGTCCCATCTTCTTTTTCCTGAGGAGCGGTGTCGAGTCGTCCTTACCTGGCAGTGAACTCCTCAAAGCTCTCCTCGTGGTGTGGATCGTGTGCATCGTGGTCGGCGAGCTTCCTGCTTGCGGTGGAAAAGGCTGAGGCGGTGGTGGGCCTGAGCAGGGCAGGCTGGAAGCTGCGCATCGGTCGCATGCGGCAGGCTGGTGTGGAGAGGCGCGATGCCCGCACGACGCGAGCGAGAACGGCAGAGGACATGCTGTCGGTGGGTTGAGGGGGTGGAGTGGAGAGGGATGGTGGTTGTGGTGGTGGTGGTGTGTTCTACTCGTCGTGACGGTGGAAAGATGTCGCCGTAGTCGTTCCTTTCCCTTCCGATCTTTCGTCTTGGCAGCACTACCTCCTGAGGTCTATGGCAAGCAGGATCTGCGGACGTCTCGCCGGTCGTCGCTCTTCGAACACAGCGAGCACGGATTCCGAGGGGGATTGCTTTTGGCTATTCTACTGCTAATCCTATCATACTGCCACCAATGCCATCGATGCGGAAATTGTTGCGCACGTGAAGCAATGGGAGCAAGGAAGATCTTGAGCTCTGCCAGCTGCAATCTTCCACGGCCAATCAGAATGCTTCCGATGGCAGGCTGGCATCAGTCTGCACGTCATCTCGTCGGTGCTTGAGGTCAGTGAGGTGTGCCTGAGTTACATGTATGTACCTCCTATATTTACTCCTATATTTACTCCTATCGTTTAGGTACATGAGTGAAGACATGTGCCATCGTCTACATGTATCAGCCAGGCTATTCCCCTTCAACTGATGAGCCCTGGACATGCTTCGCTGTGCGGAGCGTTCCCAGCGCTGTTATACTCCATCACAATCTGCTGAATTCTAGTAAAGGAAAAGAAG
The DNA here is from genome assembly GCF_000320565.1 of Sphaerulina musiva SO2202. Classification (NCBI taxonomy): domain Eukaryota; kingdom Fungi; phylum Ascomycota; class Dothideomycetes; order Mycosphaerellales; family Mycosphaerellaceae; genus Sphaerulina; species Sphaerulina musiva. Next base: position 812,352 of record NW_016017388.1, on the reverse strand, counting down.
GAAGTAGTATATATATGATAGTAAGGTAGTAGCTCTAGATACCTAGTATGTACCTTAGATAAGTATAAACATCTAGAAGCAGAATACGAAGAAAAAAGTCCTCGATCACAGGTAGCGTGCACACGGCTCGCAGGCCCAGTAAGCAGGGGCGTTGCAAACACGCCCCATCGCGATCGACTTGGGCGCATCGCAGAGACATCGCGGTGTATCCAGTCTCATCCTGCTCAGCCCGTGTGGCCAACTATAGTCCTGGTCGGCGGGCACAACATCTCGTATGTACTGCGCGGGTTACGCAACCTCGGGTGAACGCTATAGCGTGCGGTGGGTTACCGGCGGAGCGGCGAAGAAGGGTGAGGTAGTGGTTCGAAGAAGTGGATATCGAAGCTCGTCATGGGTGTGATGATGGTTGTTGAGAAGTGTCGGAATCGCGACGGCGTGCAAGGGGATATTGTTGTGATTGTTCGAAGCAGAACGCTCCTCGAGTCTAGGTAGTAGGAGCTTTTAGGGGTTAACTTATATCGGCTTGCTCCCCTTTTTTTCGTTCTTTTCTTTCTCTCTCTCTCTCTCTCTCTCTTTATAAGAAAGGGTTATATACTGTACGCTTCTGATACCTAGAAGCGACAATATCAGCCTATCGTTCGCGTCTATGCGAGCGCGGTCTCAAAGATATTACTAGGGAACAGGGGGACGCGGACTACTATGCGACTCAAAGATCGAAAATCAAGATAGAAGCCTGATGCCACGAGTCTTACAAGCGTAGTGATTGTCGGGTTTGCAGAGCTGAGCGGTTAGTGTCCTGGGCCTCCCTCGAATGACCGAGCCAAAAGGATTAGCATACTGCTGTCAGCCTCGCAAGCGTTGTGTCGACTTACATCTGGAGATTAAAAGGATTTTGTATCAAGCGGGGGCTCTACAATCCGGAAATCATCACGAGCACTCCTACCACTGACCTTGATTGCATGGTGGGCATGGCATGGGGCAGAGGGAGAAGCTTCATTTGAGGAGTAAGAGTGCTTCCTCAGCTTCATTCATCTCCGTCAACTACGTCGTCTGCCATCATGCGAGGCAGGTAGAACTTTACGTTCTCGTAGACCAAAAAGGTCACGCAGGTGCTGGGCACCACCCGCACCAGGTTGGGCCCCATGCCCTTGTAGAAGCCGGCAATTCCCTCGTTCTGGAACACCTTTTTCACCACATCTCCTGCTCCCTTATACCGCTGGGCGGCATCATACGTCTGCAGCCGTGCCCGTACCACCTGGTAGGGGTAGGTGATGGACCCAGCGGCCATCTTGCTCACTGCAGACAGCTGCAGAGTGTCCATATTTGTCAGGGTTCCACCTTCTCTGTGCAGGGCCCATCGGTTCTTCAGCTTCTCGTACAGCATCATCTGTACTGCGCCGTGACTGACGCCAAACAAGCTCGGCAAGAGTCCTCGATAAAACCCCTTGATCCCTTCGGTCTTGTACAAACTCAGCGTCCCCGAAACGATGCTCTTGTAGGCCCCTGGGGCATGCTTGGCGGTACTGAGCATGCGTGTTTTGATGACCCAAATAGGGTTGGTGAAGACAGAAGTGAGAATTCCGCTGATCGAGCTTGCCACCAAGTAATCCACACCGGTCAATTGCGCGCGTGCGCTGCCGTATCTTGCGACACCAACCAAATCTTTGATGTTTCCGTACCACATGAAATAGAGAGCCCAGCTGACTGAGTTGCCAATGGTGTTCGGCATCAATCCGCGATAAAAGGCGCGCATCATAGCTGCGCTCCAGGCCGTACGGCTTTGGTGAATTTTTGGCTTATCTGGAGACTGGCCATGAGTGGCTTCGCCTGCTATGCGTTGAATGACACGCCAGGATGCGCCACGGCGAATGATGTTGGTCGGTCCATCGGTCTGTTCGATCTGGAGGCGGGTTTTGATCACGTCGAAGGGGTGGACGACAAGCGTAGATACTATTCCAGCGCTGAAGCCAGCGGTCGATTCGACGAGGGATGGTGAAAGGTTGACAGCCGGCTGACGGCCTTCAAGAGGAGGGTAGACTCGAGGCATGTCGAGGTCAGAACGGATGGATGGGCGGGGCGGAGTGCGGGCGTCTCATCCTGTCATGTCGCTGTTTGAATGACTATGGAGGAGGCGCTGGTGATGGTGGTCGCTGTCGTGATCGAGGCTGTCTGGCAGAGGGGTGTCGCGTCGTCGATCAAGGAGCGTGGAGAGGAAAAGGTGGTTGAGAGTAGTGTCAGTTGAAGTAGCGGGCTGGGTTGTAAGTTCGAACTGAGCTAAGGTCCACGGGTAGAACTAGTAGAGCTACACCCGGAACGGAGGTAGGAGGTACTTGAGGCCGAGACGGCAGCAAACCCGACGAGCCTTTTTTTCTAGGTTCTCCGCGACAACCACACACCATCTGCATAAGGTACCTAAGTCATACGCCCTCGCCATCCACTTTGTCTATGGTGGATATCACGTAACAACAAGCAACATGTCACACTCCACCGCAGAAGCGTCCAGCTCCGCTGCAAATGACACAAACAGCGGCAGTTCATCCCCTGGTACAGTTACCCCTTTATGTCACGTGAACGATGGCCGTCACTAAACTCATGATACCAGAAAACTCAGCGCCCTCACCCACAACCCTTTGCGGCAACTGCAACAAAGCAGAGACGTCCGAAGACGCAGAGTCGCCCATCTTGAAGCCATGTACAATGTGCAAAAGCGTGTCGTATTGCTCGCGAGATTGCAAAAAAGCCCATGCCAAGCAACACAAGAAAGTCTGCGCAAGTCTGGCACAAGAGTACTCCAAGACTGCGCCCGTCAAGCTGGCTTCGAGAGCTGCCCCGAAGTCTGACACGTTTCGTGGTGGATTGCAGAAGTGGCAGTTCGATACTTAAGGAGCGGCAGGGGTAAGGCTTTGACCGGATGACCGCCTGGAAGGTGGCTATACGGTCTGCTATTTGGCGAGGCTTGGGCTCGGCGCAGTGAAGAGATCGACCTCATAGCAGGTGGACTGCCAGCAGCGAGACACGTACCGGGAAATTCTCCAATGCGAATGTGGATGGCCCGAATAGACATTGTTGTGTTACCATGACGCTCGCCACCCCATCCTGCCCTGTGGTGACAGAACATACATCCCAGAGGACATTCGACTCTCCCGTGCAGTCACTTCTGACGACGAATGTATGGCCATCACTCTTCTCCCGCCGCATCCTTTACTCGATAGTCCTTTGCACTCCAGCTACAGCATCTCGCGACAAGACTTGCGCAATCACAACCACATCGCCAATCGAGGGCGTCTGTTCAAAGGCGAGGAGAGCAGCTGATCAACGTAATTGTTCAGACTCGGAAGTTTTTTGATCAAGCCTTGGCCCATTGGGCACTCATGGCCGTGATAGACATGGTTACATTAGTCAGGGTGTATCACGCAGCGATTACTACATGTACCTAGGTAGCTATCACACCATGCACTCGCTTCTGAACCCCTGCTGCCCCCTTCTATCGACGTGGAGACATACCCCTTTCACTCGCCCAATGTCCTCGAAATGCTAGCTAGGTACCTATGTATGTACCAAGCACCTGCTACCTTGCTTCAAAACAGAGGATACAACCTGACCAGAGGCGTCGTCATCATATGTACCTTGTGATGATACCTTGGAATCATACCTTGGAATCATAGTCGACGTGACCAGGTCTATTTCCCCGTGACAAAAAAAAACCTTCGAGGGATGATCAGGTTCCTTGTGGTCATAGGCTGCGGGAATTGCATGAGACAGTCATTGTTGATGTGGAGTGGGATCCTGATGTCTCTTGGTTGTTGTGAAGAGTACTAAGGTCTCGTAGGTAGGCGGCTAAGAGACTTTCGATCTGCTTCGCTCTGAGGTGGAAAGAGAGATGGTGCTTTGCCTGCTTGTATTGCCGACGGCATGGAATGTCATCATACCTTAGCATTACCTGCCTGGTAGGGACTGGAGCTATGAAGGTCAGATGCGTTTGGGACGTACTGAGAATCTGAAACTCCGTCAAGCACACATGTATAACCGTTACGTCTGCCCTTCTGTATATGGACCTCGATAGCAGCTTAATACGACTCTGCCTGACTGGCTGAAAAAGCACCCAAAACGCCATTTTTGCCTATTATTAGCTGCTGCTGAGCTCCTCGACCTCGACTCCTGCTCCATTCACCTATTCCGACTTGTGATCCACCCTCTCCTCCTACTCGTCATTGTCATCGTCCTCGTCATCGTCCTCGTCATCGTCTTCGTCCGCCTCGTCCGCCTCGTCCGCCTCGTCCTCCTCGTCTTCCCCATCCTCCTCCTCGGGCAATTCCCCCTCGTTAGAGTTTCCCAGAGGAAGGTCTCCAGCGTCTTTGCGCGCGTGCTGCCAGTCATATGGCACAGCGTCCGAACGGGAGGTGGAAGAGGGGGAGGATGTGCTCTGATGTGCCAGCTTAGCCATCTCTCGGAGATAGGGATTGGGCCCCTTTGTGCCTTTAATGGCAGTTTTGATTTGACGTCTGGCAGCCTGCCCCGTGTACCGGATTGCTTTTTTCGCGACCTCGCTGGTTTCGCGCTTTCGAGCTTTGGCCGGCGGCGCGAGACGATCTGAGCTGGGGACATTGGGCATGTTGTACACGTGGTTGGGGAATGTTCTAAAGCCCGCCGAGAAAGAAAATGCGTCTTCTGGCGATGGTTGTGGCGGTTGGGGAATATCCGGTGCTGTGCCAGTCAAAGAATAGATTGTGCTGACGGTCGATCTATAGCCGGAGGGCAGCGCGTTCTGTTTTTCCCGAACGATCATGTTGCGCACGAGCGCTTCACTGTCCTCGGCCCTTTTTCTCATGTGACGGAGTTGCTCCTCAAGCTGAGCAACGGTGGCCTTGAGCTCCTCTTGCTCCTGCGCCTTTCGTGCACGCGACCTGCGAGCCGCAGCTGTATTCGTTGTACGTCTTCGAGTGACAGCATCCTGCGGGTCGGCAGGAATCGCAGGAACTTGTGGTATTCTCCTCTGCTTGCGAGCAGCGCCTGCAGCAATCTCGGACATGGTGGTCGCTGAATGCCTTACGCGGAAAGTTGTTGCACTGTGTGCTGGATATGCTTGATCTGGTCTTGTCGTTGTCTCTATTTGCGCTCAATGTGGCTGAATTTGGCCTGAGGCTGGCGTCGCTGGAGTGATATGCGCGTGTGTGAGCCTGATGCTAGCGGCCTTTGGAAATACCTCATGGCACTAGGAGGCTGTATTTTCACGCTCGTAACAGCCATCGGTTTGACAGGCCGCAGTAGGCCACCCTGCCGACTTGCGGCCAAATGGTGAGACTGGGCATTGCTGCCATTCATGTTAATCGTGCATACTTACGAAACTACGATTCCCTGCCTTCAGCGCTCTGCAGCTTGGGAGGCCTGCGCTTCTACTCTTGCCACAGTACAGCATAGCTTTGTATTTGCGTATATTGCACGGCTACCGTATCACGCTCCTCAGCCTCGTGGGTCGGACGCCTCCGTTTCATGCTGTATTTACATGACCCTCGCGGGGATATGGTTGCCCCGACCGCAACACTTCTCCTTGATACCTCCTGATTCCTGCTCCTCGCTGCCTGCTCTCTTCGTTGTCGTTGTCGTACGTGGCTCAGTGGTCCCATGGATGTCTCATGCCAAGGAGTACAGGAAGATCATATCTCGCGCGGTAGAACAACTACGGGACGAGATGGTCAGTAGTGATCGCGCGCCAAGTGAAAACATTTCCACGTACAAAGAACCACATGGATGCTCCTAGCCCTACGGCTGCAAATCTGTATAACGGGCGCGCGGGGTGGATGTGAATGGGATGACCGCCGTGCCCGCCTGCTGGGCCATGTCCGCCTGCTCTGAAGATGGGTGTGGCTGTTGGGTGTCGGTCAGTTGGTGTTGCCCATCAGCACTTGGCATATACATGTACTCACGCCTCATGATGTGTATTCCCAGGCGAGTAAGAGCGAGGTCTGTGTGGTGTGGTACAGGTAGTCTTGATGGTCGTTGTAGTGGTCTGGGCACATGACCTCCCGCCGTTTATTCACCCAATGCCGTCGAATGTGTGTCAGCAGCTCGGAGGCAGCCGGCAGTCCGATCTGAAACATGGGCTCCAAGATCTCCAGCACGCGAAACATCGCACACCTCGCCTTTGACATCCTGGATCGGAACGGCGATACACATACCTTACTTACGTACCATGCGTATGGGTGGCACAACTAATAGCGCACTCATGACAGACACATCTCCATTGACCATTACATCTACTCCGCCTGCACCTCTCATGCTCGCAACCAATTCAACCTCTGCCGAACCAGCACTTTCCCAATGCGACACGAGATCGAAGACGAGAAAGGCGCGATCGCGGCGAACTCAGCAGTCGAGCTGAAGACGTGAAAACGCCGTCTCTGCATCAACACCGCACTTCACTTCACTCCACTCCACTCCATTTATTCACTTGCACACCGGCGCTCGAAGACCGATATGTCGCAGGGCGCATCGCCCAGTGCCTCGGGCATGACAGATCCCACCCAGCGCCGCTTTCGAGGAAGCGGGAAAATTACCGACTATGAGATTATGAAAGAGAAGCTGGGCGAGGGCACGTTTGGTGTCGTGAGCAAGGCCAAGTCCAAGCGCACAGGCGCTGTGGTTGCGCTGAAGAAGATCCTGATGCACAACGAGAAGGACGGCTTTCCCATCACGGCTTTGCGCGAGGTGAAATTGCTCAAGATGCTGAGCCACCCGAATATTCTGCGACTGGAAGAAATGGCTGTCGAACGACAGCAAGGTGCGTGGCCTCAACATTGAAAGGGACGCGATCTGGGCTGACGTGAGGCTATGCAGGCGATGACAAGGGAAAGAGCGGCAAGAAGCGCGCGACACTATACATGGTCACGCCGTATATGGACCACGACCTCAGCGGCATGCTCACCAATCCAGACATTCGATTCACCGACGCACAGGTCAAGTGCTACATGCTGCAGCTGCTCGAAGGGCTACGATACCTGCACGATGTGGGTGGAACACTGGAGTGGTCTCTGGCTGCCATAATGCTAATGTTGAACAGTCGCATATCCTGCATCGTGACATGAAGGCAGCCAACATCCTCATATCCAATAAAGGAATCCTGCAGATTGCCGACTTTGGTCTGGCTCGACACTACGAAGGCGACACACCTGTGCCAGGCCAAGGCAATGGCAAGGCAACCAGAGACTACACAAGTCTGGTTGTAACACGCTGGTACCGGCCACCCGAGCTGCTACTGACTCTGAAGAGATACACTCCCGCAATAGACATGTGGGGTGTTGGGTGAGCATCACCACTTTCCCGAGCTTTGTGTCACCTCCTAATTCTGTACAGATGTGTGTTTGCGGAAATGTTTGAGCGCAAGCCCATTCTTGAAGGTCGTTCCGACATCGACCAGTGCGTCAAGATCTTCAAGCTTCTAGGCTCGCCAACCCAAGAAAACATGCCGGGCTGGAATGAACTGCCTGGCTGCGAAGGCACAAATGTTTGGGAGAAGCAGAGGGGTGATATCGATCACCGATTCCGAAATATTGGACCAGAAGGCCTTCACCTTCTCAAGTCGATGCTATGCCTCGACTGGAGGAAGCGCATCAATGCGATTGATGCACTACAGCATGACTACTTCAAAGTCAAGCCGCTGCCTGCAAGGCCCGAAGAGATACCACGATACGAAGACAGCCATGAGCTTGACTCACGGCGCCGAGGCAAGCAGGATAACCAGCGTGCATTGCCTCCAGCGCCAGCCGGAGGAACGGTTGGTATGGGACCAGACGAATGGGGTCACGGACCGCCCAATGGTGCTTATCAGAATGGCTACAACGACCGAGGGGGTCGCAATTATGGTCGCGATAGAGGACCGCCTGGAGCAGCCTATCCCCAGTCGCGCTATGACGATCGAAGGGCGCCGCCTTTGCCCATGGGTGGCAGACAGCCAGCATATCGAGATCGGGATAGTCGGGAACGGCAGCTACCTCCGGCAAACGGACATTCTCTGCCACCACGACCACCCATTGACCTTCCACCTCGGCCGCCCGTTAGTATCCCCGACCGTGGGGGCATACCAGACAGAGCGCCACCTCCGCCATTAGCAGGGCCTCCTCCTGGACGAAGAGATCTGGGGCCGAATGTCGACACGTATATTCCATCGTATCAAGGCGGAGGACGTTCATACGATAACCGGCCGCCCAGACCTCGAGATGACTACGACCGTCCCGCTCGCCGTGATAGTCGTGATCGAGATCTTGCATATAGAGATGCAGATGGTCCACCTCGCTATCGGGATCCGGACGCACCGGGTCCACGAACGTATCGGGATATGGATGCGCCGCGACCGGACAGAGGAGACGACCCGTATCGCGATCGTGACCGGCGACGTGACTACCCTCCTCCTCCTCCTGAAGCTCGTCGAACCCGTAGTCGAAGTCCTGACCGGGAGCGACGAGAGCGAACGGAGCGGCTGCAACACAGAGAACGAGAAATGTACAGCAGGCAGTAGTGACTTTTATTGATGTAGCAGATCAGCGTAAGACTTCGTAGTGCTACTAGCCTTGACTACCTATCGGCTATCGCGAAGCCTGCCGGTGCAGTCTACCGAGACAATATCACAAGTCACAAGATTGAGTCGATTATTGGACCTTATCCAATCCAAAGCTCTGGAATAAGATAATGCAGCAGCCCTAAGTTCTAGAACGCCGCCATGGGACCCAGGGCCTCACTCCACTCCCGCGTGGTCGTGATGAGTAACATTGCATATTCCATCCCGTGTCATGATCCATCATCCATGCTTCTCGGGGACCTTGCAAATTGTATGTATACTGTAATGTACTCATTGTACTGAACTACCTGTACTGATCGCTGACCCTGCAGCGCTGCAGTGCTATTTTCGATTGACACTGCTGCAGGGATCGCCCCTACATAGCGACTAGGGCGTGGTGGCATTCACTACCAGTGACCACCTGAGCTCTTGTTTCGGGCCATTCCGTCTTAGCTGGGGGAGTCTTTTGTCACTTTCGCATCGCCCATCCAACATTCACACCGTCGTGCGCATCATTCATGCCCTGTAGCGATGCGCCTCTGTAACAAGTGAACAAGCTCACATGCAAAAAGGTGGTAGAGGAGCAATGTGTGCCCCGGCGACCACGTGTCACCATGCGAACGACTGGCATACTGGCATGTTTATTAGCACAGGCTACACAGCACATCTGGCTAAGCTTTATGCAAGGTCATGTTTAGCTTCGCAGATGAATCCGGTACATCGATCTCTTCTCGGCAGACCAATCTCCCCATACAGGCCAAGATGGCGACGATAAGAAGCAGCTTGGCAGATGCACTTCCAAGTTCCCACGGACCCACGCTGTACGGTGTACCACTCTGTCCGAGTGACCGAGTCTACCCTCGACTCCTCGTATGGCTTATAGCCTTCTAGACTCTGGGCATGTCGTGTAGATAAGAAGTACCTTGGCATGCCGCAGTTACACTTCAATGTTACCACTGTGCCTGTACACCTTCCGGAAACGAGCACGCGATAGGCCGGGTCGGTAGCAGGGTGGACAGCGTTGCTCGCCTCTCTATATTATCATATCAGCAGCTCACCCTGCCCTGAGCCCTCCTCCCTCCCTTCGAATCTACCCTCGAGGCGCGAACGAAGGCTTTCCTATAATAAGCCTGACTCGAATGCCTTTTGGTTGGATTCCAAGACATGGCTTCTTACCTCGTGGACGACGACAAGCAGCCAGTGCCTCCTGTTGCTGATGCTATTGATGGCAACGGAAAATCTGACAAGATTTACACGGTGGAAACAAAAGTCACGTCCGATGGCTCGGAGAAGGACAGGAGTCTGGCATCGGAAGAGCCTGAAGATGATAATGCCATCATCATCACGGGAGCGGATGCAGCACTACATCTGTTGCCCCTGCGCGACGATGGCGACCAGGCATTGACCTTTCGTTCCCTCTTCTTGTCCACTGGTCTCGCAGCATTCCAAGCTGTCATGAACCAGATCTATCAAGTATGCTGACTTCAGTACACGCTACTCTCTTGGGCTTCGAGCTGTCCTGCTGACGCAAGAAACAGTTCAAGCCCACCCAGATCGCGATTCAAGGAACCTTCATTGTCATGTAAGCTATCAGCGGCTCGCTCCTGTTCTTCATCGCTGACCTCCCTCTCCTAGCATCGCCTACTTTCTCGGCAAAGGTTGGGCTCTTCTTCTCCCTCGAGGCGATGTGCATCTCGCTCGCTGGAGAGCGAAAGGCGGAGTGGGAAAGCCTCCCTTGTGGATATCAGTCATTTCGTTCTTCAACCATGGACCTTGGGGCTTGAAGGAGCATGCGATCTGTTCCATCACAGCTACATCGGCTTCGAATGCATCGGCCAGTGTTGCTGTCTTCGCAGCACAAAAGCTCTTCTACGACCTACCCTTGAGCGCGAATACCGTCATCCTATCAACCATATCGATTGGGCTTTTCGGCTACGGACTCTGTGGACTGCTGAGACCTATCACGGTCTGGCATGTCGATGCCGTGTATTGGAGTACTTTGCCCACGGTGAAGACGCTCCAAGGCCTGCACTGGAGCTCTGTGAAAGACTCGAAACCTCTGCGATGGTTCTGGTACTGTCTCGGCGGCATGTTTTGTTATGAGTTCCTTCCTGCTTACATCTGGCCATGGCTGAACTCGGTCTCGATTCCATGTTTGGCATCGATGAACGCCACGGGAAGTAAAGCCGAGACTCTGACGCTGCTGTTCGGTGGAGCGACCAACAACGAAGGTCTGGGACTCTTCAATCTATCATTTGATTGGCAATACGTATGTGAGATCCTGTTAACGTTGGTACTCGCCATGCGTCAGCTGACAAGCCATTTTCATTAGATCACGTCCTTTCAGACTTCGTTACCACTAACGTTGCAAGTGCATTCTGCAATAGGGATCGCAATTTGCTTTTTGGCCATGCTTGGTATCTACTATGGCAATGTCTGGGATTCCAAATCTCAGCCTTTCATGTCGACGGCGTTGAGATCAGCGGATGGTGGAAGATATCCCATTGCCAAGGTCTTCGTTGGAGGAGTACTCAGCAAAGCGGCGCTGGCAGAAGTCGGTCTGCCCAAATTGAGTGGCACATTCGCTTACTCGCTTCTGATGGCGAACGCAGCTGTGAGTCCCTACTTTCATTTCAAACAGACATTCATGCCGGTGCTAACTGTTCGGGTAGATTGGCGCGTTGGTCATGCACTGTTTCCTGTTCTGGGGAGGTGATGTTGTCCAGGCCTACAAGCGAGCTCGCGTGGGACAATCCAACGATCGACATCACGCATATGTGAACAAGCACTACAAGGAGTCACCTTGGTGGTGGTTTGTTATCATACTTGTCGTCAGCTTCGTGCTCGGTCTGATTGTTGTGCTGAAAGAGGATATCACGTTGTCTGCCTGGGCATACGTGGTCGCACTTCTCTTGGGCTGCTTCATTGCTCCATTGGTAAGTCTCTCTCTCTCTCTCTCTTGTTCTCTATCGGTAAAAAAAGTAGGACGATCAGGCCCACTAATGATGATGTGCAGAGCACGATTCTGTATTCGCGATTTGGTAACGGCATAGCAACCAACAACTTGTCGAAGATGCTCGCTGGTCTACTCGTTCCAGGACGACCCGTGGGGAACATGTATTTCGCTGTAAGTTTCACTACCTACCTGTCTACAGTCTACACAGGAAGCCTCCGCTTACCGTGTTGCTCCTAGGCATGGTCCCACAATGTGATCAGCAACACAGTCAACTTGTCGAACGACTTGAAAATGGGCGACTATCGTAAGTCGGTTGCCAGAGCAACTTCGTCTCTCTCTTTTCCCCCTACCTCCTAGCTGACATGTTCGCACAGTCAAGATTCCGCCACGCGTCATGTTCCTCACGCAGATTTGGGGTACCATCTTGTGAGTTGGGCTTCCGTTCCGCTACACGCCTTCTGGTGTGGAAAACTGACCATTTTCCTTTTGCAGCGGCGGATTTATCAACTATGTTGTCATGATCTCCATCGTGACAGCTAACGCGGACCTGCTTGCCAATGGCAACGGCAACTCATCATGGAGTAAGTAATGATGAATGACTGAGCATATGATAAAAGTTACATAACATCTCGAGAGCGGCGGTTATTGACTTATATACACTTCTTAGGCGGAGCGAGCATTCAGTCCTACAACACCAACGCCACTGCATGGGCGCTGGCCGAGTACCTATATCGAGCCGGACGCGAGTACTACATGGTACCAGTCGGCCTCGCCATCGGCGCAGCTCTCGTCATCGCACATCGCATTTTCGTCTTTGTGAGTCCCCATTCCCCCCCTCCTCCACTACCCAGATATATATATACATACATATCCTCATTCGAAAAAACTCTAACACACCATCTCCCCCCTTCAAAATAGTTCATCCCCCAAGTCCGCAACTTCGACATGCGCGAACTCAATCTTCCCCAACTCATCCAATACGCCGGCTACATTCCCTACAACCAATCCCAAACCTGCGTCATTCTCAGCCAACTCCTCGCAGGATTTTTTGTGCAATTCTACCTCCGCAATTATCGTCCGAGCATCTTTAAAAACTGGTCGTATTTGATTACGGGAGCCATGGATGGCGCGGCGCTGTTTGCGTTGTTTATTCTTTCCTTTGCGGTTTTTGGAGCGGGTGGTCCTTCGAAACCTTTTCCGGCGTGGTGGGGAAATAATGTGGATGGGAATTATGATCTTTGTCCTGTTGCGGAGTAAGAGGAAGAGGAGGAGGAGGAGGAGAGAAGCTGTTTGTGGTTTTTTTTTTCTCTTGTTCTTTTCCTCTTTGGGGGGAGGAGGGGGGACGGGAACTTACACAGCTACGTATAGGTATGGATGGGAGAGGTGATATGAATGAATGATACGAAGATTACGATTTATCTCTCTTTTTCGGCTTCTAGATCAAACATACAAACCTAGGTTTTATTTATGGCGGAATGAGCAACCGATCGTCTTTTTGCGTGCATTCAACATCTTTTCTTTTCTTTTCTTTTCTTTTCTTATCCTATCAGAGGCCAAAATCCTCCTCCAGCCTCTTCCAACTCTCCATACCTCTCTCCGCATATTCTCTCGGCACACTCGAGCTCGAGTCGACCAAACCCATATTGAAAAGCTCTATACTCACCCATCCTTCATATTTGCAGTCCTTTATTAGCACTTCCATGATCCTTCTCACAGGAAAATACACGCCTTCCTCATAAGCGAACAGTCTAGCATTTCTACTCCAAGTCACTCTCGCAGGTTGTTCTTTTTTGTACCAAGCATGAACTTGCACAATCGGACGCTCCATATCCTCGGCATTCACGATTTGTACGTAGAAGGCCTGGCTCATGTCCAAATCTTTCTTCAGCACGTCCAAGGAGTATTCGATTTCCTGCTCGTCGGGGAAAAGACGTCTGTCGGGAGAGGTAGGATCGGCGTAAACGCGACCAGCCAAGTTGAATGTGTCGATACATATTCCCAAATTCTCTCTGTTGGCTTGTTGCACCTCCTTCCAGAAATAGTCCCATTTATCGACGAGTGTGCCCCAGGCTAGTGCCTCGTATGCGAGCTTTACTGGTGGTCGCTCGGTTGCGTCAAGATCAGCTGCTTTGCAGAGAGTCGTGCTGATGGCTTCTTCGCTGAGCTGCGTGGGAGGCAATGGGCTCGAAGGAAGCAGTATTATTTGTGTCTGTAACTTGTGGCACAGAGGTAGCCAGAGACGAAGCATCAATTTTTCACCATGTGCAGAAGTGAATTTCAAGGCTTCGTAGGTCTGAAAAGGTTGTAAAGCGATGATCTCTAGCTGTATATCACTTGGTGATCAGTCAACTGTATGAATAAGAAGACACTTGCTTGCTTGCGTGATGCTCCGCGATGAGAAACTCACGTGGAATTGTGTACACCAATCTCTCACGTCCTGAGCAGCTCGTAGCAGATCGCCTTCACTCAGCTCGCTGGCGTGAGCTTCGGTCGTCTTCTCTGTAGCGCCATGGTCTTCCAGTCGTTCTTGAGTATAGACATCTGCCAGATACGCCAAGTCTTCGTAGAAGGTTTCAATTCCTTCGAAGCCTGCTTCGGATGCTGCCTTGATTTTGGGGAACAGGGTATGCTCACACGCACGACCGAGGGATTGAGAACTGATTGCTGGACGACATGGCATTTCTTTTGTCCCTTGATGGTAGGCGGAATAATGTCTGCGTCTGCACTGGAAGAAGAAGAAGACCGATGACGCTGTGTCTCCCGTTGTCTGTTGGTGTGCTGAATGAGGTTTTCCTTGCACCGGTAGGACTGTCACCTTGAATTGTTCTGAGTGTTGCTGGGAGTAACAGATAGGGACAATGACGATGTTGGTGTCGAAGTTGTGGCCATTCTCGTTCAGGTTGTCGTCAGTGTTGTGCCAAGCTTCTCGCTAGGTACTGCTCAAAGAAGAGTGCCGTAAGCAGCTCGGACAATGTGACAGTAGAAGGGTAAAGCAATGAAGCCAAATCATGGCCAAGAGGATGATTGAGTGATAGAAGAAGAAGAAGAAGGCCGGAGATGTGCACGTGAAAGACACTGGACGATAGGTAGTGCGTGTCAGGTAGTGGTCGCAAACTAGCGACTTGACTGTTGTTATCTTCTGTCATGCTTCACTTCTATCAAGGTTCTATTTATCCTGATGCCAAGCTGCCTGATATTTTTTACTTTTTTTTTCATATGCTTCCGTAAATACCAGCTGGGTAACCCGTCACCTCCACTAGCCCCAAATGGCGTCCTTGCTTCTGCTACCGCCTCTGACATCAGGCGGTGTGGTCAACGTGTAGCTCCAGGTCTCCACTCCAGCGACAAAAAGTCGATAAGTCAGAATTGACTGATCCGAGTTTGGCGGGTTCGCAATACTGATGGCCCCAAATTTGCTGTTCCCGTCTGGCAAGTACTTGATGCAGACATCAGTGCTATCGCCATCGTCGGTGGAGGACTCTGAATAAGTACGGATTGGGAGGTAGAACATATTAAGCGGAGAAACACTGAACTCATGCACCGTGGCACTGAGGGGCCACTTCTTCGTTCGCGTATGAAGTGCAGCCCTCTCGTCGGCAGGGAGATTTGCAACATTACGATGGTAGGTGAGGGGATTGGCACCGAGACCTAAATGACCGAGTCCTGTGATCTCTTCCTTGCCTTCAGGTGGAGGTGGGAAAGCTGTAGCAGCAAACTCGTGTCTATCTCCAGACAGCACGATGACTCCAACGCCGCCGCGAAGTCCTACGTCCCACATTGCTTCGAGGATGATTTGTCGTTCTCCCAGGTATCCTCTCCAGGTGTCTTGAGCTCCAAACCACCAGTTCTTGGTAAAGGGCACAGAGCTGACGACGACTTTCCATCGAACGCCGTTTGTTTCGGGCTTCTTGAGCCAAGCGAGCAAATCGCTCAGTTGTTGTTCACCAAGCATGGTCTTTGTTGCTTCACCCGTGACTGGATCCGAGCCATTGGTGCCGTCGTTGGGGGAACGATAGCGGCGGGTGTCGAGCATGAAGAAAGACGCGGGACCCTGAGTGAACGAGAAGTATGTTTCGCCATTGCGATGTGCCGGAGGGTTGGCGGCCACGTGGTAGTGCTTATAAGGATCGTTGGCAGCAGCAAAGACACCTGTGGTATTGCGATCCCAGTCATTACTGATTTCATGATCATCGTAGACATGGATCCAAGGTAGTTCTTGTGAGGCTGCTGGCCATTCTGGGCTGGAGTAGACCTGTCTGTACTGGCGTCGGTAGTCTTCGAGCTTGAAGCCGCTGCCGCCTGGGACATCGATGTAGACAAAATCACCTAGGAAAAGCATGAACTGTGCTTTAAGACCTCGCAAGCCATCTGCCAGGTGCTGCAAACCAGGAGCCGACAGGGCATGGTTCCAGGGAGAGTAGGGGAAATTGAGCTTGATGCACGAGGAATGAACGAAAGTGAAAAGATTTCGGCTTTCAGCTCTGGTAGAAATCAAGCCCACTTTAGGAGCAGTCGTGAAGAATCCAGTCTTGTTATTGCTCAGTGCCCACTGATACCGGGTATCCGGCCTCAGGCCCTGGAGCGAGAAAGTGTCTGTAAAGTCGGTCCGCTCGTCAAGCCAGTTGATCTGTCCTGCAAATCTCCAGGCTATATCCGATTCCTGGACATTCAGAGGCGCATCGGCGTAACGGTACGAGGCATTGACTGGATAGAGGGCTGCATTGGGTTCCCTGAACAAGACGGTGGCTGCTGTGTCGGACACATAGCCAGTCCGCGCAAAAGAGAGGTCGTGAGCTGGGTGGAAGTAGGTTGCACCGTGCACCAAATGCAGTGTGCACAGAACAAGTGCGACGTTGACGAGGAACGTGATCAGGCTCAACAATGTGCTTGATGGGCTTGGCAATCCTGTGAGAAGTGTCTTCAGGATCTTGGGCTCCTTCTCCACCACATCGACTTCCTCTTCCACGACCAGTTCTCGGTCTGCAACAACCACATTCCCATCCTCATCCTGCACCGGCTCGGGGCTCACTGCTCTCTCGGTCACGTAGATATTGTCCGCGATTACTTTCCATGGACTCGTGTGGGTGAAGGTATACAAGAATGTCGGGAAGTAGGCGGCGAAGGCGGTATAGATCAATGCCGGAAATTGCTGTGAGGCTGTCAGCTCGGAGCCGTCGGGATCGGTAGCATGATGCTTCACGTACGTGGCCAGGTATCTGTTGTCGCCATCATCAGCATGTGCTTGTTACCACCACATCCGGCGCATCGAAAACCACCACCTGGCACTCACCCATCTCAGGAAGACGAAAGCACACAAACGCAAGGCGACGGAGCTGACGGCCGTTGCCTTCTTCGCTATGCTATACTCATAAGTGCTCGCCGAGGACATGGCGATTGATGATGTTGATGCCACTGCGAGAAAGACAAGAAAGACGAGCAGTCGTCCTACTTGGCGATAGTCTTTACAAAACGAGTAGTAGGTACCTCCTACTGGCAGCCGTCGTCACAACATGGCCGCCATGAACTCACTGGTCGACCACTTTGCATGTGCCTACGAAGACGTAACTCTGGAAGTTGATTCGCTGAAACCAGACCAAGACCGAGACGTCATAGCAACGCACTGCATTCCTCATGTTTGCTGTTTGCCCCTGGAGTAACAAACGACCTGGAGTTCCCGTCCATGTGTCGTGCTAAGGACATTGTCGTCATGTGATACCGAGAGGTGAATGAATTGTTTTTCGGGAGAGAGAGACTACCTCCCTAGAGTCCTAGAGTGCCAGTTGCCGCGTGATGAGAAAAGAACCCCGACAATAGGCTTCTCAGATTCCGAGTCCGACATCCACGTCCCATCTGTGATCCATGTCCCCCTCAACTATAATAAGGGTCAAACACTAGTATACCCTACGGGCCACAGCCTACCTCGCTTTGCGTGCGTATCTCGTTCTGCGACCGCTCCCACCGCCTTGTGTCTCATCGTGTTGTTGTTGTTGTTCCTGCCTACGAGTACTACCTACCACTCACTCACTCACCTGTACATGTCCTCATGATTAATGTCGTTCGAACGCCCTCCCTACGGCCTCACGGATCCCAAAGAAGATGCTAATACACCTATGACCACCGCCAACGGCGCGGCACCAGACCACGAGGCATCGCCGGCGAGCCCCACTCACTCTGCTTCATCGTCCGTCTCGCCACGAGCGAGTCTTCACGGCCACGGTCGGACGTGGTCAAGACTGTCGAACCAATCGCGACATCAGCCCCGGTCGAACCGATTCTCGTTACAATTCCCTATTCAGCCCTCGGGCTCCAATACCCCAGTGCAAGCCGCGTCACCAACACTGGAGCCTGCAGCAAGTAGTCCAGATGTGCAGGCCGCTCTTGATGGTGGCGCTGTCTCGGACAGTACCTCTTTCTTAACTCTGATAGCCTCACAGGAGCGAAAAGTGCTGGAATTAAAGGAGGAGGTGCTCAGGGCCGAGGCAGATCTCGACAAGCTGAAGAAACAATGGGCACTACACGAAGCAAAGAGGAAGCGAGAAGATGTGAAGCGTTCGACTAAGCTGCAGACACTCCAGACCTCGCTGCCCGCTGCAGATTCGGAAGACGATACGAACGGATCAAATGCGTGGATGCAGCAGGAGATGGCAAGGAGGAAGGCCCTTCTCTCCAGGAGCAACACAACAGGCGGGCGCACAGTGATCCCAGGCCAGCGGCATACCCGCGCCTTGTCCCTGCTCACGCCGGCGAGAGATAATGTTCGTGAGCTGCCAACTCTGACAGCACAGCGACTACCACCACCACGGCGAGATAGCCTGAGAGGTCCTATGCTTCAAAGTACTGAAGCTGTTGTTCCGGCTGCTCGACCGCCACTCGTCCCAAAGGGACATGAATATGGTGATTCAGCGCGTAGTGTGGACAAAAAAGCAGATCCGAACCTTGATTCGACGCAAAGGGCGAGCATTGATCAAGATGCATTGCTGCGGACTAGTAAGAAAATGGCGTCTGAATTCAAAGACGGGCTCTGGACGTTCTGGGAAGACTTGAAGCAGGCAACTGTGGGAGAAGACCACCACTCTGTTCCGCCGCCTCGAAAGAAGAGCTCCACTCAGACGCTTGACGCATTGAGGAAGCAGGGGAGCAAGAACAGCCTGCGCCCTAGCTCTCGAGGCTCGTCTACCGTCAGCAAAGCATCTGTAGAGACCAAGCGACAAGTACCAGCCCGCAAGCAATCCGCACCCTCAGCTATACCAGATCTTGCCGACCCTTCCTTCTGGTCAAACAATGGAGTCTTGCCACCAACACAGGGCACTCAACCGCAAGTTAAGAAGGCGACCGCCTCTAAACACACTCGTCAGCCTTCTGTGAAGAGGCTATCAGCTGTATCGAATGATGCCTGGGACACATGGGATGATAGCCCTGAACAGTCTCGCTCATCCTCCAGTGTGACGTCCGACACTAACACTCTGCCCTCTTCCACTGTGTCAGTCAGTCCCCGATCATCGGGTTTGAACGCATTTGAGCCACTTGAGCCAACAAAACGGGACTCGATCCCGTGGCCGGCTCTCAAGAAATCGGCAGGCTCGTTGAGGAGAACAGCAAGCCATCTCATGTCAGAATGGGAGAAGTCACTCACCCCCAGCCCAGGAGAGGAATTTACTGGACAGGAAGATTACATGGGTGCTGGTGCTGAAGCCGCGGCGTTTGGAGCAAAGAAGAGGATAGCCTGATCAATGATGGTGTAGTGGTGATCTCCGGGACACGGGCATGTAGATATATGATGAATTTAGACGAACCTGCGAATTACCATCCTTCGTTTTCACGCGCGTTCATGCAGAGCGACTGCGGACAGTGCTATCGGAAACTTCTCATCGAATGTCTTTTGCGGTAGAACGAGTGCTACTGTAGTTGGAACGCTTCATCATGTACTACTACATCTGCGCGGGCAATCATTCTCCCGCCTTCTCCGCGGGGACGAAGTTCGGCGTTCCAATGGAAACTGCCCACCTTAGCGGAGTATATGTGTTGTCTTAGCTGTTAACAGTCCGTTGAAAAACTGTTATTAAGACTAAGCGGGTTTTCTTAACAAGCCTGATTATAGTAGTTGAATATTAGTAAGAGATTGTCTTAAAAAGCTGCTATATAAATCTAAACTACTTATTTGATAAGTAGCTTGCTGTATATAAGCGGATATGTTTTAGTAATCGCTTATATCAAAATAAGCCTCTACAATTATATAGCGCTAATCACCGATGTATTAGTTGTTTTAGTATAGCTACTGTTTTCGTCGTAAGCGCTTGTTATATAGTATTACTTGTAATCAGTTTTTCCGATCGTCTTAGCAAGCGCTTATTGCGAAACAAGCCCGAAATTCGGATAAGCCGTTAAATCAGTAAGCGGCTTATATAGGGTAACCTACGTTATAGCGGGTTACGAGAGGGTACCTATACCGCGGGTTTAGGTATAGGTTTAGGTATTAGGTTTAGGTATTAGGTTTAGGTATTAGGTTTAGGCATTAGGTTTAGGTATTAGGTACGCTTCGTATTGCATTAATCGAGTACCTATATAAGAGAGACTTGCAGTACTTGATCGGGCAATCGAAGTATATACTAGTATCTATACTATACCTACGTAGTACTAGTCGGCCTCTAGCTTCTAACCTAAAGACCTCTATTGCCGTTACCTCCCGTTAGAGGGCACCGGACGTCCTTTTATCTAAGCTCTTATAAATCCCGTCTCTTCTTTAATCTCCGCCGAACTCGCGACGTTACGTCGTTATACGGTATCGTAGTCAATCGGTCGGTCGGTCGATCTTAGATAGAGGGTAGAAGATAGAGGGGAAATAGCCGAGGAAAGCTATACGTCCCGTCGTAGTATTATACGTCGGAAGGCTATAGAGGACTCGAGGGATTAGTAGGAATTACCTTACAAGCTGTTATAGGAGTCGCGTACTTACGAATAGTCAAAGAGCTAGGTAGGTACTAGGTACCTAAGGTAGTACGCTATATATTGTTAGCGCCGGAGATCGTTATTGCGAAGCGGAAGTATTATACTACTAGCTAGGTATCTCTAGGTTACAAGAACTGTACGTCCTATATAACGACGAAGAATTGATTACTAGCAATCGGGTCCTTAGTATAGTCGTCGCCTTAGGCGAATTTTCGTATAACCTAGATCTTCTTGCCGCTAATAGTTAGCAATCCGATAGTAACCTCCTCTTGTTCTGTACTAAGCGTACCAATTAGTAAGACTAGGAGTAGATCTGTACCTTGTCTAAGATATAATAGAACAATACGTACGAAGAGCTTGCTAGTATTATCCTTGTTCCTAGTAGGCT
This sequence comes from Sphaerulina musiva SO2202, assembly GCF_000320565.1. Taxonomy (NCBI): domain Eukaryota; kingdom Fungi; phylum Ascomycota; class Dothideomycetes; order Mycosphaerellales; family Mycosphaerellaceae; genus Sphaerulina; species Sphaerulina musiva. Next base: position 791,511 of record NW_016017388.1, on the reverse strand, counting down.
TGTAGGTAAATATATACTTAATAAGTCCAATACTATCGTCGCTATGCCGAACAAAGTCGCCCTAACGGTAGACAATACGGCGCTAGGAGATGCTATCGTCGAAACTAAAACGACCCTACTACTTTAGGACACGACTATTAGTCGGAATAACGCTTATCTCGTAGTAATTACGATACGCTGTTTATATATCTTTACGTAGGTTAGTAGGTATACGGGCAGCGGTAAGCGGTACCTTAAGAGTCAGCTTACAGTACTCCTTATCGATACGCTTACTAGCAATCACTCTAGAATAATATAGATTAGTAGCAATACTACCGTCTTAAGCAGCTACTAAGCTCGCGCCCTCTTAGACTCGAGCGTCGAAGGCCGACTGTTCTAAGCGTAGAAGGATCGCCTTAAAGAGCTTTAGACAGATAGCGAAGAGATCTTATATCTAATAGATAAGCCGAGGGTACTCGGAAAAGCCGTTTTAGATTAAGAGTTATATAGTCTACTCCAGACTCTGTCGGCGTAAGAGATCGCGTTCTAGGTTTTAGTAGTTAGTACTAGTAATATCGTCCTTAAGCTCGCGATGCTTGTCTTTACTAACAAGTATAGTAGTATTGTAATTCGTACCAATTTCCTCCTCTATAGCCTAGTAGTATAAGCCGATATAGACGTTCGGCCGCTTCTCGTCAGATACGTATCGCTAGGAGCCCTTTGTAACTCTCGCCGGTTGCGGCCGGTATTAGAAGAGGAAGAGCGTATAACTCGGCGCGGGATAAGCTAGCCTATACAGCTGAACCGCGAGTTGCTAGTCGACTAGTACTACTACTACTACTACTAATACTACTACGGCGTAATAATACTAGAGTGATCTCCCTACTACGAGGGTTGTCTCTCGATACTTAGGCTACTGCTTCTATTAACCGTTAGAACAAGTATCGTATACTAATTAGCTTTACTATAAACTTAGCTCGTTGCTGCTTGTTAGATAAATTCGATATCAGATTAGTATTCGACCGAGCGATAGCTAATAGTACGCGTACAATCAAGCTAGCGGCAGAAATTCTAGCAATAGGAAAGCTAGAATTAATCGAGATTTAATATACAAGTTCGCTAAGGTTTACCTTAATAGTATTAGTAAAGAATAGTTTTAAGTGCTTATCCTTAAGCTAGTTTCGTAATGTCAACGGAAAGATAACTAAGGCTCGAGTATACTTAGATAGCTTATAGCTAGTAAGATAGTTAATTAGCGAAGGTAGTCGGCCCTAACCTAGTAGAAATAGGATAGCCTTTAGTCTAACCGCAAACTCTAGCTTAGCCTTATCTAGAAGAGCAGCTTCGAGTAGTAGCTTGTTTATAAGATGTATTAAGCTAGTATACTCCGAATAAGTAGGATTATTTAGACGAGTCTAGATAATGTCTAGTATAGGTATAAAGACCTATATTGCTAGAGCCTCTATACTTATTCTAGTAGCTGTCTCTTTAGCCTGCTTCTAGCTCTTGTTTCGTCTGCTTTCTAGTCTCTAGCGAGTACGTTTATTCTCGTAGTAATATCGGCTATTAGTAATAGTATTATACTATAGTATAGCCTAGTCCTCGTTGCAGATAATATACTTACTATATCCGTAGTTTGTATTCTAGCTTAGAAGACTAGAGTTCTTCTTCTGTTATAGTATATTACTAATAAAGTATAATGTAAAGGTATATAACAGAACCCTACTACGGCTAGGGATATCAATCTCTTTACCGGCATCGAGTGCTAGTAGGTATAGTACTATAGTAGCTATAACATTAGCGAGGTTGCTACCGTAAGGACTAAGCGTAAATACGACTACGTTAGATCGACGGTTGGCCTCCTAGAATAACAGATTGGCGAATAGGAAATAGAACCCTATTAGAGACCGGTATATATTGCGGTAGAGTCCGAAACTATTAGTAAAGTTCTTAAGAGGTAGAGAGATAACATCTAGATCGTTGTTAGCAAAGGTATTAAGAAGATATCTACGACTAAAATGCAGAATCTCTAGCTTACTACGGATAGAGCGTACTTACTATACTAGGCGTATATATAGCTACTTCGCCTTGTATCGAGTACGAGAGAAGATACGGCGGATAACGTAGCTAGTATATAGTATATCCGAGGTCTAGTTAATAGGCAAAGCGGGTACTAAAGTAAAGTCTGTCCGGCTCTAGAACTAGTAGTATACTATAATTGTACTAAAGTACTAAGGCGACACTACCGATAGAAGGATATAGGAGATGTCGTCCTCGTCGATAACGAATTCTTTAGATCTAAGCAGTTAAGGGTTTATTTTACGAACATCTTCTAGTAGACTAGTCTAGCGGATAAGAGCTCGGACCTTAACAACAACGTTGCCTAGGTGTTCCGTATTAGACCGATCGTCGATACTAATACTAACAACTTGCCTAGCGTAGGTAGATACGTCCGTAGGGCTATAGCAAGTATAGGCATTGTTATAACACTCGTAGCGTACGAAATCGGATAGTAGTATAGGACTACCTAGCTCGCCGATAAAGTCCGAGAAGTTATGCTTTTTAACTAACGATACGTTACGGATCTTAGTCTTGCTGTCCTTAAGCGGAGGCTTTAGTAGCTGTCTAGTATCGGCTTTGTACTTCGCAAACTGTCTAGAAGTACTACGGATAGAGGATATCTAAGCAGCAGCCTCCTAATTCTTAACCGGCGTATCTACGAAGTAGCTAATACTAAAGTATATCTTGTCCTTAATCTCCGATGCGAGGATACGAGTAAATAGCTTCTACGGATTAAAGAAATGTAGCTTCTTAATAGGTACTTTAGTCGTAATAGCTCTACTAGTAACAGCTGTTCTCGATACTAGCAATACAACGTTATATTAGCGGAGTTCGAGTATCGGCAGTATCTTGTATAGGTGCTTCTTAAGTGTATCGATAGTTATTAGAAGGGCGGTAAGCTTAGGCGATACTCGGATAGGTTAGGAACTATACTAAGAACTTAAGTTAACGCAGAGAAGTTACTACGAGAAATTCTAGCCTTAATAGCCTATATAGCAATACCGAGTTCTGCAGATAGGATATTACTAACGCTAGTAGTATTCTTATCGAGGATAGTAGAGAGATCGCTAGAATAGACAACGTCGATTGTTGGTTGTTAAGCAGGCGTAGTTGCGGTAGTACCGTATTTAGTATTTGTTGTCTAGTCTTAGGCTTGTATATCGGTATTAGGAAGCTGTTCGTTGTTAACGGATTCAATTATATAATTAGCTATATTAGCTTCCTCTTTATCTATTGTCGGTATCACTTTCTCGACTAGTAGTGAATCGTTGTAGTTACCTAAAGCGCGGGCAGCTAGTACGGTATCGAGACTAAGATTCCTAAGCGTAACGGCCTCTTTATTATTGTTATACTCTTAATCTTCTATCTGTAGCGTAGCTAGACGAAGACGAAGCTTATTAGTATCTAATTCAGCGTTAGTAAGCAGATCATTACTATTAGCATCGTCTTTATTATTACTATTACTACTACCCGTATATCTACCGCTGTCCTCCCTACTATTATCCTTATTATCCTTATTGTCTCGACCTCGCTTCTAGGGGCCTCTACGTATCGAGAGGTTCTAACCGCTACGACCTCCGCCTCGAGCGAAGAACGTACTACGCAATCCTCTAAAAGATATATTATACAGCCCTCGAGGGCCTCCGGGACCTTAGAATACAAAGGCTCGAACTCGATAGTAAGAGGTAAGGTATATATTAAAGATAGAGGTATAAAAAATATTGTCTTAGAGGTTAGAGGTAGTAGACTGAATATTAGAGGTAGAAGGTAGGTCGTTGCGAGAGCAAACAGAATAGTAGAGGCAGCTATACGTACAACGCTAAGCCTACCTATAACGGACGTTACGCACTTTACGTCGCGAAAATACCTAAGATATCCTAGAAGTCGGTCTTAATTCTTTAGGTCAATAAGCAGTAACGCCTATAAATTGTGAATTGTTGCGATCGTAACCTAGATTGTCTCGTAATAGGCGATGTCGCGATGTAGTAGGTATTAGGGTAGGGTGCTCTTCTTTACTATAGTCTTCTAATTAATCCCCGAACTCTTTATCGTATACCTCTAGATCGCTGCCGAATTGGTCTTAGGATCTGCCGAATGTTCGTAATAAAGCGAAACTGTCTTAGGTAAATAGTAGATCTTAGCTGCCGGTATATCGCTAATCTTAGGCAGATTGCTATTCTTCAAGTTAATAATCTTATAGGATATTAGCGTTTTTCTGAACTCGAGCTTGTTTTTATTAAGCTTAACGAGATAATTCTGCTATTAGTCGACGCCCGATACTTCGAGGGTTAATACTAAGGCTACGATTATCAAGCTTATTAGAATTCAAACATATTCGTCGTCGGTTGGCCTAGGCTTAGGTATAGGCTTAGACATAGGCTTAGATATAGGATTAGGCTAGGGCTTAGGCTTAGGCTTAGGCCTAGGCTTAGGCCTAGGCTTCTTTAGCCTAGTATTAAGAGTCGTTGCGTAGCGTAAAGCTACTCTGAGCGGTTCCTATAAACAACCTATAAGCAACCGGACGTAGGTCTGGATATTACGGCGTTAGTTAAAGAATACATTCCGCTATAATATTAGTATTAAGCCCCGGGTACCGGCTCGAACCTATTAGGATCTCTCCTAGTACTACGCTGTCTGTAGGTTATAGATAAAGATAAAAATGCTAACCTTGCGAAGTACTCGTAGGAGCGAGCTTCTTCTTCTTGCTCGGAGGAGTAGGGGCAGCCTTTATCCTACTAAGGATAGATATGTCCTAGGGCTATTTATAAGTCAACTTTCTATACACGACGTACAATCTAGCGGATCAAACTAGAACTAAGCTATAATATAGAATATATACCTGCTTTAGGGTAGCTAGCTAGCTAGCGGACCGCTCTACGAGCTCGATAAACTTATCGCGGTCTACGTCCGCGAACTCGTCCTAGGTTCTATATTATCTGTATTAGCACCCTAATATATATAACTTGCAGATATCTAGAAGATATACGGCGAGATGCAGAAGGTAGCTATCTACCTCTTACGAGCGTTCTCGTCCTTAACGGGCTTGCCCGAGGTACTAAGCGTAGTATAGGCGCGAACAAAAAGGCTAGCCTTAGCAGTATAGTTAGTATATATCACTATATATAAAATAATTAGCTTCAAAAGTAACAAAAAGATTAGTAGATAGAAGGAGGGAGAGAATACTTACTCTTATAGAAGTAGATACCGAGAGACGGATCTTCTAGCGTATCCTCTTTAATTATAGTTTCTAGATCTAGATAGCTATTAAGATATGTCTACGCATCGAGGAAAGTTTCTGCTAAAAAGGCACTTTCAAAGTGTTCTACTAGACCGTCTCTGTCGACGCGGGCTAGAATAGGCGTCGTCTCTACCTCTGCTTTGTATTGCGCCTATATATATTAGTACCTTACCTTTAGAAGGGGGGATAGAGTTAGAAGGGGGGATAGAGAATTCACTTACCTCTAGCTTCTTTAATACCTACGTCTGGTTGTTCTTTACAATCTTTATCGCCTTCTCCCGTAGCTATCTGTAATTAAACGAATCTAGCTAATTGGCTACCTTATCTCCGAAAGCCTTTCTAATCGCTACCTACTTACGGAAATAGCTATTATATAGCAAATTCTCGAACTTTATCTTACGCTGTAGCAGCCGATACCGTATATCAGTCTTATTATACGGATCGGTAGCGGAATCGACCCTAGAATCTTCCGCTATTGCTACTGTTACTACTATTACTATTACTACTATTACGGATAAGGCAGGAGCCTTACGCTTTCTAGTAGTCTTACGCTTCGGCTACTAGTAGAGGAGTGCTTTAAGTTGCTCTCGTAACTATATCAATTCTATATTAGTATAAGTCCTACTACTATACTACCTTAATCTTGATACCGTATTACGGTTCAGCGTATTGATATAGGTACTAGCAGTACTATAGGCAAGGTAAGGATACTTATATAGGCGTACTTTAGAGAGACGGTTCGAGGAAGAATAGGTCCTCCTCGGCCGAGTCTGGATTGAGAGTAGGGACCTATTCGTTAAAGGTCTCGGTAGTACCGGGTATCGTAGAGATCAAAAAAAAAGAAAAATAAGCGGCCTGGTCGTAATACCTCGAGAGAGTGTATAAAGTTCTAGGTTCGGAGTCGCTAGCCTAGAAAAGGCAGCGTCCTATAGGCAAGTAGGCGATATACCTAGAGGCAGCTATATACGGTTAAGTAGGTATAACCTACTTGTCTAATCTACTTAATAAGATATTAATATAAAAGGAACCTCTGCTTATATAACGCTTAGCGGTTCGAGAAGATAAGCCGTTAGCTATTATAAGCCGCTGATCTATATATACAGCTTAGCGAAAACATCTGTTAAAAATATAATAAACTAATTGATTTGATAATCTGTTTCCTAATTTTAAGTACTTCGAGGAATAATCTAATACGATATCGCTTATATATACTTACAGATAAACAGTATAATTGATTATATCTACAAACAGCTAGGAAGAATCATCTAATCTAGTATAGATTGCCTCGGATATCGGAAGTTCTATAGATACAACATCTTAGGTACTCTCGCTAAGGCAGTGGATGCGGCTTGTATTCCTGGTTCACTTTCACCTTCGACCTCACTTTCACCTTCAACTCCACCTTCTCGTCTGTTATCTCAATCTATTCAACGCGACCTCACATATCATGGCATTTCCAGGAGGCATGGGCGGCGCGATGGGAGGACGAGCAGCAGCGAGCCAAGATCCAGAAGTGATTCAACAGCAACAAATGATCAAGCTGGTACGCTATCCTCAACACTGTCTTCTTCATTCCCTCTCACAAGTACAAGAAATCCTGACCCGTGTAGATGGAAAATACAATGCAATCGTGCCCCGCCAAAGCTGTCATGGCAGGTGGAATGGGCTTTGCCCTTGGCGGCGCCTTCGGCCTCTTCATGAGCTCTATGCGCTACGATACACCTCTCTCCTCCGGCGCGCCAGGCGGAGTTGGCACGGGCAACATTCCCTCGATACCGATAAAAGAACAACTCAAGACAGGATTTAGAGACATGGGAAGGCAGTCTCTGAGTTCCGCGAAGAATTTCGGATACATTGGAGCACTTTTCGCAGGCACCGAATGTTGTGTCGAGGGTTTCAGAGCTAAGAATGACCTCTCGAATCAGGTTGCTGCGGGTTGTTTTACAGGGGCATTTTTGGCGAAGGGAGCGGGACCGCAGGCTATGGCTGTGGGATGCGCGGGCTTTGCTGCGTTCAGTGCGGCTATCGATGCTTATATGAGAATGGATAGTGATGATCGGGCAGCGGATCCTATAATATGAGGGATATTTTCAAGAGCTGGGGAATCGCAAACGGGATGCGGATACGCGCGTAAAGGGACAGCGACGGGGATGTCCAGGAAACGTGCATGAGCAGAGCTCTGAAAAGAACGCCACAGGACCGATTCTTCGCGTGAGAGGCTCGCCTTCAGAACAGCAATAGCCAAAAGAAACTGCGGAAGAGTACGCAGCGTCCCCCGCTATGGACGCTGAGCGAGACAGTGGCGGGGAGGATACAGGTGATCTGTGACCAGCAATACCGAGCTGGGACCTGGCGTCACGCTCGAAGAATCCCTACTCATGTTTAAAGCATCTAGAGACGGCTTGTGTAACAGAAGTGCTCTGAGCAAGCTGCACGATCCGGAAGCAGCAGACGGTCACGAGCTTTCGCGTCTCGTGCGTGTCGCGAGACTCAGCAGTTGGGGTGACGATACGCCAAAGGGCAGAGGACTGCTACATGACTGGCTGAATGAAGGAGCATCTCACTTACATTTCAAGTATCGAGAGAGACCGATTCATTATAGGGTTGATTCGCTGACCTTCGGCTGCACTTCCTGTCAGTCAGCTGTGACCTGGCTGCCCTACGGTTATGTAGCTTACTACGATATCCACGAATTGCAAGATCGAGTTCACACCACTTACATCCAAGACAATGGTCGAGATTAAACTTGTCGATGCACGCTGTCGATGCACGCTGTCGATGCACGCTGTCGATGCTTCCGGGTGCTCACCTTGTGTTTGCGATGCTTGCAGAGAGACGTGCCGTCACCAGCGAGCCTTACACCAGGCTCTCTGCTTTCAGTGCTCTTTTCTCCATTTCATCAGGCCTGCTCCGACTGCTATACATGTGGGTAGTAATATCAAGTGGGGGAGACCGGCAGTGAGTAACTCGGTGGCCTTTTTCTCCTCAGCAGTCCGCGGAATACCTCTCTCCTGCCTCGACGGACAGCGCCGGATTATTGTCCATCACGCTTGCCTACTTCGAAGTAGCTTGTGTACCTCTTTCCTGCTTCTTCAAGAACTGGCGCATGGGAATTGCTTCTTACAACAACAACAACATGACTTCCACTTCCACTTTCATTTCAACTTCAGCTTCAGCATCGACATCGATTTCAATTTCAACATCAACATCAACATCAACTCCAAAGTCACCTTGCACTTCCACATCCAATCACATTTCAACATTCACATCGAATTCGCGTTTGCATAAACTTTGCTATACGGCATCGAAGTCGTGGGTGACTTGTCACATCCACCATCAACAGTGAAAGCACTTACTCTTTCCCAGACTACCAGCTCGGTTCAACAATGTGGGCTGCGACGCAGAGAGGCATCGCGATCATCTTCTGCAGCACGGTGCTGCTCATCGTGATAATAGCTCTTTCTTTGGAGAAGTTACTTGAGAGAAGATACGGACAACAGATCCGTTCAGATCCTGAGAGCAATCTTTCGACCTCTCCCACTCCGACACCAACCTCTCGGCAGCGGTCACGCCATCCACCCCCTTTGGCACCACGACGATAATGTCATCATCACCGTTCTTGTCCTGAAGTCTGGTGGGCCCGCTGAAATTTGTAGTGGCTGCAAAGAGAAATGATTACTGCTCGCGGCACATGCAGAGCCATAGGGGGAGGGGGGCGCCGATGATGTGAAGCTCGAGGAGGTTGCTGGTGAGGTGGCCTGGTGACCACCTTTGCTGTAAACCGTGGGTCATGGTTCTTCGAAGGGTGGTGAAGTGGAGAGGTGACAAAAAGAAGTCAAGTGCCAGGCATTGGGATGTATGTACCTCCATTGTACTTAGTCATCATGTGGATTGGTGGATGAAGAATAGCCGCATGTTAACCTGAGGTTGAAATTCACGTGTCACCTGCGCCACGAGCGACGCCACTAGGACCAGGGTTGTTTGGGCTCCATTGTAAGCGGTTCGAGGCAGCAATAAACCTATACTACAGCACCTACTACCTACTTCCCATTGCTTCTCCACCTCACTGTGTAGACTGTCCAGAGCTCAGAAGCTCATATTCACCTCCACTGTTACCTGTCGACTCAAAAATACATTGCGGCACTGCGCACGAACCCTTCAAACCGTCCACCTCACCGCCTGCCCGCGATGGCACAAGCCAACCCCAACGCGTGAGCTTATACCGCGTGCGAAAAGGGAGAGTAGTGGACAGTGCGCTGACTGTCACAGGATCAACGTGAACGACCCGGGGCTCATCACTCTCGTCAACAAGCTGCAAGATGTCTTTACTACAGTCGGCGTACGTCCAAACAGCTGGCAGGAACAGGCCAAGCTCACTATGCTGATCTGACGGGCCACAGGTGCAAAATCCGATCGATCTGCCTCAAATTGCGGTGGTAGGATCGCAGTCCAGTGGAAAGAGTTCGGTGCTAGAGAATATTGTGGGAAGAGACTTGTACGATCACTATCCGCCAACGATAGCCTGACACGCGCGCTGACCGAAGTAGCCTCCCCCGAGGAACAGGTATCGTGACCAGAAGACCGCTGATCCTCCAACTGATCAACCGAACCCCCTTCAAACCTTCGGATAAACCGCAAGAAAATGGCGCAACAGGTGGAGATGCGGTGGAAGGCACAGACGATAAGGAGGCCAACACAAGTGAATGGGGAGAGTTCCTGCACATTCCTGGCCAGAAGTTTTACGACTTCGGCAAGATACGAGATGAGATTGTCAAGGAGACGGAGAGCAAAACAGGTCGTAATGGCGGCATCTCGCCTGCACCGATCAACCTGCGAATCTACTCGCCAAATGTTCTCACCCTCACGCTCGTTGACCTGCCTGGTCTGACGAAAGTCCCAGTTGGCGATCAGCCTAGGGATATCGAGAGACAGATCAGGGAGATGGTCCTCAAGCAAATCTCCAAGCCAAATGCGATCATCCTGGCAGTCACAGCCGCCAACACCGATTTAGCCAACTCCGATGGGCTGAAGCTTGCAAGAGAAGTCGACCCAGAGGGTCAGCGGACGATCGGTGTCCTTACAAAGGTTGATCTCATGGACGAGGGCACAGATGTGGTAGATATCCTGGCAGGCCGGATCATCCCACTGCGGTTGGGCTACGTTCCAGTGGTGAATCGAGGACAGCGTGATATCGAGACCAAGAAGGCCATATCATACGCGCTGGAGAATGAGAAGAATTTCTTTGAAAACCACCGAGCGTACCGCAACAAAGCATCTTACTGCGGAACACCGTACTTGGCGAGGAAGCTCAACCTGATCTTGATGATGCATATCAAGCAGACACTTCCCGACATCAAAGCGCGCATCGCGGCCTCCCTCGCGAAATACTCCGCCGAGCTCGCTCAGCTTGGCGACAGCATCCTCGGGGATGCTTCGAACATCATTCTCAATGTGATCACGGAGTTTTCGAATGAATACCGAACGGTACTGGAAGGACACAGCGCAGAACTTTCGTCTGTCGAACTCTCGGGTGGTGCTCGCATTGCTTTTGTCTACCACGAGCTATACAACAATGGAATCAAGGCAGTGGATCCCTTCGATCAAGTTAAGGATATCGACATTCGAACAATATTGTACAACTCCTCGGGATCTTCACCGGCGCTGTTTGTTGGCACCATGGCTTTCGAGGTCATTGTGAAACAGCAAATCAAGCGATTGGAAGAGCCGTCCCTCAAGTGCGTTAGCTTGATTTACGATGAGCTGATCAGAATACTGGGACAGCTCGTAAACAAGCCAATGTACCGACGTTATCCCGCGCTCAAGGAGAAGTTGCACGCCGTGGTGGTCGGCTTTTTCAAGAGGGCCATAGAGCCGACCAACAAGCTTGTCAGGGACCTGGTCGCCATGGAGGCATGCTATATCAATACGGGCCATCCAGACTTCTTGAATGGACACCGTGCTATGGCCATTGTTAATGAGAAGCACAACGCTGCGAAGCCTGTCCAGGTCGACCCCAAGACGGGCAAGCCACTGCCTCTTTCCGCACAGCCACCCCGATCAGCAAGCCCCAGTCTGGACATGAGCAACGGCGACGCTGGCTTCTTCGGGTCATTCTTCGCGAGTAAGAACAAGAAGAAGATGGCAGCCATGGAGGCGCCTCCACCTACGCTGAAAGCGTCGGGTACGCTGAACGACAAGGAATCGCAAGAAGTCGAAGTGATTAAGCTCCTCATCGCATCATACTTCAGCATTGTGAGGAGAACGATGATCGACATGGTCCCGAAGGCAATCATGTTGAACCTGGTCGAGTGAGTAGAGGACGGGCGTGGGGAGGGAGCTCTGACTTCATTTCGATGAAAAGACATGCTAACAGTTGAGCAGACGCACGAAAGACGAAATGCAGCGGGAACTCCTCCAACACCTGTACGGGATGCAGGAAAATAGTGACCTGCTCAAAGAGAGCGACTACACGACCAAGAGGCGTAAGGAGTGTCAACAGATGGTGGAGTCACTGGGTCGTGCGAACGAGATTGTCAGCCAGGTACAGTAGTATCTTTGAAGGTAAGTCTGCTCTACGGCGCGTGCATGACGTTTGGAGTAGGCGTACGGATAAAGAGAGGGAGAGGGAGAGAGAGGGAGAGAGAGAAAGAGAAAGAGGTAGCGAAACGGCTTTGTTCAGAGTAGAACATGTCTTCCAGGTGGTGGGCAAGGCAGGCGTTGGTCTTGTGCATTGATATATCCGTGGTCTACCCTTGACCGGTATAGGATATGTATGTATGTTGTGTGTCTGTGTGTGTGAGAGAGAGAGAGAGAGAGAATGAAGAAGAACCTTAGATACATGTACCTTGGGTATGCCGTTCCATCAGCCTTCATGATTCACCTTGAAGAGAGAGAGAGTGAGAGAAGTGAGTGTGTGTGTGTGAGTGAGTGTGTGAGTGTGTGTGTGTGTGTGTGTGTGTGTGTGTGTAGAAAGAGAGAGAGAGAGAGAGAGAGAGAGAGAGAGAGAGAGAGAGAGAG
>NW_016017388.1:570175-777853 GCF_000320565.1 Sphaerulina musiva SO2202 | reverse complement strand
TTTGTTTGATTTGTTTGATTTGTTTGATTTGTTTGATTTGTTTGATTTGTTTGATTTGTTTGATTTGTTTGATTTGTTTGATTTGTTTGATTTGTTTGATTTGTTTGATTTGTTTGATTTGTTTGATTTGTTTGATTTGTTTGATTTGTTTGATTTGTTTGATTTGTTTGATTTGTTTGATTTGTTTGATTTGTTTGATTTGTTTGATTTGTTTGATTTGTTTGATTTGTTTGATTTGTTTGATTTGTTTGATTTGATTTGAATTCTTTCTTGTGCGGTATTGCCAGGGCCAGGCGGTTGTTTCTTGAGGAAAGAAAGGAAGAAGGATTTGAGAAGGAGGAATTCGCACTTTTGTGGCCTTGTGCGCTAAAAGGGCGCTAGTGGAAGATCAATCCATTGTGGCCAATGAGAGGGCTGCGAGGACGGGAGGTGCCAGTGGTTTCCTGGGGCTTCCATCGTATTGTTTGCTGGCGGAGGTGAAGTGTGGCGCAGCGGGCGTCGAGCTGGCTGACACAGCAGGATGGATGAGGGATGGAGACATGAGTCGAGTGTACGCGGGTGGCCTGCGACAGGGGGATTTCCTGCCTTCCCCCTACGCCGCAGGATTCCAGGGGGTCTAGCTGCCCTTCGCGTGTGAAGCCCCTTTCATGCCTTAGTACCAGGTACCTTACTGTATACAGGAGTCCATAAGGTGAGCATCTGCGTAATGGATACCGAACGCCCTGCCCTGCCCTGCCCTGCCCTGTCCTGCTGATGAACGTATTTCCACTTCTCCCGCCCACCTGCACTCTTCTTGCTCTCCAGCCACTGCGAACCTTCCAGACACTGCGAATCTTCCAGACACTTCCACGCAGCCACAGTGACGTTCCGTGCTGGATCTCGTCCACTGTGCTCACAATTGCAGCCCTCTGGTTCGTCGTAATTCGTTGATCTCGGCTAGCGCGCGGGAGTGCCGCAGCTGCCTTAAAAGCTCCTTCCTTCTGCAATTTTTCTCTCTCTCTTTCTTCTTTCTTTCTTCACACTGGACCTGACCCCTCCAGTGTTTTCGTAAGCCCTGGATAGATCCCAACCGGGACCTGGACCTGGACCTCAACCTCAAGCTCACCTGGACTTCCATGGTCTTCAACAGACCTCCCTCACACACGCTGCCTACACGCCTCGCTCGTGTGTGTGCCCAAGATTTGGTCGTCTGATGCGGGGGGAGTCGGTCGAGATGGCTTCGGCCTGAGACGGCCGACTAAAGTGATCCTGATCTGCTTGCAGAGACGGTGAAACCGCTGCCTGTCAGACTAACGTCGTGGACGACACACGCAGGCAGATTCTCGAATCGCCGTAAAAGCTCCAAATCTCCAAGACGACACCCAGAAAGGCGAACTTCAACAGCCTGCGATCCACAGAAAGAAGCCCCAAAACACGCCGCCGTCGCCAAGAAAGAAGCCACAAGGCAAGTCACCACCCTCCCCTCCTACTACCTTTGCTGACACCTCATCACAGAGCTGGCTACTGCTGCCTGAAAAGAACCACACGAGCCATTAAGTCGGCACAAGAAGCTCCAAGACAGTGGGCAGAAATGAAAAATGTCGACGGGTGTCAAGGCATCCGGGCGACCAGGGCTGCGAGGGCGGCTCGCAGGCAAGAGGGGGCATCAGTTGTTAGATCGCTTGCGATCTGCTGCTGGAGCTCACTATCTCCTTCTCTCTCTCTCTCTCTATCCCCCTCTCTCTTGTTTCGCCAATAATGGTGGTGCCTTTCTTCTTGCTAGGTAATTTCAAATTCGATGGTGTGTGTGCGTGCGGGTGAGAGGCCGCGGCTTGGCGCACGTGCTGGGGATTCTGTCGGACTTCAGCAACATTACACCTGGAGGCGTCAAGGCAGACTGACTAGTGCTGCTCTCTGTGCGAAACTGTTTACGAAGCAGCAAGCCTTTTGACAATAATACTCACAGCCTTCTGGCAGTAACAACACTCACGGAATGATAGTTCCAGCAATGTACCACCTCACAGAAGCGTCGATGAGGATCTCACGGGCATCGTCTCCGAGCGTTAAGCAGCCTGCATGCTATCTATGCAAGCACATCGGTAGCTTATGCATATTCGCTCCGGTCGTGCAGTAACGAATGTGGCCATTGCGAACCATCATCGCCACCCCACAAGGACGACTGAGGCTATATCATGGCTGAAAACATCACGTCCTGACATGCGAAAGCAATCCATCTGACATGCGTGAAGATGATGTGGCAGGTCATAATTTTCACGCGTGTGACAGGCAATATGATGGCAAGAGGCTGGGACGAGTAACAGGTGAGGTTACTTGTTGTGGCCGGTGGTCACTCTGGCGCTCCCAGGGTTTGTCTTAGTGAGAACCGGTGGAACTGAGATCTACCGGACTTCTGCCGCACGGGCGTGTCCGGGGGGGATGTGATGTCGCGCTTCGATGCATCTCTCTCTCTCATCACAGACAACGATTCCGCCAGAGTCCTTCTTGCTTCTCGCCTACCTTGCCATTGTACACTCGGCCCCAGGTCGGGAGGTCCACTGCCTCCTCTCGCCGTCCACCATGTCGCGCCAGCCCTGCCAGTCAAAAGACGTCCCTCCCGAATGATACGTCTCCGCTCGCCGATCTGCAATCTGCATACAGTGAAGTGCATCAAACTAGGACTTAGCCCTATCTGGCAGCATGGGCGTTGGGCGTGGGCGTGGGCATGGGCATGTCGAAGGATCATGGCGTGTATGCAAGAGTGAATGCAGGAGAGACTTCAGCCTCGCCGATGTCTCTTCTTCCATCGTTGACCCTTCTCTCGTAGAAACGTGTGCTTCCCTCCGAGTGTAGCAGAAGTAGAAGCAGTACCATCATCATCATCATTATCATTATCATGTGGCTTCTCCAAGCTCAGACGAGGAAGCTTGTGCAGTTTACCGACGAAAGCAAGATCTACGGCAAATATGCCATCCTCTCGCACGTCTGGCAGGATGACGAACTGAGCTTCCAGGACGTGCACGACAATGTGCCTGGCCACGAGCAGAAAGCGGGTTATGCCAAGATCAAATATGCGTGTGAACAAGCCCTCGTCGAGAACCTCCAGTACCTTTGGGCGGATACGTGCTGCATCAACAAGCTCTCGAGCGCAGAGCTTTCCGAGGCAATCAACAGCATGTACCGGTGGTACTATGAGGCCAAATATTGCTTTGCCTACTTGTACGATATGCCGCGCGTAGACTTGAAGAACTCCAAGTGGTTCACGAGAGGCTGGACCCTCCAAGAACTGATAGCGCCGGGAGTTGTGAAGTTTTACGACTGCACCTGGACTGAGATCGGCACCAAGATTGGCATGATCGGAGAGATCCAGAAAATTACCAGTATCGATGAGCCAGTATTAAGGGATCGTAACAAACTGCAGTCGACCAGTGTCGCAGCCCGCATGGCGTGGGCTGCAGAACGAGTGACTTCCAAGAAGGAAGACGAAGCATATTGTCTCATGGGCATCTTCGACGTGAACATGCCGATGATCTATGGGGAGGGCATGCGGGCCTTCGCGCGCTTACAGGAGGAAATCATCAAGACCTACGAAGACCAAAGCATCCTCGCATGGCAAGCGTGGGAGCACAATCAAGCCAATTTGCTTCTCTCCCCATCGCCCAAAGGCTTTCGGAAAGCCCATAAAATCGTCAGCTGGTCCCACACCTGGGTGGACGATTCCTTTGACCTCCACAACAAGGGCCTCCGCATCTACCTCCCCGTTGTCCAAGACCCGGGCGATCCTAAGCGAATCGTCGCAATCTTGAACTGCCGCTACAGCCACGAGATCAGGACACAACTCGCCATCTATCTGAGGGAACATGCACCCCGCATGATCGTTCCCAGCCGAGAACTCAAAAGTACCGTCTGCGAGATGGCGCCTCAGCTGACCGACTCCGGCACGCTCACCGCTCTCGACAACATCCAACGAGCAGTTCTATACCACGCCAAATGGAAATCGCTCATGATTCTAAAATCGCCCATTCCCCCAGAACACATCGCCCCAGGAGCCGTCTGGGAACAAAAGATCAAAATCCACAACCTCGTCGACCAACTCACCCTATCCAAAGTCTTTCCCCCAAACGCCTACGACCCCCACGAGGAAATTCTCACCTTCTTCCTCACAGGCTCCGACGAAATCGATCGTGGCTACATGTCCTTTCTCGACCCCGACGGCAAAAAGCAGTGGAGCGTGCTCTTGCAGCAAGAATCCTTATCCGGCTCCGCTAAACCGCGTGTCTGGCTGTGCAAACACGGTACCCTCGCAGATGATACTGCGCTATTTCGTACGTTTCGCGCTAGTAATGAGGAACTTCGGAAAATCGCTCGAATTGAATTTCGCAAGGGCGTGCAGGATCTTGTGGCTGAGGTGGATCGGGATTTGTCGCAGCCGACGAAATCTGCGTGGGATGTGAAGTTGTATTTGGAGAAGAAGACGGCTTCTTCGTCGAAGGGGACGTGGACGAGTTTGGTATATGGTAGTGGTAGTAAAGGTCGTTGAAGAGAGATTTTTGGTTTTTTCATCTTTTCCGTTTTTTTTTCGGGGAGGTCATTTGTTTCGTGTACCACTAGCTAGCATCCATCTAGGCCTAGATAACTAGTCTATGACTAAGAAAACTCTACTTTTACTACCACTCCCACTACTGCTCCTTCTCCTACTCCTCCCCTCCCCTCCCCTCCCCTTCTCTTTTTTTTTTCTCTTTTCTCTTTCTTTCTTCTTTTGTTTTGGGAGAGAGGGAGAGGGAGAGAGAGAGAGAGATATAGGAGGGGGAGGGGAGAAAGACAGATTGCTCCAACTACTACCATCGCTCTTTTCAAAAGCTTTGAACATTTCTTCTGTACATATATATATATAAGAAGTAACACTTTTCTTTTTAAATTAAACTACACTCTTCAGAACATGGGAAAGAGAGAAAGGGGAGAGCTCAAAACCCCGTCTTGGCCGCCTTTCTCAACCCATCCATAATATTAATCAAATTATCGACCAGAGGGGGATTCCTCGTATCATGATGATTCGACCGCATAATGGCAACAACAGCACCGACGACTTCATCCGGATTCGTCAACATGACGGGTGTGTCGCCATTATGGGTAGTCCACATGCGAATGGCCGCGTTACCTTTGCCGTGGAGAATCCATCTTTGGACACCATTATCGTCGTCGCCGTCGAGGAGGACGAGCGGGGAATTATGGTTGATGGGACCGGGTTCGGTCGAGTTGTTGATGATGCCGTAGGACCAGAATGCGAGGCTCGCTTGATAGACTGCGATGGCGGCAAAGTCGCACACGAGGCCTGGTCGAAGTTTGCGGGCTGCACGCAAGACTTGTCCCGCATGCCAGAGTGCTTGTCGAGCGGTGTTGGTGCGCGTCCAAGAGCCCAGGGCGGGGTACACTCGCTGCGATTCCTCTGTGCCCTCGACTCCTGCGAACAGCTGGACGTCTTCGAGGGAGACGTGCAGATGCATGAGAAGAAGCTCCACGATCAGTGTGATCTTCGTGTCCTCGATGGAACTAATGCGGAAGTTTTGAAGAAGCTTCGTGAGCATATTGTGCCGATTCCCCATCAACAGGCCGTCGGACCACTGGTTGGCAGTGTTCTTGAGAGATGAGTCGAGTTGACGATATTCCCAGATCATGCGCCACGCAGCACCCAGGACGGCCATGCTGGCTTGACGCTGGTCCAAGACAATGTCCCTCACGGCAAGGATGTCCAGATCTTGGATGCAGTCCACCAACGAAGGCTGTCGATCCGACGTGGGCCCCGCATCCCGTATGTACGTTGCCTTCCATGATTCCGCAGAAGGTGAGTGCCATAGAATCTCCGACTCGGGAAGAGGCAAGTAGAGCTCCGCGTACGATATCAAAGGACTGCTGAGTACAGAAACGGACGCCTCCAGGTCATGCCTGAACAAATGGAGAGCGAACCGTTTTCGGGACTCCTGCTTCACCCATTGGCGCCATTTCTCCTCCAGCACATCGCCGTGGTCTTCGGCGTGAGGGACAATGCGCTCATATGTACCGCGTCGAAACAGGCCACTGCGACGCGCCATGGTCACGAGAACTTGCTCGAAGCCCTCGGCCAGTTCCATCTTACGGGAGTTACCGCTCCACAGTCCAATTTTCAGTTGTAACAGCGACGCCTGCATGATCTGCAGATCTCGCATGAGCGTGTTATCGTCTTCCACGTGCACTTGAATCGCGGTTCTGATAGCTTCCTGAATAGCGTATCCCACCTTGCGGATTGCTCCATCTGGTGTCAATACCGCTCCAGCCGAGCAGATGGCCGCCAGAACTTCTGGCCGGGTCTGATCGGCTTGCAGTGTGGGCGCGTGAATCCAGTGCTTCGCATGTGAGCCGGGAGAGGTGAGTGAGAATTGAAATAGACTGTCGAGGAGGCCGACGGTCGGAAAGCAGGCCACGGCGCGAGGTATGCTGTTGGGCTTGCAAGTGCTCAGAACGAGAGCCAATATCCGGTCACGAGAGGTTTGTGACAGGGTCTCCACCGTCACTCTCCTGTCGATCTCCAGACTCGTCGGCGTCGGTAATGACAGATTCGCTTGTTCTGCACTTCCCGAGTCCTTTTCGAGAGGCCGAAACCTCCATACCGATGCCTTGGGCAACGCGTTCGTGTCGATAGGAACAGCAGAAGCAATCGGAGCAGCAGACGCCGAGGCAGCCATCACATCAGACGTATGAGTTGCAAAGCCGATACTCGGAGTGCGCAAGTCAAACGGATTGGTGTTGTTGTAGGAGTCGAGAAAGCTGAGATCGATGTCATTTAACTCCATATTGGTGTCCACACCGAAATCGAACAGCTCTCGTTGAGGCCAGGCACCATTTTGATAGTCAATGAACTGGAGCCGGCTTTGATGCATATTCGGCGGCATCGTTTTGTTTCTGAGATAATCGAACATGTTGGGTCCTGCGGCCTGTGGCGGCAGCATTGCTGGGTCTATTGCCATTGGTGTAGGAGGCTGCTGCTGCGGGACTTGCCGATGCTGCATCGGAGGTTCAGTCATTTGCATCGATGGCATATGCAGACTGGGCTGCGAGAAGTGTCTGTGATGTTGTGGTTGTTGTTGTTGTTGCTGCTGTTGCTGTTGTTGTTGTTGTGGTATGGGCGGAGTGTGATGCATCTGCTGCATGGGCATCATGTTATGTTGTTGTTGCTGCTGCTGTTGTGTTTGTTGTTGCTGAGTCATGGGGTTCTGATGCATGGCCTGCTGGGACATGGCCGTAGATGGCATCGTGGGAGTCTGCATCCGATGCACGTGCTCCGCATACTGCTGCTGGTTCTGTTGATCATAGCCACTGTCCTGTCGCGGGCTCATATCGGTCGGAAAGTGGACGGTATAATTGCACGGGAGGCCCTTTTTGGTACAACGTTTACACGGCTTTTCTTCCTCGCATTTCAGGTCTGTCGCCGTTGCAGCAAGTTAGTTGATATCATGATGATGGTGGTGGTGGTGAAGTGAAGTGAAGTGAAGTAATACTAGTAAAGTAAAAAGTAAAGTAAAATGAAGTGAACAAAAAGACCAAAAACTCACGCAGACCAGCACAGGCCTCACAGGCCTGCGACACGCGACTATGCTGAACAATGGTGGGCTTCGCGTGCGGATCGTCCTTTGCATGGCCCAGAGCGTGGCGCTTAAGCAGATCGGCGCGGGCAAAGGCTTTGGTGCAGATATGGCACTGGTACGGCTTTTCCTGCGTGTGCATACGGACATGGCGCGACAGATGGTCCAGCCGAGTGTAGCTCTTGGAACATTTGCCGCAGCTGTACAGCCGTTGACTGGCCGGGATGCCATTATTGAGGCTGTTATTGATGCCGGTGATGATGCTGGAACTGCTGCCTTCTTCTTCAACAACACCACCACCACCAGCATTACCACCACCACCGCTACCACTACCACCGCCACCACCCGAACCGGCGAGAATCAGTTCGGATCTGCGCCGTTTCGGCGACGGCTCACCGGTCGTGCTCTCGTCGGCAGACTCGGCAGCTGTAGCAGTTCGGTCGTCGGCAGTGGCCGTAGCAGTGGCAATATCCGGTCGAGCAGACGTGGTTGGGTTCATATTGTTCCCACTAATAACGTGAAGTGCCATGACAGAGTCGGGGGCACCGGGATGGTCGTGGTTCGTGAAGTTGGAGCCGATGTGTCTCCACGTCCCTTTTTACACACATCCGTGACCCTCTCGCCACTAAGCAAAAATTTATCTCTACCTAGTCTACAGTAGGTACAACGGGAGGTACCCTACCCCGCAAACTCACGCCCACTCCAATCGGTCCGCTGCCTTCCCGGTCCGTCGGCCTTTCCCGGCCCGCTATCTATCTCTCTACTGTACCTCTTGACAGCAGCAAACATGGATGTTGTGTAAAACCCAACACAGCCGAACGAAAAACAAAAACCCTCCCTTCAGGCTTCCCCTTCACTTCACAACCTCCTCCATCCCCCCAAATCCCCATCTCAATCACAAACTCCCGCAACAAAGAAAAAGAAAAAGAAAAAAAGAAAACATGACAATCCTCAAATCCTTCCCCCTCCCCTCCTCCCCCTCAGCCCTCCAAATTCCCAACGAAAAGGAGAAAGACTCTCCTCCCTCCAACTTCTTCATCGCCTTTCTCGCTTCCAAAGACCCACTCACCAATCAACCCTGGTGTCCCGATGTCCGAGCCGCTTTACCGATTCTCGAAGCGACTTTTCAAGAAACCACCACATCTCAGGGAGCAGAAGGAGAAGAAGAAAAAGAAGAAGGCAAAAAGTCTACTACAACACCACCAGTAGTAGCTTTTATCGAAGTAGGTCAGAAAACGGAGTACGTATTTTCCTTCTCTTTTTCCTCTTTTTTCTTCTGTTGTTTCTTCCTCTTTTTCTCACCATTTTCTTCTTCTTCTTTCTTGGGGAAACAAAACAGATGGAAAAATCCCCACAACGTTTTCCGTACTCAATGGAATATTCACAATGTACCGGTTTTGGTGCGATATGAATTGGTGGGAGAAAATACCGCAACAACAACAAAACAAGTCAAGGAAGTGGGAAGATTGGTCGAAGGGGAGATTTTGGATGAGAGACGATTACAAGAATTGGTCTATGGATGATGATGATGATCTCTTCATCTATCAAAACAATCGAGGGAAGGGCAGAGACAAAGGATGGAAAAAGCCGCTGGCGCTGTGTGTGCTGTTCATGTATTCCATAAAAAAGAATTGACGTCGCTCCTCTACAAAAGTCGTCTACTATCCACTTTCGCTTTTCACTGCTCAAGCACAGAGTGATAAGGTAGAATTGCTTTCAGCCCTCCTGAGTAATGTCTTTGTACTCTCTCGCGTCAATTACCGCAAAACCCACCACGCCATCCCCACCAAAAACGCCAGCACTTATCCCATCGTCTTCATGGTCCGTCGATAAATCACATCGCCTGTGAATCCGCATACGAGCTCACCGAGCGTGCGCCCTCACTACGGCGGTGCAGCGTCGACAGCACCTCGGCCGCTTGTGACTCATCAAACTCATATCCCCCCTTCGTGACGGGATATGCAGTCAAACTTTTGCCACCAAACAAGCCGCTAATGCTGGATGTACGTTCTCCAAACTTGTTGAACTCATCCACCATGGCCGAGCACGACACACGCGGTGGTGGTGGCATCGTCGTACTGCTGTTGCTACTCCCACGATGCGCATCAAGCGTGGATGCTGTGCGTGCTTCCCCGTCCTTGCCCGCGGGTCGCGTAGCAGCCGCCATCTCCCGACACGCACGAGCACGCTCGGGGTCGGATCGGCACATGTCACAGCTGCCCGGCATCGACGTCGAAATGCGTGGTTCAATGGGAGTGGGCTTCGCCTTGTGCTGCTTCTGTCCTTGCTTGCATGCACAATTCTGGTCATCCGTGCAGAAGCCGCACGGATCCTCGTTGTCGAGGCTAAAGTCCATTGCGTTGCTTTCGTTGCTGGACAAATGCTGAAGAGCATAGTTCGAACTAGCCCGGCCGTAATTTGTGAAGTCGACCTCATAATCCGAGGAATTGGGAGTACCAGCTCCTGGGCCGTACGACTGCGACGAGAAGGGCTGGCCTGCGGCATCTCGGAACGAACCAACACTGGAGTTACGGGCCTGGTCACGCTCGGATCGCATCCGGTGGAGTACATCTCGCAGCTCTTCGAGCTCCCTTTCCAGCCGCTCTGTCTTTGCTTTCATCTCCTGCATCTGCTGCTCCTTCTCCTGGTCTCGAGCCTGCAGCGTGGCGATCGTATTGCGATACTCTCCTTCCACCCGCTGACGATCCGCCTTCTGCTCCTTAAGCGTCTCTTCCAGCTCAACATTCTTGCGAGCGCGCTTGTCACGGAACTGTCGCTGTGCTAAGCGGTTTTGGAAACGGCGACGATCTTGCGCGTCTTCTTGTGCGATGGGCTTCCTGCCCGGGCGTGGTCGCGGCGGGACGGTGATGTTAGCCGACATGGGCCCACTGCGCTTCGCCGTCATCTCGCTCGGTTCGCCGGTGTCGACGATGGGGCCGCCTGGACTTTCCTCACGCTTGGTCGAGAAGCTGCCGCTCTTGGGGATGGCGACTTTGGGCGCAGCAGTGGCATTGCTGCCGTGGGGGCAGGCACTGGCGGGCTGTGCGTGCTTCGAGGAGTCGAACGCCCGGAAGCGCTGAAATTGCTGAGATGCGTGTTGCTGTTGCTGTTGCTGCAGATCCTGCTGCTGGAGGGTCGACGCGTACGAGGTTTGGTCTGCGTGATCGTCGTTAGTGTCTGGTGTCGAAGCAGAAGACATGGCGGGCGATGATGCAGTAGAGGGCAGCAGAGTTGAGATGATCAGATAAGATTGAGAGGAGATTCAACAGTGGGTGGGGGGAAGAATGCTCGGACTCCGACGTCGGCCTCGGCTAGAAAGAACATTGGACGCTTCGTTCTCGCTAGAGGGTAGGAGTTATCGGTGCACGTGGTCCCTCGGCCACTTGGCCGTCGAACGACGACATTGATCACGACGGCGTGTCATGATGGACAACGCGCTGCAGCGGAGCGCGCAGGCCGACGTCGATGAGCTGCCGATGCGGGCGGCGGGTGGTAAGGTCGAAGGAGTGAGTGAGTGAGTGAGTAGATCTACCCCCCGCCCCTTTGATATGCTTGGAGGCTCCCACTCGGGGAAGACTCCGTGATGGTTGAAATGGTATGTAGGTAGGTATGCTTGGACTGACGATGCTTCCCAGGAAAAAAGTGCTTACCTTGTATTTGCCCATCTGAAGCCGACCTGATCGTATGCCGATGGTCGTCTTGAAGAGGCACTCCAGCCGAGAGCCCGCCAGCAAATGCAGCTTGTCCATTATTGAGCCGAGAGATGTAGGAGCCTGGATCTGATTGTGTGCGCGAATGCTGCTGCAACTCCCACTGCGGTTGCCAATCTTGTATGCTGGAGCTCATGCTATAGTAGTGGTGGCCGAGAGGATTCTGTGCCATCGCCACATCTGGCTCGGTAGCGGGAAACAACGAGGAAAACGAGGAATCTGGCAGCATGTCGTCGAAAGGGTCGACGCCCATATCTGGTGCGAAGCCTTCTGCACTGGCTCCAGTGTCAACGGTCATCATGCTATCGTACCGATATTGATTCGCTTCAGCCGGAAAGTACGACTCCATGGTGGCGGAGTCTATGGTCGCGACAGCTCTGATGCTACGCCTTTGCCACGGGTCAGCATGTACTCAGAGGCTGTGGAGGCACGCTCATTGGTATCGTTTACACATACTCAGTGGGTGGCTTACTACCTATTCCGATAAGGCAATGCCCACGGCGTCGCTACCTGGTACCCGACCGCTTTGAGCTGGATGAGAGGCGTCAAATGGTGAAAGTGTCTGGCAGACTTGCCCATCAGCCGTGCGCCGCTCAGGTTCTGATCGACCAAAACGTACCACGTTGTGCGAGAGAGATCGATATCCGGCGCTGATAGGAGAGGTAGAGGCCTCCTATGTGCGAGGTAAGGTAAGAATTGTTCTCGTGAGCTCTCTGCTGAGATCAACCAGTGTCAGTAGAGCGAGATCATAGAAGCAGTGGAGGTATGACGGCCATCCCCTCGCGTCGCTCACCTGTCTGCTCTCTCGTTGGACGGAGGAATGTGGATAGTGCGAAGGAGCTGTCGTTCGGGCTACCAAGATGATTAGAAGTGGCAATGCCAAAACGGCTCAAAAGTCATCTGTTGTTTGGAGGTTGTGAAGGTGAAAGGGAAGAAAGAAGATGTCGGTTGAATACTTCGAAGACATGTGTAATCTCATTGGCAGTCTTTTCTTCCGGTTACTTCCCCATCTACCACTGTGTCAATATCCGTAGCTTTGACGCAACCACACATCCAGGAAGCTCCCTACCATGGACCTGATAATCGGTATCCACATGAGACCAGCAGATTACACTCTAGAAATCCGGCTGTCTCGGGCAGGGACTACGATGTAGCTTATACTCACTCATCTCATTCGATGATGCGAAAAGTGGCTGAGGAGTCAACAAGCAAGCTTGGGCACTCGAATCATGGAGTGGTTCTCTATAAAGATGTGATGGTGCCATGTGCGGAGCTGGATCGCGATCTTTCTATATCTTTATTTATTTGTTTCTTTTCTTTTCTTCTCCCCGCTGTCTACTACGACTGCTAGTCCCCTGATCAAGCGATACGGGTCTCTTTCTCTTCAAGCCCCCCTAAAACACCCTCTCCTTCTCCGTACATCCAGTACTGAACGCCCAAATAGCAATCGCATCCCGCCTGAAAGAGGCCACACAGCTTGAACGCCCAGGGAACATTGTTATCTGACAGAAAGAAGTATGTCATCTTGAATGCGTCTCCCAACAGCCAGTTGACCAAGACACTCAAACGAAAGCCTTTGCATGATCGCATTCGCTGGTTTTCCAAGATTTGCGGTATAGGCAGGATAGCTTCGACACTCAAAGCGACATAGCCCTGAAGTGCGATATATGCCGAACTGCTTCCGACAAATAACTGCAATGCCGCCAGCACGACTGTGAAATAGGCCAGAAATTCCCAATAAGGCTTTCGATGTCTCCACTGCCAGAATCCAAATGGCCGGGTGACATAGCCGTCTCCAGCCCCGCTACTCGCGAAAGGTTTGTTTAAGCTATGCTGCGCTCCGAATGGAGGACGATGGATGAGTGCAACGTGGAGTAACAGCGTCTGCACTACCACCATTACTCCAGCCTGAATGAGCAGGGCTGTATCAAAGCGATCGCCCAGCCAGAAGAAGATTCTAGTGAAAGCGGTTAGCACATGTCCAGAGCGGTAAGGTGTCATGGGGGAAGTGTCGTTTCCACCCACTTTAAAATCGAAGCCGTCAGCATGATCAGTGGGATATCCAACGAGAAGCCCGCTGATGACCGACTCCTGTTAATCGACAGGATCTGGTCGGCATAGCTCGTGACGGGCGACGTAATGAGAAAGAGGGGCGCGAAATGAGTGACGACCCATCGGAAGAATGACATGATCCTGACTGGCTGTTAGCGGAATGTTATTGTTGGTAGTCTTTTAAACTTGCTCTTCCAGACTGGTAGGCACCGTGAAGCCTATTCCCTGCGCCAAGACGTTCACACCACGATCTCGCGACGTGGCCATCTGGAGAGTGAGGATGCCGTCGCCGGTATACCAAAGGGACTTTTGCCGCATGTGAGATGGCGATCAGGAAGAGGGGGCGCTGAGTACTTACGTTGGAAGCTGGAATAAGAATGTAGATACCAGTAGGTAGATATAATATTGCCCGTACAGCGGAAGACCCGGGAAGGAATGAATGAATAGGTACTCTTCTAGGTGCACTGGAGCACTTGCATTTCTTTCGTTCGGTCGTTCGTTCGTTCTTGTAGACCCAGTCCAGTTTCGTGCTTCACTCGCAGAATTTGGCAAGATGTTCGCCCGCACTCGACTCCGATTGCGTGGTATTCAGAGATTTCACGAGTTGTGGTTGTCGAGACATGAAGTGGCAGAAATGCCGAAAGGAGAGATGCACAAGCTTTACTTTTCCTTCGGCGGCGGCCGCGACAGGGGTGCCGATGGTCGGCTGTGGCGCCGCTGGACTTTCTCGAGATCTGCATGTGATATTGCTATTGAGAACTGGTCCTATCCGGGCGACGACGACGACGACGGCAACGACGAGAACAACGGCAAAGACTACGGTGACAGGGTCGGGGAGCGCAGGACAATATCCATCTTGTGGTTCTTTCATCTGGTCGAAGAGAAAATCTATCTCCAAGTCTACGACGCCGAGCACCGACCACTCTGGACACCAAACAAAGACCGAGACACTGCAAGAAACTGCAAGAAAAGGCTAGAAGTTGAACAATATTTGGAGTAACAAGCAAGCAAGTAAGAAGAGTATAAGGAGCTTTCGAATCCCCTTTGGATCTGTTCATCTAGACCACAATAACAGCTCCGCAACGACACTCATCATGGCCACCACATCGCCAGAGACTGCCAACGTGACAACTCCTCCCGCCGCCTCTCCGCAAGAACAAGGCAGAGCAGCCTTCTTCTACGGAACGCTCATGGCCCCAGCCGTCCTCCACCGTGTCTGTCACGGCCCCCTTCCCTGGAATCCCTCCAATCCTCACTACTCCACCCACAACTTCAAGACATACCCAGCAATACTCCCCAACCACATTCGAAAACGCGTCGTATTCGCAGACTACCCCGGCGTCATTCCCTCCGACGGCGAAAGTGTGCGCGGAGTCTACGTGACGGGACTCACCGCATCGGACATTAGTCGCCTCGATACATTCGAGGGGGACGAGTACACTCGACAGAAAGTGTCTATCCGCCTGCTCCAGGAAGAAGGGGATGAGAAGAAGAACAGTAGTGGAGAGGGAGGAAACTCAAAACTAAGTGTAAGCAGCAGCATGTCAAGATCGACAAAAATCAACCTCCAAAATCTCTCCTTTCCCGATTAACTCTCCTCGTCTTTTTGTTCTGACTAACACTTTTCTTTCTTTCCCCTCCCAGGCCGAAACAGGAGAAAAAGAAGAAAAAGAAGAACACCTCCTCCCCTGCGAAACCTACATCTGGACATCCCACCCCTCCCGCCTCGAAAATCGGGAATGGGATTTTGCAGAATTCGTGCGCGAGAAACAGCACAAATGGGTAGGATCTGCAGGAGATGCCGAATACGCAGGTGAGGATACTCTTCAACCCTAAGTCTTCTGCCCGCTCTCCTTGCTCGATTGAAAAGACAGAGAGAGGGAGAGAGAAGATATACAAGTCCGCTGACGACGTATGGGCATTCTTGCTCTTTCTCGCTATATCAACAGAGGTCGATGAACTTGTCGCTGCTGCTGCTGCTACCGAGAGGAATGATGATGATGGGACGGGAGGACGGGGGAGTGGAGGGTATATTACAGATGCGTTGTTGGAGGAGCAGAATAAGAAGGACTTGAATTAGTATACCATTGCAATGGGGAAAAAGATCTTGGCTTTAGCGTGGCGCTTGGGATAGTGGGATAGATCGTCAGTGGATAGATGCGTTGCATATCACAGGTGGTAAGACCAAGGTAGACGGGTGACAGATTGGTGCTCATGAGACCTTGAAGAAGCTTCATGTCTCACGCCCATGCTATCGACTTATGAATCTACACTCGTGTCCGCCCCTCCAAAATTGCACTTCGACATTTGCCACCATTCGATTATAGTGCTCCCGTCGCCTCCATGAGCTTGCATGAGAATACCACGTATGTACCAGTCAGTGATTGACTCTACTGCACCTCCTGCGAGTCTGGAATTTCGATCAACTGCTCTTTATCATCAAAGCCTTGGAAGTCGTCGGAGTAACGTTCGTCAGAGGAATGATCGTCCAAGAGATTCTGGTCGCCCTCGTCACCAACATCGTTGAATCGAGTCATCAGAAATTTTTTATCGGACTCATCCGACTCGCTCGTGGATTCCACATCAAAAGCCTCTCCGCTTCCGAGCTTGCTTCTTGCTTCCTGCATATAACCCTCGTTTTTGACAGCGGCATCTTCACCCTTGACTTCGTCTTCCACCTTGATCCCAGTCTCGCACGATCCACCAATGGGGAAGTTTGCGTTGCCAGGATAAACACTGGCCACAGGCGAGGTCGCTGGATGTCCATTGAGGTCCTTGTGAGGGCTGGACTGCAGGCTAAGCTGTGAAGTGCGTGGCGTGTTGTCCGCATCCGGTGTATTGTATGTCATCAGCATCTCGGCGTCACTGTCCATAGCCTCTCTAGGTGTCTCGCAGCGTGAATACGGATTCTCTGGGAATATTGAAGATGTAGGCAGTTTGGTAAGATCAGGACTGCGCGGGGCTTCCGTTGGGATATGAAGCGCTGCCTGCGCGAGCGGACTGTTGTGGCGCCCGCCGATCTTGATTGCAGAGGGATTGTGACGGGTCGGCTGACTTGACATGGGTTGCTGTTCAACTTCTGCTGCATTGCTGGCTGAAACTCTGCCAACCCGTCGTGCCATTTTCTCGTCCCTGTACTGGCGATCTTCCGCATTGCCATACTCAAGCAGCTTCTCTCGGATCTCTTTTCGCATAATTGACGTGTCAAACTCTTGAAAGTCGCTGTCGTCAAGCTCTCGACCCAATATCCTCTTCACAAAGCGATCAGGGTCTTTTGCGAATTCCCTCATATAACCAATCAAATACACGCCACAATCATAGAAGTTGTTTTGCTGAGGAATACCTTTGGCATTCACGCCATGCAAGTCATCAATGCAAACGTCAATCCGGCGTTTCTCTCGGGCTTCATCAATGATGTACTGCTTGATTTGTCTCAGTTCGTTGCTTCGGGTCATCCCAAAGGAGTCCAGGGAGATGATCATGGTTTGATTGGCGGTGTCTTTTCTGACTGGCATGATTCGCTTTCTCTTGCGCTTCCTTCCCTTGACGGTAATTGGTCTGCTGTCAAGCTTGTCTGAACCGCCTATCTCCACGACCTCACCATCTCCCGAAGTGTACCCACCTTCGGTGCGGTCAAGACCGTCAGTCAAAGCTAGTTTCGCGAGCCTGGACCGCGTGCCATCAGCTTTCTCCGGCATAACATCACTATCCGATAGCGTGAGGTCCTCGGTGGGTGGTTCAACAGCGTCTGAGTCCATCATCTTGCGTTTCACAGCCGGTAGATTGTATACGATAACCACAAACCAGTGGAGGTCAAGGTTGATCGGCACGACCACGTACGGCTTCGACAGTAGATCCACGTTTTTCGTCCACTTCTTCACGGCATCATAGTTGATGCCCCTTTTACCAGTCTTGGCGGTCAGAGAAGTGTAAAAGAAAGTGTTGAAGAAGTGAACTCGGTCTTTGTGTGGAGGATGCATATTTTCCTCGATGTCTCGAAGAGCGTAGTTGACGATGTTGTCGTTGAGGAATTCACCAGCGTCCAGGTGTAAGATGTCGCCAGCATCAATGGTGACGCGACGTGCGCCCTCCTTCGGATATACGATCGGCTTGGCCCATTTGGGAAGGCCATGGACTTGCGTATGCTTTACAACTTCCGGCGAAAGTTCGCGGTACTGCTCCCGGGGCTTTGTTTGTCGAGTTGACCTGCGAGATGCCCCACTGGGAAGAAGAACTGCTGCTGTTTCGGACTCTTGCAAGCGAGTGCGGGGCCGTGAAGCCAGTATCTCTTCTCGCTGCACAATCTGTGCGAGTGTCCCATTTTGTTCGTCGATGGTATGGCGGCCATTGCTCTGCAGTGCTGCACTGCGTCGTTGCAACATCTCACTAGGCTTGCTGTGCTTCAATCGAGGAGCCGCGTTGGCTTCCGACGACATCACGCCTTGCATACGGCTGATCAGCTTCTGCCGCTGCAGTCGAAGAGGGTGGTTTTCGTAAATTATTTCATCATCTTCAATCTGTTGATGTTTGTGTTCCTGCTTACGCCGTTCGTTGATTTCCAGTTGCTTAGCTTGCATACTCTTTTCATGCGCGCCCTTTTCCATCTCGTAAGTGTTGGCGAAGACTTTGTCCAGGCGCTCCAAATATTCTTGATTTGTGGCCATTCCTGGAAAGCTCTGCAAAAGTTCGCTGTAGCAGCGCTGTTTTTCATCCAGGTTAGCAAATTCCACTACGATTTTGCCGTTACTACTCTGACTCGCAGACCCTTTCAGCACTACCTTCGTGCTCTCGTCGTGTCCCGTCCAGGACTGCGACACTGCTGATTCGCCAATAGAGACATTTTTACCAGTCAGTGGGGACGACATTAATTCCTCACCCACAACTAAGACAAAATCTTTTGAGTCAGGTCGCCAGAGTAAAGCCAGTCGATCTCGATCGGAGGAAATTGCCTTGCAAGCAATTCGGTTGATGGCTATGCGTTTATCACCATCCTCATTTTCGGTGATTTGCCAGATGTCAGGTTCTTGCTTGCGGGTCAAGGTACTGCGTCGCTCTGACCGCTTGAAGTTGGTCTGCCTGAGGTCAGAAGCCGAAGCCACGGACTCCGGATCCTTCTTATTCAGTCTCAAGGCGACCGAATTTTGAGGTGACAGTGCAGCGCGGCATTTCTGAGACACTACAGTTGTCTGACCTTCAAGCACGTCCGGGCTAGGGTCTCGGGTTTGTGGTCGACTCGAGGTAGGCTGCACTGCTGACGATCTTGGTTCTTCATCGTCTTCAATCTCCTCTACATCGCGCTTGAACTTGTGCCGCAGCTTCATGGCGGAAGAAGATGGGTATTGGTCTCTCGAGGCTGATGCAATGCCTTTGCCCCTTGGATAGCCTGAGGGCATTGCATCCTGCGGTATCGTGCGTCGTCCAGGTCCACGAGGCATACTGGACGCCGGAGTGGCTTTAGAACTCTTCTGTCCGTGCTCTAGAAAGACGCGATTGACATGGTTCAGGTCCGCGGCGCTGCCCAGTTCATAACTTCGCTTCTTGCGCATTTGGTCTTGACCAGCTGCGTTCACGCCTTTCATCAAATCTATGGGTGCCGTTGTTCCCCACTGCGTCCGCGTTGAATGAGATTGCGGTGTAGCGGTGCTTTCTTGTTTCGATGCAGAAGCGTGGATGCTCTGAACGTCCGTTGATTGCCAAGCAGGCCCGCTTTGCAATTCGTCTTGCTCGTTTTGAGGCCGTTTCTGGGAAGTCCGCGGTCGTGAAAAGGCAGCTCCAAATTTTGAATCACCACCCTCGCGCGACTTTTGACGCATGTTGAAAGTGAGACCTGCATCTGCGTCGAAAAGTTCAGTGTTGCCAAAGGCGTCACCGCCATGTTTCTGTCTCTTCGCCAACCTTTCAGACTGTTCAGTGAAGGATTGCTGGCTTGCAGACCCCCGGTCAACTTGCCTACGAGGTATGGGTCGACCTTGGTCTGGGTCTAGTCCATCTTGACCCTCGTCTCCGGTAAGATCGACTAGGCCAGGCGTTACTTTGGTCCTCTTCAATGCAGGCTGCTCGGATACGGGATCATCCACACCGTAGCTTCGCTTGGCGGCATCTCTTCCCCTGCTACCATGTAGAGGGAGCTGCTGTTGCTTTGTCGCATATTGAGCGCTATTCGTGTGACGGCCAGAGCCCGCATGGACCTGTAACCGACGGGCACTATGCACAAAAGGCTGGTTGAGAGTGTTTGTTGGTTTAACCCCTTGAGGCTTACCCTGTGTCCCCATTCTCCTCTCCTCTTCGTGATCTGGTTTCCAATCTTCTTGAGCTCTGTATGGGCGGTTTAGAGGGTTTGCAGGAGTTTCAACCCGTCTTTTCTTGCTCGTTCTTTCTACAATCAACTCCTCCTTGTCTTGAACCCTCTGAGCTGTCCAGGGCGGTGTCAGTACTGGCACTTCCACGACGCTTGGCGGCCGCGCGGGGACGTTCCGTTGAGCTCGCTCATCAGAATGCTGCATTCCAAAGTAAGCCCAATGTGCTTTATGTTGTGCGTGATGTCGCCTGTTCCGTGCGAAGCCTCGCCGAAAGCCCGTCAAGTCCAAAGGCGCCATGCTGGTACAAGGACGAAGAGGAAATGGATGGATGGCATACTGAAGTGAGAATTGCAGACGAGGCTTCGTCGTGAGTTCCTGTGAATATACCTTGGATGCTTCTCGCAAGAACGGAGAGGCTGTCTCCGATTAGAGTCCGCATTGACTGGCGGGCTTCATATGCACATCCACCACTCGCAACTTCTTATGTCTTACTGTCTCGCGGAGGAGTAGGTGATGGCGTTGTCGGAGATCGGGGTCGTGGGGCATAGCGAGGCTCGAATCGTGCGTTGAACGGAACGGCTGTGGTGGCAAGGGCGTAGGTAGTGTGGTTGTGGGTGGGTGGTACATGTAGGTGAACGACTGTCCGCAAATTTGACGTCGTTCGAACAATGAGGTGGTGCCCTTCAACCATTTACACTGACGCGTGACGGGTGACGGGTGGAAGTGGAGATAGTTCTACCGGAGGTACGGCACGGGGCACGTCGGCACGTCGGGTGCAGGTCCGGTCCTTCCTTCCTCGCTGACTTCACCCCGGGATCTGCGCGCAGCATGGACTCTGCTGTTCTTTGTCACTTCAAGTTGACGTTCTTCAACTCACCCACACCGACCTAGCGCTAGCTACATGTACTCCTTTGGGTGTCGTGCTAGGTGTACGAACGCAATGTTGTCAAGCTTCAGGAGATATCGAAAGTCGATGACCGTACAGTGTCCTTGCGAGCAAAACGTCACCATGTTCCTGGGGATTCATCACGTCTAAGGTAGTAAGGTAACGTAGTCTACACTGCACACAAAGCACGAGCTGTAGGGACGTTGAGGTACTCGTGTGGTGAAGTCTGAATACCGAGAGGATGTCCTGAATTCGGGCAAAGATAATGGTGTTCTCGACTAGGTAGTAAGCATCTGCTCTGCTCCTAATAATCGATTCCCTTGCATTGAAATGTGGCACTGCGGATGACCTCCTGTTTGCATCCTCCGTTGTTCCAGACGTCCATCGAATACTGTGCGGATCCTCCTGCCGCCAAAGTCTTTGTCTCTGCGCTCGAGCTCAACTGGCAACGTTCAGGATATAGTTCTGTTACTGAAAGTAGCCTCTCGGGCACTGGAGAATGATGCAAATCTGTCACAGTTGGCAGCGCGGGTGCTGAGAAGTATTCTGGATGCGTCACCTTGCTGCTGCGGACGGTGTAGCGAGTAAGGTAAAAATCTCGATACTCGCTGTGTCTGAATCTGACCATGTCCTCCCTGGATAGCCAGAAGACTTTGATCCTCAAACAAGCAAGTCCTGTCAGAGAAGGAGCCCGGAACGTACTGTGCTACACATCGGCTGGATTCGCAATAACTTCTGGTTCCGCCCTGCCGACGATGATCATATGCTCGCTCCCTCCAGCTTTGTCTGTCAGCACACCCGCCTTACGCAGGATAGCCGCTGTCGTGTCCACCGTGGTCGCACTCACGCCTCTCACATCGTCTGCAAATCTCACAGTCTTCATCCACTCCAGTGCGTCCTCTCTCGAATACTCCATATGATTCGTGATATGCTCCACAGCCTCCTCTTTGTTTTCGCGATAATACTGCACCCCATCGTTGATCCTCTGCATCATATCCTCCACCTCGGCTTCAAGATTCTCATGTGTCCTCGCCATAATCATCCAGCTCGGCCACGGAGTGTAGATTTCCCCGATTCGCTTCAGCTCTCCATTGTCCCAGTAGTGTTTGGTTGTGAAATGTTCCCACATGAAGAAGTCGCTGCTTTTATCCTGGCCCACAGATTTCCTCAGAGCTGCGAAATCGCCAATGGGCACATGCTCTTCAAATGGTTCTTTGCCCTTCTCCAACCAGCCCTTCTGGTCTGCAAGGACATAACTCATGACATAACTTCCACTTCCAATCCTGCTGACTCCCACTTTCTTTCCTTTCAAGTCTTCCACGCTATTGATTTCGTTCCTTTTGGAGCCAGTAGAGATCGCCCACTGGAAGTAGAAGGTCGAAGGTAAGCAAGTGTCCCAAGTGTGTGCTCGTGCATGTCTGATCTCAAAGCTCGAGACTCGGGGCGTGCCATTGCTTGAAATGGCATGGAGATCATATGATGCCTTTGATAACCACTTACACATAATGGCGATTCCACATATGTCCCCACGAATCCATACCCGGCATGCTTTCCCTCTGCCTTCGATTTTCCCAGGTCTGCAACGAACCCTTCCGTCAGCCCAATCGCTACATCTATGCTTCCGTCCTCATTACGAGGCA
This sequence comes from Sphaerulina musiva SO2202, assembly GCF_000320565.1. Lineage (NCBI taxonomy): Eukaryota > Fungi > Ascomycota > Dothideomycetes > Mycosphaerellales > Mycosphaerellaceae > Sphaerulina > Sphaerulina musiva. The sequence continues at coordinate 755,674 of NW_016017388.1, read as the reverse complement.
CTTTGAGAGATGCTGCGAGAGCTCCGGTGCCAGTCGGAAAGGGAATCAGGTCGGCGTGGAGGTAATATTTGTTTGAGGCGAAAGCAAGAGGCGTGGAGAAGTGCTCGGGCACATAGCCGATTCGGAGCTTTTGAGGAGCCATTGCGGTTGTCGAGAAGGATTTACTCTTAGATAAGGGTTTGAGAAAAAGGTTTCGCGTTCGGAGCATAGCGAAGAGGCATGAGGATGCTCGAACGTGAGGGATGACAATCAGGTATCCATTACTGACATGTTCCATATGAATATGACCACATGTTCGATGTCATAGCGGCAACTCTATCTGAAAGCTTATATGATCATCTGGTACTAGGAGGTATTCTACTCTACATACGGTATACGCTCTGTGTTGTTTGTAACACATTGGAGGTCGCCAACCGTTCGCCGGCTTCTGCTTGACATATGCCGTCATGTCTCATGAGCTTTTATCGGGTGCAGCTTCTCGTTCTGCCTTTGCTGCTGCATCACCCACGTGAGCAAGTCTTACAATGATGACCTGTGTCCTTGGGGCGCCGGGCCTTCGAAAATGACCATCAAGACTTTCGAAATCAAGCCTACCAGCCTGAGCACCTTTACTTTATCATTCGTCGGCTTGAACCATTGGAGAATCGGCCATTACATCACCGTCCACCGCACCTGGAAGCAGCAATAGGACCAAATGTGTGTTCGCTAATACCTTGTCCTTGCAGAACCTCCGCGAGCCCTGGCACGTCAAGCACTGCCGGGATGTCACAGTGGTGCTAGCTATAGATCAGACTGCTCCAATGTGAAAGACCATCGGCGGCGCGACGTCTGGTGTTAGCTTTGCTGTCCGCCCGTAGCTTTTTTGGCGAGCAGCTCCGAGGGCTCTCCAGGCCTGCACCTCGACAAAGCAGGGACATGCGAGACTGATCACGTCGTTGTCAAAGTGACCAGGTGAAAGAGCATGTCTATTACAAGTTGCGAGCCCCGCTTGGGCGATGGGGAACCGAACAAGGGTGGAGAGGACCCTTCCAATCCTGATTCTCGTGATTATGTGAAGTCAAGGCAGCTCATCCAGAAGCGCCTGACAAGCTGCGAGACTGAAATGCCAATGCGAACGCATCTGATTGCAGGTTTTACATTGAATCGAGCTTCGTCACCTGCCCCTGCCACGAAAGTTGCATGAATTCACTCAAATGATCCGTGGCAACTTCGTGCATATCGCACGGGCGGCCGAGGATCACTGAATCTGGCTGTGTCTTACCTACGGACCTCTAGACTCTAGAGGTAGGACGGCCGTCGCTCAACCATCTTGATCACTTCGCACGATACGCCTTCGGAGCCTGCTAAAGCGGCTAGCACGACTTTCGCGAATGAAAGAAATGCATGACGACAATCGTGTCATATAGATCACAGTAGTATGTCAGCCACTTTCGCGAGAGCTTACCGTCTTATATGGACTATCCGCAGGCTGAGCCAGCGCCCGCGAGCATTGATTATGGGGGCGCTTCATATTGATTCAGCTGCATGCAACTACAAGGGCTCACTAATCAAAACGACTGGTGGACAATGGACGTGTACAGGCGATGCTGTGGAGGCAATCCTCCTGGACCAAATTGCAGGCAATATCAATGTAGCCACCCGCGCTCAATGGGGTGCAAATCAATGAAGTACTTACTGTAGTACTACTTACCTTGTCACCAATCAGCTACATGTAGTACCTGATGGGCCACTAGAGTGGAGGTAGTCAGGTGGGCCGTTGGGTCAAGCGCCAAGGCCGGACACTTTATTTTAATCGGCGACCGATGAGTTAGATCGCCGAAAGCTCTCCATGCCTTGGGTAGACTACGCCTGCACAACGACACCACACCACTTCCACTTTCTCTCGCCTGGTCTCCGCCACCCACCCTGCAACACCGGCTACCAGCTTCTGCTCATCATCGGATCCCCACAATCGTGGACGCTATCACCTGCGAACTGCACCAGAGGTCTTAGCCTCTGCTGGAACAAGCAAGATGAAGTCCTGACAGCATGCTTCACCAACCGGCTTCACTCACATACCTGAACATTCTTTCCCAACGCCAGTCCAGCCAGGCAAGGACCGCGTATCGAGCAAGTACATCGGAGAGTCGGGTGGTACGTTCCGACTTCGAGATCCAATCGCCTGAAGGAAGAACGCTACCATGTCACATATCGCGCAAAGACCATCGCCGCTGGCCTGCAAGGCTTGCCGAGAGAAACACTTGAAATGCGATGCAACCACTCCTGTATGCTCACGGTGCCGCGATCGTGGCCTTCATTGCAGCTATGTGGCGTCCAGAAGAGGATGTGGTGGCAGGACCAAGAGGCAAGCGTCGGCCGGTCAGGTGCAGACACAAATCCAGTCTCAACAATCGCTTCCGACACTGGTTTCCAACCGTGCTGTACTCACTCCACAGACCAGCATAGGTCAAGGAAGTTCTAGCGCGAGCGCCTCGGGAGGAGTCTCACCTGGCAATTCGTGGTCTCATCCCAGTGTTGAAGGCCAAGTTGTATCTCCTCCCGGATCGACTACATCGTCTTGTCGATCTTCGCTGCGCTCCGAGGACGAACATCTGGTCAACCTATACTATGCCCACTTCCACCCGGAACATCCGATGCTAGTGCCTCGCAGTCGATGGTATAATCAGAACTACCCGGAATACCTTCAGCTGGTCGCGAAATTTATCGGAAGCCAGTATGCGTCGAACATCTCCAGCGACAGAATAAGATCGGTGGCTGCCGAGAGCCTCTCTGAGAATAGCAACGACAAGAGCCCCGAGATGGTTCAAGCATCACTGCTTTATTCAATATCTCTGCATGCCCGCTACGAACCGATGGAAGCGATGGCGGCGATTTCGAACGCTGCGGATGTTGCGATAGCATTAGGAATGCATCACTCTGAGTTCAGTACGTCACATGGCCACGGTGATCCCATCTATGAGGAGAGCCTGCGGCGGACATGGTGGGAGCTCTATATCACGGATGGCTACTTCGCGTCTTTGCATCGCCAAACGAACTTCAAGAGCAATTCGGTCACTATCACGACGCTACTGCCATGCGAAGACCAGCTGTATGACAGATGTGGCGTGCCATCTCAATCTTTCTCTTTGCAGGACTATGATGGCCGCCTATTCGCCGACGAAGACTGGCAGTTCTCATCGGCGTCGTATCGCATTGACGCTGTACGCATATTGGCCAGGGTGATTGACGTCTCGAGCGCGAACAAAGTTCACGCAGACAGCATACAGTCTATTGATAATGCAATGGCAAGCTGGAAGTTCCATTTGCCCAATGACAAAGCTGGGATTGTGGTGCACAGCGGGGAAGTTGATCCAATGATGTTTCAGGCATTCATGCTCATTTACATTGGGAACATCTTCCTGCACTTTCCGAGGAGTGAACTGCCCATCACAATGCCCGCGTCGGCCGATATCGCTTGTGCCCGGCGACACATGGAGCAGGTCTCGCCAACATCCTCCCAACACGCAGCGAAGGCTCTTTCAGCGTCGAAAGATCTGGCAAATCTGGCTGCATTACCGGTGACAAGGTACTCTCCGTTCTTCATCTGCAGCCTGGTCTTTGCGTGTGTAGTCCAACTTTCCGCCTGTTCGGCATACCCCAAAGCCACGACCGAACCGAATCGCGATCGAGTCGCCCTCATCATTGGTGTCTTGAAATCCGTGAGCCGCAATTGGTCCATCGCGAAATACGTATCACAACAGCTCAAAAAGGCAGCACATGAGGTATTCAATCCTCGTGTGGATGTCCCTTCCACGCAGTCAGTGTCGTCGTATGACAGCGGCATCGCTCATATGAACATGGGTGGCATCGACATGAGCTGGTTCGATATGTTCTACAGCGACGGGATGCAAGGCCTCGCAATGGGCACTGGAGAGCTTGCAGGTCTGTGAAGAACTTGTTGAGCGCGAGATTGAAGGCTAAGGAGATATCAATATGCACCCATCGGCGACCGCTGCAATCGCTGCCTGTCCATTACGATGGATGCCCCAAAGCGAATCCAAGAAAGAGTTTGCGCCATGTCTAAGCAGCCGTAAGATCGATGTTCGCCAACTCCATGCTCGCTCGTGGGTATCATGAATGAGGAAAGACATAGCACATTGCCTCAACAGGCCGTTTCCAACGCGAATCAATGAAGTCGCGCCCAGTTCTCTGCATTATTCTCCGCCGCATAGTTGATCACCAACTTCCTGCCGGGCTCAGACTGGCCGACCTGCTGTTCTCCTCGCGCACAGACTGGTATCAAGTGCGCCTTCCTCTGGGGTGGAGCATCTCCACTCGTATAGACCCGGAAGCTCTTCAAGTCATGTATGAGCAGGTCATTCCGCGCTCGGAGTTCCAGATCATGTTTCGATACACCGGCAAAGATATACTGCCCTACCACAAAAGCATACATTCCACCAGGGAACTGTAAGGCTGCCGCTCTCAGGCCGCCGATCGAAAAGGACTGCCCGTCTGTGAGGTTGGCATCGTCGTGTGTGGTGGCCCATGTACTTCCATCGTCGTTCTTCATGCTGTACTTTCGCCTGAACATTCTCTGGACCGCTACCATGGTTCTTCCCAGGGTGATTTTGGGGGCATGGCCGGTCGACTGTAGTAGTTGTGCGCGGAGATACCAGGCAGATGATGGATGATGTTTCGGTTCGTGAGTGTGGAGAATACGATCCACTATATATCGATTTTGCCGCACCACGGTCAGCACACGATCGGCCGCTATCGTCGATATGGTGGTTGCCGCAGGGGCGTTGTCGAGTTGAGGATCGACAATTACTGCATGACGCGATACCGGATCTGCGACGACGAATTGCCATGTTCGCGAGAGCTCTTCGAAGAGGGCATGGATGAGAGGTGGAGGCTCCGGTCGATTGTCCTCGGATGCTTCGGTGGAGAAGGTGGTACCAGAGAACAACGAGCTGGGCGAGGATGGCTCCGTCCTCGAGTAGTCTCTCGGCTTATCATCCATCTCAGACTCGGAGGACTCAGAAGACGTCCGATGCTCTTCAAGTGGCGGCAGCAGTATCGCGTGTCGGTTGGGATGGCTCCCTGCTCGGCGTAGACCTGACATTCGAGGAGAGTCGGAGAGGTCTTCACAGGACGTGTAGGTTCTCATTGGCATTAATCGTGCGTGGTTCGGCCAATCGTCGGCATCGGCTTGTGAGAAGTTCGGAGAGAATCCGTTGGTTTTTTGACTCAGTTGGCGATGTGAATACCCATGGGCATGACCGAGCACCTGGACATTTGGAGAGGGTCTAGTTCCTGTATTCCAGCAAGGGTTGTTCACGGCAATCGTCGTGCGTTGCTCTCCCTCTCCCCTTCACTCCCCTGGGGGTGGCGTGATGCCGCACCCTGCGTCGTATGTAAACCCAGCTCAATTCACAGATTGGTTATCGAGGTCCCTGCAGAACCTGGCATCTAGATCCTGAAGAGTGGGTGTGCTTCCGTGCGCACTCAGTACCGTGTACACTGTGTGTATATACATACACCTTGAAGCAGGCAGCAATCACATTATGGCGTCAAGTACATGTAGGTACCGGTAGGCAGTGCCCTACCTACGTAATAAAATATGACCTACCTACCTGTTTGATCGCTACTACATGTACAAAAGTACCCTTCTTCATTTCTTCCAACCAACTTGTGTCGAGGTAGGTTAGAATGGTAATGAGTGGCTTTCGTTAGTGCCATTTTCGTCTTGTCCAAGCGAGGGCGCAAGGGGAAAAATGCTTACCGAAGCTCGTATCTTTCCACGACAAGCCTTGTCTTGATACACAAGCTGAAACAAATCTTAAATCATAAAAAAAAGGAGGGAAGATCATCACATCCTCCTGTGTGAATTTCCACATACACTACCAACATACATACATACTGACTAATAAACACAGACACAGACACAGACGCCAACAATTTTACAAGATACAGTTCTGATTCATCTCGCTTCCGTTGTGAGATTGAATAGGAGTGGAAACTTATAAAAAGAAAGAAAGAGAAGAGAACACACACACCGGAGCTGCAGCCGCTGTGCACGAAGGATATATCGAACTGATTGACCATGAACTAAAACCCCCCCATTCCCCAAGCCATTCCCTAGGTAAGCCCCATTCCCCCAAACCCTATTGCCGAGACTATTCCATCCATTCCAACCGACCAACCAACCGATCCAACTAGGACCTAGGTATCATCCCATCATCCTATCATCCCATCATCCCACAGTTCAATAGTCGTCAACTTGCCATCAGATTCACATCTTCGTAAAAATCCAAAATCCAAATAACAAGATCAAATTTTTTTTATATTTATATTTAATTTTAATTTTAGCCCGAGGCCGACTGAATCTGCCAGTGCCACGTTTTTGACAAGGGGGCAGGCAGACACAGAGTTTAAACCCACGGCCACGCGTAACGCGTAACTCAAAAAGATTGCCCCTAGTACCTAGAAGATTCGAAGATGTCTGGTATAACCTAGGAGGCAAGGTGTAAGGGTAGAGTCGTGGACGAGGTCCAATCCCGATTGTGATGAACTACAAAAGGAAAAGAAAAAAGGCCGGGCATGTCCCTACGACCCTACCTACACAAGACGGGACGGGAAGAAGCAACGAGGTAGTAACAAGCTCTACCTAGGTAGAATACTGTTACAGGCTGTCTCGTAGGTTGTCCTGTCGCACTCGTAGACGAGAGGTACATACATATCTACATACCTAGGTAGGATTCATCGTTCTTTTTGTGTATACTCTTTTCTACATACAGGCTTACACGAACATACCGTATTAGTCGGTACCTACAACTCGGTAGAATACGACCTTTGGAAGTCCCTTGCCTTCTCTTCCCTCTCTTTTTATTAATAGACGGAAAGTATTACAAGCTTCATGTACCTTACCTAGGTACCGAAGGTATACAGTAGATAATGAAAATCAGGGTAGCTTGTTGCTTGCCTTAGGTACTGTAGGTACCTTATATATGTATATATACTTGCCTCGGAACGTCCGCCTTGTCTTTTTTGTTTTGTTTTTGTTTTCTTTTTTTTCTCCTTTTATTTTTCCTGCTTGGTGTCGCTACTAGGTACGTACCTATGAATATGATCGTCAGGCCTGTCTTTTTGTACATGTACATATACCTAGTACTAGACGACCTAGAATCCTGTTTTCTTGTAGGAGACGCGTATGTGTATTGCGTAGCTACAGGTAGGTATAGAGAGAGGTGTGAATAAGGATACGGAGAGAGAGAGAGGTAAAGAATTTCATATACCTACAACCTACCTACCTACCTACCTACCTTATATTCTTGTCTTGTCTTCTAAAGAAGGGTAACAATAGGTAGGCTGACTGTACGGGCTGAAATAACCAAGTGCTTCGGTCAAACATAGAAAAAGAAACATCTCTCGGTAAAGGAAGGTCAGGTAGGTACAGGTAGGTAGAAAAACCTTCACTTACATACCTTACCGACATACATGTAAGTACTGCTAGTAGTTGTTCGGGTCGGTGAGTACCTGCGTGATCATGATCATGATACAGGTAATGATGAAGAAGAAGAACGGCAGTCTCTCCAATTCCACAAACCTTTTTTTCTGTTTTGTATACCGCTATACGCCATACGCTACCCAACGGCGTCTAATAGCCATTTAGGCTATTCAGTATTGAATCGTTGATACCATCCTTTCTCAAAAACACAAACACATACATACACCGCAACACTCAAAAAAAGACTCCCCCTACCAGCTCCAGCGCGTAAGCGGATCCGGATCGGTAAGAAAGGAACAGGACAAGGGACAAGGACAGGGCAGAATGGAAGAAAAGAAATCAAAATATTTTCATTCCCGCTAGTGCTACCCTTCTCGTATCCATAGGTAAAATTGAGGTAAGCATTTCATGTCGTACGGATCTACAGTACCTTATCAACAATAATAACACTACTTGCTACTGTACTGGCTGGAGCCTGTAGCCGCCGGGAGGATGATGATGATGATAGGAGGTGATGATGATAATGATGATGAATGCATTTTCGGGGAGGGGGAGCGAAATGTGGATCTGAGTTTGAGAGAGAGAGTCGGGATCTTCGGCATCCCGTTCGCTAAGGTACTTGTACAGATCGATCATGATTATCAGCAGCAGCAGCAGCAGCAGACATGAGCCGAGGGAAAAAGAGAGAGAAAGAAAAAGAAGTCGTTCGATATGAGCTAGGCCAAGAGGCAAAAGCTTAGCTGTAATAATAAACATCTTCCCTCTTCCCTCTTCCCTCGGGCCTCTTACACTTTTACAGTTCAGATACACACCGACTCCACCTCCACATACGCTACGAGCGAAAAGAGCAAACAAGTCCCGCAGAACAATGTGTGACACTGGCGAGGGAAATTCGGGAATGCGCGCTTTTTTATATTTTATTTTATTTTGCCCATTTTCCCATTTTCCCATTTTCACCATCATCGAGTCAGCGATTCAAGCATTTTTTTCGATCCGTTGCGCGCGCAGTAAATCAATAATAATACTAGGTAAATAAGATATACACAGATTGACAGAAAGGAAGAGAAAAAACGTCTGGGTGGAGAAGAAGCTTCCAGTACTTACCTTACTTGTACTTTGTTGTTGTGGTCCCTGCACAACACTACATTACACACATACACAGCGGCGGCGGCGGCTACATGTAGTGCATCTCTCTTTCTCTGTCTCTGTCTCTGCCTCTGCCTCTCTCTCTTTCACCATCCATCCTGTTGTTGTAAGAGTCGTAGATCATTGTTGCTGTGACTCTCTTCCCACCGCGACGACAAGGACCAAAACCCACCTCACCATTCAAACAGGTCCCACGTATACACATACACATACGCACGCACACAAGATCACACGGAATGTCATTGCTGCAGCGCGTGACATCAATAGACGGAAACGACCTCGACACTTCCTCGGTGCACAACTACAACAACAACAAAGACCAGAGATATGGCACTGTCCGATCGTTGAGAACTGTCATCTCCTACGACATCTTACCGCAGCCCGAAGAAGATTCCTTCGCCACACATCCCACGGGAGGCGTCACTGCCTACAAAGTCTCCGAAGCACAACGACTTGGTATGTTGTGTGCTTTTCTTTTCAATTTCTTTTCGACTTTTTTTCTTTTCCTTTCCGTCTGTTTTAGTGTTGCACCTTCCTTTGCTGATGACTTTTTTTTCCAATGTCTTAAAGCGCAGGTCATCATCACCATCGTATCGTGTTGGCTGGCGTCGGGAATCGTGTTTGGATTCGCAGCATTGAAGCCCGTTCTCGTGGATCAAGGCGTGTATCGAGAGTTTTGTTCGGCCGAAGAACTAGAGTTGGATGTCGAAGTGTGCTACGAACAGGATCTCCGGTACGTGTTCTTCTTCTGGAGCGGGAGGAACTGGAGATGGCGGGCGGGAAGAAAGCGCTTGATCCTAATCATGATTTCCACAGATTGAATGTCTTCTTCGCCATAGCATCGACGACATGCAATGTCTCTGCACTCGCAGTGGGTACGATCCTGGATCGATACGGCCCTCGAGTGGCGGGCATCATAGGAAGTCTCAGTTTGGCCGCGGGAAGTGCCTTGATGGGAAGTGCATTTGCCATTCCCGAGTTCGATGGCTATATCGTGGGCAATATACTCCTCAGTTTAGGAGGAACATTCATCTTCGTGCCATCGTTTCAAGTTGCCAATGCTTTCCCCAAGTGGTCCGGTACCATCGTGGCAATGGTGACGGGAGCCTTCGATGCTTCGGTGAGTATGACCAGCAGTCCAGCAGAACAACAAACAGTCCGGCAGCTAACGAGAGTGTGTAAGGCGGCCGTTTTTCTCTTCTTTCGCATCGCGTATGAAGCATCTGGTGGCACTTTCGGCCCAGAAAAGTTCTTCTTCGGCTACTTGATTGTTCCAGCACTCATCCTCATAGCACAGCTGACCGTGATGAACCACGATGGCTACAAGACTCTGCCTCAATTGGAACGGAAGATTGAGAAAGAACAGGACTACTCTCGAGATGTGAGTAGTAGGCTCATCTCCACCCAAACAGGAAGAGTGCTGACAGGTGCCAGGTCCACGACTCTGATGATGAATTAAGCGACGATGACGAGGTGAACCGACTGCGCCAACACAGGCGCGAACATCGACAATCCGTTTTGCAGAAGCTCGAAGAGCTCGTCGGAGACTCCGAAGAGCGCCAGCTTCGAGAAGAAAGGAAAGAAGAGCAGTTAGCCACCAGTGGAGTGTGGGGAGCTCTGCATGGTAAAAGCTGGAGCCAACAGGTATGCCGGACGGGAATCTTTGCGCGTACCATTATGATATCGCGTGCTGACTGGAAAGCAGATGCTGAGCCCGTACTTTATCCTGATAACGCTCTTAACCGTATTGCAGATGCTGAGGATGAATTTCTTCATCGCTACCATCAGGTCGCAGTATGAGTACATGCTTGGATCCGAGCACCTTGCCCGGAACGTGAATCTCTTTTTCGACATTGCTCTGCCAATTGGTGGCGTTGCAGCTACGCCATTCATAGGTATGCTGCTGGACAATGTCTCGACAGCTGTGATGTTGGCAGGTTTGGTTGCTCTCATTACTGCTGTTGGAGTTCTTGGGTCGCTGCCGTTTGCGTGGGCCGCGTATGGCAATGTGATTCTCTTCGTGCTGCTCAGGCCCTTGTACTATTCAGCGATGAGGTGAGTGGCTCTCCCTCCGTACTTCAGCTGTGAGGTCTTGCTAACCTGAGAAGTGATTATGCGGCGAAAGTCTTTGGCTTTGCCACTTTTGGCCGTGTCTACGGTACCATCATCTGCTTCAGCGGCTTGGTCAACCTTACCCAGCCTTTGATCGACGCTGCCAACCATGAGCTTTTCCACGACAATCCAACACCAATCAACATCACACTTTCAGCACTCGGCCTTGTCTTCGGAGCTGCTCTCGTGGGTTATGTATGGGTAAAAGGACCTCAGGTCCGCCCGGTGACGCATTTGGTTGATGAAAGGAGTCGTCTTTTACCGGACGTAATCGAGGAGGAAGCTTAACCTCATGATATATATGTTTAGATGAAATTTTTCGAGCGATGAGTAGCGAGGCGTTCTAGCGAGGAATGGGCTGATATGTGTATACTTTCGCAAACGAGTCTCTGACGGCCGATCTGTCGCCGTCCCGCGTAGTTAGACTTGGTCGGCAATTTGAAATGACGAGAATGGTGTTTACGATCTACGAAGACCTCACAAAATCTGCATGTATGATTGACCACGACCGGCATGTGGGGTTTCTACAGTTCTCAGCTTTTCAGACCTTGGAGGTCATATGCAGAGGAACGGGTGACATTTCGAAATGTCGGATAGGCCTGGTATACTCATCTGTTCTTTCCCGTGTCAGTACAATGCAAATTAAACATGAGTAGAGAGCCTCAGTAGAGCGAGTCTTTGGTCAGACTTTGCCTATTGTCCTCACGCCCAACCAGCTTCTAGAAGTGTATGCAGCGGCTGGGCGGACTTGGATTACCAGATGAAAGCTCTTCAAGAGTTGTCATCATGCGATACTGGAGTGAGAATTGCCCGCGCAATGCCATGCTTACCGTCGTTGCAGAGCGCGAATTGCTGCGAGCGCACCTCACCTTCGTTGGCACGACTCAGTCCATTCGCATCTCTGCTGGTTGGCGGTGGCTTTCAGTTGCGGACAGGTATCGGGACGTGAAGACAACTCTTCTGAGAAGGCACATCGTGTTGCAGCCTCCAGACAGAGATGCAGGTACAATAATTAGCTGACGGTTTGTTCCATCTTATAGGTCGACATCGCATCATGGGCGCTGTCTCTTGCGAGACTACCCTCGTGATGACGGTTTTAAAAGTGGTGTTCATCTCGACCACCTTCGGAGTCGTCCTACCGCACGTAAGTTAACCGAAGTTGCGGAATGATGATTTGAGAGGTGGTCTTGGTTTGAAGAAGAAGAAGAAGAAGAAAAGGAAGAGCAAGAGCAAAGGAAAGGAAAGCTCGAATTTGCGCCAAGACAATGGACTAGGGACCGCCCGTGCCAGGGTCACAAGGAAGGGAAGGGCTAGCGGCAGAGGTAAGCGACCGACTTTGCTTTCGACACGAATATACCATCACCACCACCAACTACCTTACATTTACGCCCTTACCTGACCCTTTCCCACGCATTCACCATCCATTGCCACGGCCGAACGACATCCTTGAGCTGCGCAGTTACTTCGCATTGTATTGCTTGGTACTATCATCCATATCGACGAGCCGATCGCTACCGACAATCCCCATCATCGCCCGCAACACTCGACGCCGCCATTCCTCTATACGCATATTGCTACCGAGAATCCACGCCGACTTCCACCACGCGCGCACGCCCTTCTTCCATCCATCGCGATCCTGCACGGCTCGCAGCCTTGACGGCAGAGTCCAAAGGCCCCAATGGCCAACAAGGACAACGTGGATAGTCCAACAAGCTTGTGGACACGGAGATCAAAGTGAGTGGGAGTGTTCCCTCCTCCCCGCAGCACCCGTGCTTCTAGAACCGCCAGACACACCCGTTCTCGGAAGCCTTCGTCCAATCCTCCCTCATATACATATCCAATTGCGAATGCCCTTGTCTAATCATGCACACGATCAACAGCAGCAGTAAGCTCGGCCTGTCCACGAGCCGACCTGACCGAAACGACCATCGCGAGAGCCACGACTCGCCCTCCATCCGACGCGGATTCAGCTCAAGCGGCAAGGGCGCTTTTGGCTCAATCAGCAGCATTAACACATCTGCCGTATCGTCGCCCACAGGTACGGGTGCGTCTTCTGCATTTGGCTTGGGAACGGGTGCATTTGCCAGCTTCGGCAGTAGCAAGACACCGAAAACGCCAGGTGCAACCTTTGATGCAGGAAGGAACCCTCCGTCCGCGAAGCCGGACTCTGGAGATGAGGCGAAGGATAATGCTCGCAGGCCTGGTCCCACGTCTAAAAAGTCACTAGGCGCGATCCGAACAGTCCCCGATACATCCACTGCTACAGCAAAAGACTCTGCTCCGGAACATGCCCTGCAACATGCCTGGATCGTGTATTACCGCCCGCCGACTTCCAAGAACAGCGATTACGAGAAATCGATCAAGCCCATGTTCAGGTTCGACACCGTGGAAGCCTTTTGGCAAGTCTTCACACACCTTAAGCGTCCGTCGCAACTGATCACTGTCTCCGACTATCACCTCTTCCGTGAGGGCATACGGCCTGTGTGGGAGGACGCGGAGAATAAAGAGGGCGGCAAGTTCACATTGCGTCTGAAGAAGGGCGTGGCAGACAGATACTGGGAGTACTTAGTGCTTGCCATTATTGGAGATCAGTTCGCAGAAGCTAGCGATGAGGTCTGCGGCGCTGTTGTTAGTGCCAGGCCAGGCGAGGACGTCATTTCAATCTGGACCAAGAACAATGGTGGCCGCAACGTCAAGATTAGAGAGACTATCAAGAGGGTATTGGAGCTACCTCAGGACACGAATCTCGTATTCAGGTCGCACGATGATTCCATACAATCCCGAGTGGAGGTCGATAAAGCACGAGCTGAGAAGACCGCCGGAAGGCGCAACACACTCGTCGCGGATAAGGACAAGGCGGAGGGTTAGAAGGACCCGTCTTGCAGCGCGTGGTGGCCAATTTTGTAGGACATGGCCCCAGCCGCTCCTCCCGGAATTGACGGTTTCAAATCACGGCACCACGCCAAACAAGGGATACCTCCTTCCTATCCGCGTGATCACGCCAAAGTATACGGCTACAGAACGCGAATTTGTCAGAGACCTGGATGTTGAGATGAGCGTATCAATGTTGTCTACGGCGGCGAATCTCCTTGCATGGAAAGCGAAGCGTTCTTTTTTGGATCATTGTGTTGTTGTATACTATACGTGTGAGATTTGGGATATGCCGGCTGTAGCATTTGAGCGAGGACAGCGAAAGCCAGCATTGGCAAGCTACGCTACGTAACACTATCGCAACAACCCTTTGGGGGGGAAGCGATGACAGTAGCGCATGTACTATCAAATTTTGCATATCTGGGCTGGATTTGCGAAACAGAATCCAGGAGACTATCCGTGGAGCTCTTCCGATATGTACTTTGACACTCGATGCAAAGAAAAAGAAATCGGGTCTCAACGTTGTGCACAGCTGACTGACCTATGTGCATCAAGTCTCCGCCGCCGATGTGAATTATGAGTATCATCGCTTGCATCGCTGACTACACCTGACGAGATCATTACTTAAGAGGGGGCAAGAAGCTGTTGTTCAGTGCTATCTAGCGGGTATCATAGAGTACGGTACATGTACGTAGAGAACTTGAGACAGTATCATCGCGTGTGCAGTGTGTGTTCTGTTCACCCCCGATCGCTATCATCATCGTCGTCGTCGTCGTCTTCGTCATCAGAGTCCTCATCCTGACCACCGGTCACTGCTGGTGACTTCTTGCGCGTATAATCCTGCACATGAGCGTTCCTCATGGTGGTGCCCACTCGGTGTAAAGTATGTACAATGGGCGATCCCGCTGCCTCCTGCACATTGCTGGAACGCCTGCGTCGGAAACGTAAGGTGCTACTGGTGGCAGACTGCTGCCGCTCGAGATCGACGTCGCGGCCTGAAGCACTCTGGGTGCTACGACTGGGACCACCACCACCACCATGATGCTGCTGCGATGTCCGTCTTTTGTCCAAGTCAAGTCTACTGATCTCAGAGGTGGGAACGAGCCCACTACCATCGCGCTTGGGCAACTTGTTCGGATACGGGGCCTTTCCAGCTTTGGATTGGATCTCGGGAACTTCTAACCTAGACGGCGTAGGAGGTCCAGCTGAGATAGGCTGCTTAGGCGCCAGGTCCCCGTTTTCAGAGTTGGAGTCGGTGGTGTTCGTGTTAGGTCCAGAATCTTCATCCTGTGCCTCTTCTCTCTCGGAACGAATCAGGCCAACAGTAGAGCTCTGCCCAGGCAGCTTGTAAGGGAGCGGCACGTCTCTGCTGGCTTTGGCATTCTCGACGTTGGTGCAGTGCTCGTTCTCGACACGGAGTAGTGTCCACATGCCTCTCCGAAGCACCTCCGACAAGCTGACGGCAAAAGACACGATAGAAGAGTGCTGTGTATCCGAAGTATATATAGCGTAGAAGATCCAGTTGAATCGTAGGATAGGATCGAGTAACATGGCGACGTAGTATATCCAGACATGCTTGCGGTACGCCAGCGTCGGTCGCAGGAACCTGTGCTTAGCGTATGGATCGCCCAGACTCCAATCCATAGCGAGGTCCCAGATGCTCGTGTAGAGGCCGTTTAATGTCGCAAAGACGATAAATACCACCTTCGTCTTCAAGCTTTGGTCAATGCGGTACACAGACAAGGTTAGGTACTGTGCAATCGTGAAAAAGTATTTAAAGCAATTGACCATGTGCGGGAACAGTGCACGAGTGTCGTAGTAGCGTCGTAGGCACTGAAGTGCACGCCATATGCCAGGAAGGCATGTCAGGAATCCGAGCAGTCGACTGTGGCCACTGTTACAGACGGCGGGGCTATTCCAGTGACGGCCGACGAAGAGACAGAAGAACATTTCAATGTTGCCCATGGAGTATGTCAAGGAGCAAAACATATCTCCAGTGAAGAAATCGCGAAACTCCACGGCGTATAGACCGGCGAATAGCAGTCGCCAAAGAGTGTATGAGAACCACTTTCTGGCTTTGTAGTAAAACGTCGGCGCAGGCAAGAAGAAAGAGATCACCGCCAGACCGACCAAGACCACGATCCAATAGATGAACATGGTACTCCCGCCCGCTTGTATGTCGAAGTTCAACCACATGACCAGTCCAAGCAGAAAGTATAGAAACGCAGGAACCTCAAGGAGCTCTAACCAGTGGAGAGCTTGGCGTCTGTTTAGTTCGAAGATGAATTGATAGTTCACTCGGAATTCGTGAAAAACAGCTGCGCAGCCACAGAAAAGCAAGGCGAGCAGGACCATCATGAAATACCCGCCATAGAGTTGCAGCAGGTACGTTGTATAAGTGTGTGTTGGTTCATCCGCAATGTAAAGCAAACGCACTGCTTTGACCACGCCGAGAGCCCCAAAGACCGATCCAGCTGCGAGCAAGGCGCAGCTGCGCGCAACCGCTCCAGAGTAGTCGCGGGAGCGGGCGGACTTGGTGCGAAGCTTACTCACAGCGACCTTGCGGCTGCCCTTCTCAAAGTATCGAGCATAAAGGTCTTCGACTGTAGCCATAAGTTGCTCGGGTACGTCGGAATTGACGAAATGAGACTTGGCCACTTTTTCACTCACATATTGCAATCCGGGCTTGGCACCAACACATTTGTCGTACTTCTTGTTGATCTTGCGAAAGGCGGTCCGATTGAGGAGAGCATACGACTTGAGGAGCTCCAAACCGCGATAGAACTCAGCAAGCGCTAGTTTCATTTTGCGTTTTGCCACACGATACGGCACTTCGTGCGGAGGTCGTCGCGCGTAGTCCCTTTGGTGTGGATCAGGCAGCCAATGCGCAACTTGTGGAGGTATTTCCGGTGTTCCAAGATCACCCATTCTCCTTGAAGTCCTCCCAATAGGGCCTGAACGGACTCTGTCGAGCGCATCAGTGGCGAAGTCAATAGACATAGTGAAGGGTTTGACAAGGACGTCTCTTTTGCGCACACGGCCTTCGTGGCCTTTCTCCCTGGAATGCTGGCTATCACGCTCCCCATTCGCGACAGCTTGTTCGCGCCTAGATTCCGCCTCGAATTCCATGATTTCAGCGAGACGATACGTGCGCATGATATGCAGTTGCTCTCGGATGTGTTCCAGACGTTCCTTGCCCTCATTTTCTTTTTCGAGGTAAAATTTCTCGACCTTGATGAGCTCCTTGTCCAGGAACAAGAAGAACTCGGCTTTCCTGAAGTCGAGCTCGCGATATGCTTCGAGCGCGACATCGTTGTCATCGCGTGATCGTTGTGAGAGACCACTACTCGTGAAAATTCGTTTCATAAAAGGACGGCTATCAGGCGTCGAATTTGTCCGCTTTGGAAAGGTGTCGTGAAGCCGAGAGGTTGGAGGAGCAGCGGTGCCGCCAACCTGATCGCGCGGCGCACGAATCTCGTACGCATTACCGGTATGAGCCATCTGACTAGCTGGAGGATGCAGCTCGGGTGACTCTGCAGGTGGATGTACTGAGGCCTTCGTGGCTGGTCGGGCCACTCGTGATGGATTTCGAGGTAAATGCATAGATTCGGGAGCGACTTGGCTATCGTCGGACTCAGCATCGTCGTCGCCCCCGTCGGTGTCGTCGACAGCGGGAGGTGGCAGCTGCACAGAGGGTGCTTGGCGTGAATTGAAGCGAGTTACCTCGTCACTGTGAGGAGGACTGCCGATGATGCTGCCATAGCTTGTCATACAGCCCTGTCCCTCTTCCGCCTTGTTTTTGGGCTGAAGCGGACTACGCTCATTGATCGGGATGGGTGCAGATACTGAGCCACTGCCACCGAGTTGCGATGCTGCAGCTTCGTGCGAATCGCTGAAGGATCTGACATGGCCAATCCGGGCGATGGGCGTAGTGGCATTGGCCGAAAAGGTCTGTTGTTGTCGTCGCAGCAAAGCAGACACTGGCGCATCTCGGACGGAGTTTCGTGGAGTCGGTCTTGGTTTTGCAGAGCCGGGTACGCCACGAACAGCTTTGCGGACTGCATGCAGCTATGTCTCAGTCAGGACGCGTCGATGCGAGTAGTGAGTGACACGACGAGATGGTATCGACCTGCGCACCTTCTTCTTGGCTTGCTTGTAGTCGAGGTAATTGTCCTGCACTCCGTGTCAGTACAGTAGGTACCTTATACCAGCCGCAGTGATGCCGAGCAGGGCTTCATTCATAGTTTGCATATATACCTTCCACTCTGGGACGGCAGAGTCGTCCAATTCCTGCGCCGTATCAGTCAGTCTTGGCGGTTGACCGGGCGCAGTCAGTCTGAATGTTCCCTTCTCACCTTGGCAAACTTCATGATGATGGTGGTGTTCTTGTTGTTGTGCTACATGGCAGACTTGAAAGCGAACGGTGACACCACGAGCAAAGTGTGCAGATGGGATGGTTTTATCTCAGTTGGAAGTCAGAGTCTCAGACTGACCACTCGCAGCATGGATTGACTGTGGCGGTGTTTGATTGGTCCGGAAGAATAGAGTGTCCATGCGGCGCGTCAATTCAAATTCGTCCATCCACCAACTGAGGAAGACGAGCCTGAGACCTTACTCAGACCTTACTGAGATACAGTTGATGCCAACTTGAGGTACCTCCTAACTTGAGGTACCGACCTGTAATCGATAAGCAGTGACGTTGGGGTGATGCACGTGATGCCAAGCCGACCCAGCCAATCTGGAATCTCCTCTGCCCAACAACACGTCTCGGCGCCTATTATCGTCCCCACAAGACCTACACTGACTTCCAAGATATTGAATCCAAGTCAGCCAGCTCTCCAGAGGTCATCACAGAGATCAGCGCAAGATGGACTGACAGCAGTATGACCCCGTTGAAAGCATGAGCATGACTGCGAGCAGATAATGATATTATAAGGTACCTAAGGTCATGTATGTTCAACCACGAAGACCCACCATCCAAGCCGCTCTCAGTGTCACGCTCCGCGCGAGCGTCGGACACAATACCATTTACAGAGTGTTCAATGCAATTAACTGCAGTACACAACAAGCTAGAAACCTACCCAGCCGCTTTTGAAGTTCCATAAATTTACCACAGTCTCGACCATTCGGGCAATTTATTATCCATGCAACAAGGAAAACCGCGGCACCATATCTGTGACTGCATGCTCTCATCATCTATCCAAGGCGTATTCCGGCTCCACCAGAGGTGTGGATGTAGTTCGGCAATCATGAATCCTCACACGCACATGGCCGACCGGCATGTTTGACATATCGCCTCCATGGCCATTGCCCCTGTATAGCTGTTTCATCTATATCACGAAAGGGGGTTGCAACTCCGTCTCAGCTTCTCTTCAGGCTGATGTATCCATACCACTAGCTAGATGATAGGGCCCTACGAAGGTCTGGACGCAGCACAGCACTATTTATATGGAAGCAAAGGGCGTGTGGTAGGAATCATCTTCTCCTTCTCCAGCAGAACACGTTCCTTTTACATTTCGTTCTTTACCTTACTACACAATGACACTACGTGTCGCTTCATTCTTTACCTCTGCTGTTGCGCTGGCCGCCGCGGCAGATCCGAGCCTGAGCCTCAAGACTTATATTGATGCTCTAAAGCTCAATGGCAGCTTCACGCCATTCATGGAATCCTACTGGACTGGGCTCCCTCACCACCGAAGGACACCATTCGCCGTTTCTCCCGATGGCAAGACTGGCTACCTGGCCTACTTGGGCAGCAATGGCAACGGCGTATATGTCCAACACGTCGACCTCTCGACGTTCAACGCTACTGGTACTACTGTGACGATTGCGAACGTCAAAGAAGCGGGGGGTCTTGTTGGCCACAACGACGGCTTCGCAATGCTCGGAAATGAGCCACTTCCCGCCTCTACTGACGATGCACCACCCAATGACACGCCTGTGCCAGCCATTTACAAATATACCAATGGCTCGCAGGAGTTCAAGACCTTCGTGGCTGGTCCTGGAGTCCACGAGGCGGATGGTCTCTCGATGTCGCCTGACATGAACGGAGACTTGGTCTGGTCGGACAAAGCAGAGCTCTACGGTGCTTATTTTGTCGTGACTGCCTACACTGGTGATGCCACTGGTCACTTTGGTGACAGCATCCAGTACGTCAACAGTAATGGTACACTTGAAGTCATCGACGGCGCGTCTAGCTCTTGGGGATGCTCACACAACACCGGAATTGCTTTCGAGGCCGCCGATGAGGCTCCCTTTGCCAGTATATGCGCTGAAGATCAAGGTTCGTCGTCACCAACTTCGCACGTCCGAATGAGTTACTGATGAGATTTCCTAGGGGCGATCTGGCTCAACACGAAGGGTCAAGGCATGTCTACCGATGGTCTCAAGATCTCCAACGAGAATACCACGAATGGCGGCGGCGGAGAGGCTATGGGTGGCATGTCCGGCTCGTACTCTGCCCTCGCTCAGTTCGTCAACAGTACTTCCTACATCTTCGCCTGGGTGTCTCGCGGCGCCGTCAACCTCAAAGCGAACGAGTGGATGGGTGAGGGCTACACCAATGCTTTGAATCGTACCAATGGCCGACGGGTCGCAATCGCACTTTTCTCTGACAAGGAGACTATGGTCTCCGAAGAAGCTTCTTCTGAGGTTGGCGCAGCTTCGGGCGATGATCAAGTCAACTGGGTCACGCCTGAGATTGGGGCCGACCGTAGTAACGCTCATGTTGCAGCCTTCGACTCTGACTACGCCCTTGTCAGCTGGGAACAAATTGATGAGCCGCAGTGCGATTTCATTGCCATGGGATGTAAGGGAAAGTTCTCGGGTTCTTACTTCCAGCTCGTGAACAGTGCCGGAAAAATGATTGGCGAACCAATCAAAGACATGAATACTTATGTCGCAGGAGATATGGTCACCATGAATGATGGCAGGATCTGCTGGCCGTATGTTCGCATGAGTTGGGAGTTGGACGTGCCTGTGGTGGAAAGCCAGATGATGGCCAATGCGACAAGCATGAGCTTTGCTTGCATGAGTTTGGTGTGAGAGGCGTGCAAGGTCACTAAAATCGGCGCGGGATGCCGAGATCGTGAGTGTGTAGCCCTCAAGATGTGAGGCGTACCCAGCAACGGACTGCTTTCGAATCAGATGATATTAGGGTACCCTCAGAAGCCACGTCACCCTTTCCGTGTCTTTGCTAAAAGCGTCGTCCGAGGAAAGTTCCATTTCGGTAGCAGGCGAGAAGCCACACCTACGAAGACACTTGATACTTGCTGCGTTGTCGGCATTCACTTTGGCAAACAATGTCTGCGCCGGAAATGCCTTGACATACCATGTGCAGAAGTCTCTCGTGGCTTCCTGAGCATAGCCTTTACCCCAGTGACTTGGTAGAAGCGAGAACCCAATCTCGCGTGGCCTGAAGGTTCCCACAAGCCCGACCAGTTCTGAAGATAGAAGTATTGTGATGGCATGGATCAGTATAGGCTGGTCTGGTGGTGAAATGTTCACGAGCACGAGCAGATCGTCGAGCATCTGTTCAGAGCGCTCCAACGTCTTGCACGGTCCCTGCTTGCTGAATGCCTATCAGTGCTGATCGGGTGTTGGCTTTGAAGACTCCATACGTCCACTGCGTCACCTGAGGATCAGCTTGAAGTCTGTGAAAACCATCCAGGTCGTCATGCTGGACTGGCCTCAGTAGGAGCCGCTCAGTCGTAATGTTCATTGTATCGTGTTCGAGTTGTTTGTCAGAGTGTGTAGGAGTGGAAGGAACATGTACGTGTACGAGAGGAAGGTGACCAAGCTAGGGAATACCATAGAACGAATTGGTGGACATAATTATTAAGCTATCAAGCGCAATCAGCGCTGACCTCAACCTACATGTATGTACCCATTGCTACAGGTGCCCCTTGTTATCCCATGACGAACAGTGCAATATCGCCATGAACAGGCTCTTCCGGTCAGCATGGAATGGCCGTCAAGCCAT
Organism: Sphaerulina musiva SO2202; assembly: GCF_000320565.1. Lineage (NCBI taxonomy): Eukaryota > Fungi > Ascomycota > Dothideomycetes > Mycosphaerellales > Mycosphaerellaceae > Sphaerulina > Sphaerulina musiva. The sequence goes on along the minus strand of NW_016017388.1, from coordinate 734,078 downwards.
CCGAAACAATGGGACTAAACATTGGGCCTCCCGACTGGAGTCCACCAAGTCCTCGCCGCCCGTCACGAAAGAAACAGCACGCGTCGCTCGCATCGAATCTCGATTGCCCAAGTTCCTGAGAAGATACGTCGAGCCATTGAGAAATGCTCCCATATCGCACATTTCAGCCTTCTTGATTCTGCACGAGATCACCGCCATAGTGCCGCTTTTTGGTCTTGCAGCGGCCTTCCACTACGCCAACTGGCTGCCGCCCTTCATCAGCGAGGGCAAATGGGTCAGCGACGGAGTGGAGAAGTTTGGCAGATACATGCGCAAGAAAGGCTGGATAAATGATGACGCGAGGGGTGGGCGATGGTTTGGCAGAGGGGAGACGGGCACGAGAATCGTAGTCGAGTTGGCTACGGCATATGCGGTCACGAAAGCGCTGCTGCCTCTCCGCCTCATCTTGAGCGTATGGGGTACACCGTGGTTTGCGACTTGGACTGTCTTGCCCATCACAAATCGGATCTCCAGATTTTTCAGGCGCAAAAAGGCTGCAGCGGCAGTGTCGAGCCCTGCGGCAGGTTCTGGAGCTACTGCCGCGGGCGTTCTGCCTAAAAAGTGATGGACTTGGAATGAAAGATACTCCCGACTCCCAGAACAGATTAGGCAAGAGCTGCGCACTGCATCAGCCGATTCGGAATCATCGGTCCCGCGACACGATACTCAACTATCCCTCTGACGAGCCCCGGACCACTGCTTCGAAGGCTACTGTCTAAACCTGCTCCACGATCCGAACATGTTATTGTCTGAGCGGCGAAGATTATCTCTTTCTCCTTCTGGAATCGACAAGACCTCTAAATGCTCCCACCCACACACTACAGCTAGCTATACGAACGACCTTGGCTCTCTCATAGGCATGCAATGCTAGGAGCCAATGCCGTCTTAAACTCCCTCACGTTGTCGAACTGATGACTCTCACTGATCCATGTTACTGAGCGTCGACCCCTTGATCGGGAGATAGTTGGACCACCTGGATGCCTCGCCCTATTCCTCTAACACACGCTTCAACGGTTGTCGAATTTGCTTACCCCTCTCGGCGTTTCCGCGCAATACATGCACCAAAACTGTTGGCTTTCTGCAGACCTGGTCAAGAATGCATATGACGCGGCAGGATTTCGTCTCAGGTCACGTGTGTATATGAAGACACGACTGCAGGTTCTCAGTCAGCAGAAGTAATCTGGCGGATCGCTATAGGGAGACCAATCAGTCAACTCAGGTTAAGGACTGCTGGAGGTCTCATCGATAGACTTCGTCCTCCTTCGCTACTTCGTGTGTGCGTAAAGACGCCGCGCCGAGATCGAGTGCAATGCGGGCCGCGTGGCTTGACGGTCTGAGAACAAGCTTCGATGTGGTATAGTAGGAGAAAGTCAATGTGGGAAGGACTATTGCATGAGAGGGAAAAATGGGAGAGTTTATCCTTGCTTCTACATCCTCGTGGAACCGAGCCTCGTTGATACAAGTTGTGAAAATGCAGAGTGTCTCGCTGACTCCTTTGGTCTGTCCGTCTCCAGCAGACTCTTGAATTGCGGTAAATGTACTTGATCCGATCCGCACTCGATGAACCAGGTCTTGGTAGTCATTAAAGCACACTTGAGCAGCCAGCCACACTGGCGTATATACCTATAGATAATGCACGCGCGTCCTGAACATCAAAAAAGACTCTACTACTACTACCAGGTCCTACTACCAGAGTTGGACTCTAAAAGGGTCATCCACGTAGCGAGCACTACCTAAGGTAAGGTAACTAGCGATTGATCGATACCTAGATAGACAACACAGCATCTCCTCTGCAAGCTCCATAAGTTACCTACTCAGGTACCTACCTAGATTAGTTCACACTCTCCCGAATAAACGTTCAAACTGGAAAATGCCTACCAGGCAGGTACTTCTGGTGCGAATGCCGAAAAAAACCCCTCGAATCGGTGATAACCTAGGTACCTTAGGTAGTCGCTCCTCATGCTTCGTCAAGAAGTTCTTCGGGTAGATTCAGAGGAGCTCGGTTTCGGTTACAGTCTGGTCTGGCTGGCGAGTACCTAAGATTGGTCGCTGCACCGAAGGTTTGGGGAGTAAGGAGGTAGGTAAGGTGTCTAATAAGGTACCTACATCGTAACGCGATTGATATGTTGCCAAGTTGTACGTGTACTATAGGTACTGTAGGTACCCAAGTACAGTATGCCAGTGCACTAATAAACGTATCTCCAGGGTTGGTTTGGTCATTACATACCTAGGTAACTACCAAAGGTACTAGTAGCTCTATATTGTGGATCCTTGATTCGCTCCCAATACATCCATCCATCTATCCGGGCTTCCCGTCAAAGTGGAACTGGAGAGCTCACGCGGGCAAGTACCTCTTATGGTAAGGTAGTAGTCCCAGTACCTAGCAGACTGGTCAGAAAAGGTTGAAGCAACAGCGCATCCCTGGGATCAAAAAAAAATTGGGTAGATTGAACAAAGCGTTGATGAATGGCGTTCAGACCTGAGGTAGTGAACATTACCGAACTTGCTACTGTTGCCCACTTGGTACTGTGCGACCGTCGCCATGCGGTTCTTTGTTGCGTTTGGATCCCCTAGTGAAGTAGTGAAGTAGCAAAGAGAACAGCCAGGCAGTTTGTTCATCCGAGCGGCAAGTTTAGTGCTTAGCACAAACGACAATGATTGGAGATGTCATGCGTCCAGGAGGCCCGACCACAAAGCGGTGACAACGTGTCGCTCTGAATATCGGTCGTCTGTTATCGAGGATAGCGCTTGTGATGGGTTGTGGCGATATATCGTATCTATCTCGACGACCAATTGTTCTTGCTCGCGGGATAAAAGGTATCTGTGCTCAAGCTCTGGCAATCGCAGGCCGGTCAGTAGCAGAGGTGGACTACTCATGCCGAACAGCTGTCTGTGCCACACTGCCACCCAGGGCTGCCGGTTCGCTCCAACCTGGAGACTGGAGTACTGTAATTTCGACATGAGCCCTGTCAAGCCGGCCGATTGCATCAGCTCGGGCTGGATAAAATATGACAAGCCTGCATCGTGGACGGCATCACCCCGCCCCCGCGCTCTTCACATCCTATGAATGTAGTGTTACTTGAGCCTGTAGGCGCTGCTGCAAGTCAGGATGTCGGAGGACAGTTCTAACAATCTGTTCCCCTGTCACCCCGGGTATAGCAAGGCGCCTGTACACGAGGTGAAACTGTACGTGATGCAAGATCCCTCGATCTCTGATTATCAGCTGAAAGAATTGACAAGATCACACATTGGAGTGACCGGTAACGGTGGCGTGGTTCGTTGCACGGCATATCCCACCTGTTCACGCTGCACTTCCCTGAATATATGGCCAGAACACTTCTTGAGGACTTGCGATAATAGAAGACTTGATTGGTCTCGTCTAGGTGCAGCTTGACCGGCATGCCGCGAATGTCGATATGATCGTCACTTTGCTGAGCGTTTGAAGGCTCGTCCAACTACAGTATATTCCCGCTATCTCCCCTGACCTACTTCCCAGGTCCGCATTGAGTGGGATGTGGCACGAGGACAGTGGAATTTTCCACTTCGTCGTTGTCCGTGTGTTGTCAGGATAGCAGAACAGCTGCAGATGGTCGAGGACATGTGGCAGAGTGCTGGCAGTTTGGCAGGGAAGCACGTCCGCTGCTCGAACAAAGGCAGTCGAATTCCCGTAATGCCGAGTGGCGTGGAATGGCCGTGACGGCAAAATCTTCCAATCGCTACCATACGGTATGTTTGAGCTTTACAGGCGCAGGCATGACTGAAATCTACTTTGCGCATGTTGCCAACGCACTCGCCGGTATACTGCAGCTGGTTTTGGTATTAGCCCCCGCCGTCAGTACGGTAGTCGGCTCTCCCGTTGGTGCAGTTCTTCCACAAGACGCCGCCAGAGGCCGGTGTCTCATCATCAATCCAGCACCACCGTGACCGCGCCCAGTCCAGTCTCCACAGTGCAGGAGAATTCCTCCGTGCGAATGGAAGAGCTGCCCGGGAGCAGCAGCTATGGCTGAGCTGTCGTCGCCCGATTGGTTCCGGAATGTGCTCTCGAACTATCGGGCAAGCTACCTCCTACGCATTGAACACATGTAACTTCGATGTATTCTGGCCCACGTCTGCCCACGTTGTAGGTTCATGAGGACGGACATGTAGAGACCAGGCAAGGGAGGAGGGGTACAAGACAGGCGTGGGCGGTGGAAGCCACAGAGTCGCACGGGCGGCGCCAGGGCTGAGGGTGATCAGGGAGGAAGAAGAAGAGTATCTACATGGATTGTGCAGTGAAGACGCGGGCATGAGCGAAGGATCAACGGGGATGACACGACAGAGCAACCAGCAGAAGGTGGAGGCGATGGCGATGGCGATGGCGATGATGATGATGATGATGATGGATCGTGATGGGTATACAATCAGTACATGTAGGTATCCTACCTACCTACCTAGTACATAGGTACCCACAGTAGATACATGTAGGAGGTGCTTACACACACCCGCCAGAACTGAGAACGCACATGCAGCAAAGCAGTGTCACGCGCGGTCAACAGAGTTTCGCGTGACGGTGGCTCGGGTCATGGCCGGTCGAGCTAGATTCCTTCCAGCTAGACTCACGTCGCAGGGAACAAACGCATGCCCTGTGCTGCGACTCTGCGACCGGAAGCCCCTCTTCTCGCCGCTTCAGCCTTTATGTTGTCGATGCCAAGCTAACCGACTGACTACCTCCTACAAGGTATGTACATACATACCTTACCTACCTCTTACATGTACTGTACCTACCTACAGTACCTCACAACATAACCAAACACAACATCGCCATCGCACTGCTGTCCTACCCGACACGCTTGTGCTGAAAATACCACCGCCTCCTCCGCCTCCTCCTCCTCCTCCTCTTCCGCCGCCGCCTTCGCCTCACCGTCACCGTCACCGTCACTGTCACAGTCACTGTCACAGTCACCCACACTAACACCCACACCCACATCTACTCCCAGCCCCAGACCCACGCCTCACGCGCCGTCGGTAAAAACCACACTGCCACCGAAAGCAGGGAACTAGCTTTGTACCTGCATGACGGTATGTCTTAAAGCCTGTGGTGTGTCTCCAGTCCGCTGACAGCCTTCTGCAAATAGTAGTGTGTCCAAGCTAGTCTTGCGCTTATATCATCCATCACCTCGACCAACCTACCTTCTACCTCCTACCCGTCGCCTGTCTGCCTGCCATCCGCCGCGTCCACTCCAGCTCGCCTCGACACACTTTCATACTACTCTCGCACATCATGGCTCAGACTGCTCCGCTCCAGCAATCGCCAGGCTCCTTGCCGCATAGGCCTAAAGGTATGACACGTGCTGCTGCTGCTGCATCACTGGAACAGGCGTGGCTGATAAGTCCTCTGCAGGCATTCTGAAGAACTCGTCTTCATACCACACTTCGCCCAACTCCCGTGTCAGCCCCGAGCGACGCAGCTTCTCCAACAATAGCGATGATACAGCCGACCAAACACGTCCAGGAATGCCACCTCGCGAGCTTTCCGAAAAGGAGATCACACAGATGAATACGGAAGCCAACGCCGGTGCACACCGACGCTCGAGTAGTAACCCACAACGCAACAGCTTGGGCCGCCGCCTGTCCTCTCCAGCACACAACGGCGACCACCCTCAGGATGGTGAGCAGCAGAGATTGAAGTGGGACGAAGCCAATCTCTACTTGAACGAGGGCCAAATGGGCGGAAAGATGAAGATTGACGAGCCCAAAACACCTTTTGCCGGCAGATACGATCCTGGTGAGGACGAGGACGAGATCGAAAGCATCAATGCTCAAGAGCTGGCCGTAGACGAATTAGACATGAAGCCCCGTGCGCGCAAGGCCTCCGGATCCCGAGCCAAAGAGGGTGATATCCCAGACATTGATCTCGGCGAGCCAGAGATGGAACCGATTGCACGCCGTGAGAGTGACACGGAGCGAAGAGTCCACGTTGACCCCGATGAGATGGATCACGATGGGGGAAGCCATGGTGAGCACAACGAGGCGGACATGACGAGTGAAGAGCGAGAGAAGCACCACAAGTTCGAGGAGATGCGCAAGAAGCACTACGAGATGAAGAACATCAAGAGTTTGCTTGGGTTGGTAACACCGCTTTCTCCCATAATCGGTCCTGATGCTGACGGCTACAGCCACCCCGAAGAGCTTGATAGGCTCGATGATGAGTGAAGTGATCAACGAGATAATGAAGCATAGCGTTATAAGCAAGGGCAGGCTTGCACGCCTGACGATCTCCAGCATCGCGGCGTTTGTACTGAGCATTGGGTTGGCGCGGGTACTCAGTGGCCGCTGCAGGCCCTTCACGACTGTATATGAATTCCGGCTGCTTTCGCAGAGCCATGTAGCCTCGGTACACTGTTCGGCTGGCTCAGAGGGTTCTTTTTTGCTGCGCATCTCAGCGATACCGTCCCTCGAATTCTGTTGTCAAATTCTGTTACGTTGAATCGCTGAAGACTTCTGCAGGGCACGCTGTGGCCATATGCCGTTCTTCCACAATCCCTGCATGAGGTACGTAGTCGCACATGCTCCTTTGAGATCCAAGAATGTTTGTCAAACCGCTCTTGTGCATCATTGCACACTGGCCACGGAGAAATGCTTACACATAGTAAGAACATGCCTAGCACTCTATCTCGACACATCACCATGTGTCAGCGTGGAGGAAGATGGTGCACAAATCCATACGCGAGCTCTTGGCGGTTTCCTCGAAACAGCCGTTACCGAACTTCGCTTCATGTATCTGCTGCACCCTCACCTGCGAGCTTACCTGGAGCAAGTGTGTATGGCTGCAAGAAGACCAAATGCCAATATGTCCCAGGCGTCTAGGTAGATGGGACTTGTATCGCGTGTCAATCTACCTGGTGCTGCCTCGCGCCGAGCCAGTTCTTCATGCCACTCTCGATGGTTCACTGACCAACCAGGAGTGACTGAGATGTAATCATATATATATATCCTCTCTGATGAGGGACTCTGGTAAGCTTTTTTTTCGTTGCAAATCCATTGCTTTCGCAGTCTTTTCTTTTCTCCCTTTGCTCCTCCCAGAGAGCATCCATTCTTTCACCCAACCACTAGTCACTCATTACCGTGCAAACGCACAAACCCCTCCTCCTCCAGGCGAGGAGGTTGAATTCCGGGCAAGCATGAAACTCCTTTCACTCATTCCAGTCCTTGCATATACACCATACACACTTGGTCAAGTCTTCTCCTCGTACGTCGACGACAACGGCATTGTGCTCTGGCAAAACACCTGGGACAGCCAAGTCGGAGCAGGAAATGCACAATGGGGTCTCGCTCTGCCTCCGGTGAATGCAAGCGAGTACATGAATGAATACATTGGCCGTGTGGTGGCTCCCATTCCAGAAACGGGAACATGGCTTGGGATTTCTCACAGTTCGGGAATGACAGGCTCCCTCATTCTCCTCACCTGGGTCAATGGAGACCAAGTCATGACAGGTTTTCGGTATGCTTCGGGATATGTCGAACCGAGCGTCTACACGGGCAACGCTTCGCTTTCCGTCATTAGCTCTTTTGTCAATACCACTCACTATGGTTTGACGTACAGATGTCAGGATTGTTGGAGTTGGGAGCAAGATGGAGTATCGGGTTCGCAAGTGCCCAAGACGACATCTGCTGCTGCGCAGTTGCTGGGCTGGGCTCAAGCGACCACGGCGCCCATGACGCCAGAGGACACAGATACGGGTATTGTGCAACATGCAGCAGACGGAATCATGGCTGCTACGGTTGCGAGTGCTCGCAATGCAGCATACACTTCTTGGGTGTCCTTGGGAACTCCCACAGGTTCTCCTCCTCCTTCGTCGCCCTCGAATGTCACCACCATCACTCCTCCCACTGGCACAAATACTACGATTCCAACAGGTGGCTCCAACTCCACCGCAACACCTACTGCATCATCTACTCCCTCTTCCTCCCCTGCTTGCGCAAGCAATAGCACCATCACCTCGCAAACATGGGACTACATTGTCGTCGGTGCCGGAGCAGGCGGCATACCCCTCGCAGACAAACTCTCCGAATCCGGCGCCTCGGTCCTGCTCGTCGAAAAAGGACCCCCATCCTCCGGTCGCTGGGGCGGAACTCTCAAACCGGACTGGCTCGTAGGCACCAACCTCTCCCGCTTCGACGTTCCAGGCCTCGACAATGAAATCTGGCGCGACTCGGATGGAATCGCGTGCACAGACGTCTCTGTCATGGCAGGCTGTGTGCTCGGAGGCGGAACCGCAGTCAACGCAGGTCTCTGGTGGAAAGCCAATCCTACAGATTTTGATTATAATTTTCCAGTAGGCTGGAAAGGCGCAGACATGACGGAGGCGGTGGAGCGAGTGTTTGATCGGATTCCTTTTACGGATGTTCCGAGCCAGGATGGAAGGATTTATCAGGGTGAAGGGTACGATGTGGTGGGTGGTGCTCTTGCTGCTGCTGGATGGAAAAATGTGACTGCGGGAGATGTACCTGGGGAGAAGAATTTGACGTTTTCTCGACCGAATCACATGTTTGCTCATGGGGAGAGGGGAGGGCCCATGGCGACTTATTTGGTGTCTGCGAGCGAGAGGAGCAACTTTCGGTTGGTGACTAATACTTCTGTCGCGAGGGTCTTGAGGAATGGTGCGACGATGACCGGTATCGAGGTGGAGGCATTTCTGGACGGAGGTATCTGTGGCACGATCAATGCGAGCAACATTATTTTGAGCGCCGGCGCATTTGGCACACCCAAAATCCTCTTTCGATCTGGTATCGGACCTCAGGATCAACTCGAAACTGTATCGGCAGCAGAAGGCGACAAGATGATTGACAGCTCGAACTGGATCAACCTCCCTGTGGGACACAACCTGGATGATCATACGTCGACCGACATCGTCATCACCCACCCCAACGTCACCGTATACGACTTCTACGGCGCCTATACCGATCCCATCGACGCGGACATGGAGTTATACCTCCAAGGCAGAAGCGGCATTCTCGCGCAGTCTGCTCCGAACTTGTTAGCCGGGTTTTGGCAAGAAATCGATGGCTCGGACGGCATTACCAGACAGCTTCAATATACAGCTCGTGCCGAGTCCAGCCACGATGTGAGCAGCAACCACTCCATCTCCATTACACAGTACCTGGGACGAGGCTCGACTGGACGTGGCGTGGCCAGCATTACCGCAGCGCTGAACATGGTCGTCTCGAAAGTCCCCTTTGCAAGCAGTGCCGAAGACGTCGCCGCCATCAAATCCGGAATCGAATCTGTCCTCTCCGCCCTGTCACTCGACCCTTCCATTCAAGTCGTCTACCCCCTCTTGAGCAGCAACAGCAACAGCAACAGCAGTAGCAGCAACAACAATACGACAACAACAACCACCATCGACTCCTGGCTAGCAAACTACCCCCTCACAACCTCTTCTCGCTCCGCAAACCACTGGATGGGCACCGCCAAAATGGGCCTCGACTCCGGTCTCGTCGCAAATGGCACCGCAGTCGTCGACACGGATACCAAAGTCTATGGCACGCAAAATCTCTTCGTCGTCGACGCTTCTGTGTTTCCTGGAATGGTTTCTACGAATCCTTCGGCAATGATTGTTGCGGTGGCGGAACATGCTTCGGAGAGGATTCTTGCGAGGGGAAGAGATGATAAAAAGAAGAAGAAGGCGAGGGCTTTGAGGAGTCCTCCGACTTCTCGGCGAAGAGGGAGTTGCGTTGATTGTGGTGTTGCTATGTACATCTAGATCAGGTAGAGAGGTACATATACTTGAAAAGTTGGTGATCAACCATCGTGTTTTCGTCGTAGGTGAAAGGTAAGGTAGCGATAGCGTACCTAGGTAGGGTTATTTAGGTAGCACCATTTTAACTAACCAACCTGAAGCTACCTAGCGGCTAGCTCTACCAATACCTACCAATACATGTATGTACTCAGTAGGTACCACTACCACCAAATGAACTGTACTATACTGCACTGTACTATCAGGTATTGTACCTCGGTAGTGGTATATATCATCTTATACGGTATCAAATAGGAAGAGAGAGAGAGAGAGGGAGAGAGAGAGGGAGGGAGGGAAGGGTAGGCGACAACTCCGGTGTTGTACTACCTACTATGTACTGTAGGCGGGTAGGTACATATATGTATATATGTAGCAGCAGCATTGTTGCACTATGGCACCAACTAGTCGGGTACGAGGGGAAATACATATACATATTACCTTACCTACCTACCTTATATTACCTATGGTGGCTGCGTGTTGTAGTATCGTCTTTGCGGAGAAGTTAAGTGTGTATAAATGTATGTACCTAGGTAGGTAGGTAGGTAGGTAGGTATCTTGTATACGGCGTATGTATATTATCAACAGAGGGAAAACAGGACACTGCTTGTAGGCAGAGGAGAGGAGAGTAGAGGAGAGGAGAGTAGAGGAGAGGAGAGGAGAGGAGAGTAGGCGTCTAACGCGCCATTTCTTTTTTTCTTTTCTTCGCCCTGTTCCTAGCGAACTACACACTACAGACTATAGTACGATCAGATACTGTAAAACTAGTCTAGTCTAGCAGTAGGAAGAAGAAGAAGAAGATCGGAGCACATCGATTGGGCGAGTCTTTGGAGACTTTTTAGTATAGAGAACCCCCCGACCCGATGGTGAGTACAGGTAAGGTAGTAGTACAGTAGGGTACGGGTACTACTGTCATGTACGGCAAAGTTGGACATTCGGACTCATGTCGGTGGTTGTTTTGACGTAGCACGAGGGATTCTTGAGAGAAGAAGTCTAAAAAATCCTTTTTTCCTCGGCTGTTCTTTTTGCATCCTTGCCGCTTGCGCTTGCGCATGAGCATTGAGCATGTTTTTTTTTTGTTTTTGTTTCATTAAGGTAACATGGGGTTTTACCGATTTGAATTGAATTCCACATTTGATTGGAAAAGGGGGGCTGAATTCATGCGTGCTCATATTGGGGGCATGGCATTTTTCCAATCATGCACATCATTGCAGGCAGTCAGGCACTCGCGTCTGATGATAGTAAGTCCTCCTAAGACTCCTGATGACAGATTTTATCCGGGGGGGAACTCGCTGTCGGCAATAGCATGAGATGAAGTAAAGTGAGTGAGTGACACTACTGGGTAACTAGTTCTACTACTCTGCTACTACTCGGTTACTACTACTACTGCTGCTGTATTGGTTATTATAGCCTAAATGAGAAGTCATCTTCATGCATGTGCATGCCTGGTTGCGTTGCGGGCCGTACAGAGTATAAAATGAAGAAAGTAGATTGATTGGTATACAGGGAGGGTGAGGTATGTGTATGGCTGTATGCACATGTAGACATCCCACGCTGCAGGTCACCTTTGCATGGCTTTCTCTTGTTCTGTCTCTCTCTCTCGGGAACACTCTGTTGTGTGTGTGTGGATGCATATCTGACCCTCGTGGGAGTGGTGAGGGGAAATCACTCTACTCTTCCACATGCAGTCTTCCTCCCACTGGCTCTCTCCCCCTCGCACAGCATAGCACATCACACTGATCACAGCATCAGCATCAGCATCAGCATCAACATGATCCATCAGCACAAAACACGCAGGGACATCCCACGCTTTCCCGCACCTTCGTCTGCCAATTCTGGGGCCGCTAACAAACTACCAACTCAAACTCGTTATGCCCGTTCTCTACCACTCTACTGACACAGTGACACTACTGGGCGGTAATGTACCTGTATGTACCAGCCTACCTGGCCCGGCCTGGCCGTGCAGCTTGCATACGTAGGGAGGTACATACACATACACAACCGAAAATGATTCTGGTCCGCATATTGATGGTTTGTGTCGGGTCCACGAGTCACGACATCTTCATCACCTACCTCTACCTACCTATCTACTATAACCTACTGTACCTACCTACATGTATCTACCTTGCGGCTGTCTGCTCTGTTGGTGACGTCTGATCATTCTTCGTATTTATTATTATCATCATCATCATCATCACCACCACCACCACCATCATCATCATCATCATTGTCGGTTACGTCGTTTACATTGGGGGGGAAGCACATATCATTTGTACATATACCTACCACACACGCCTGACTCTTCGGCTTCGACACGCTTTCCATTTTACCCGCCCCCCAGTCACGACCTCGTTCTTCAGGACATACTTTGCGGACCATCCGAGAAGAGATTGTTGCTGCTGCTGCTACTGTTATTAACGGAATATCCTTCACTTGTGGACGTTGTCGATCGATCCCAAACGTCGACGACGACAGTGACTCTGGGAGGATTCTTCTCAGAAATCCGATGGGCCAGCCGATATCGGAGTCGACCACACTACTCAATGCGAACATTGGCTTCCTAGTGAGTTCTCTCTCTCTCTCTTCCTCTCTCTTCACAACACATATACATACCTCACCTCACCTAAACGAAGACGGAGGCTAAAATTTCAAGCAGAGGACGCATCTGGCCATTATTCATATCCCGACCTCAGCATATTCACTGTTCCTGCAACCCATCCTTGCCCTGCTCCTACATAACAACTCCCGAGACCAAGATGGTGCAGTCGTACCCCCGCATCGTCCCTGGAACTACTGGCTGCCATTCGTCAACTTGTCCATCACACCCAACGAATGCTCCATCGTGTGCCCCCGCGAGGAAGCCGAAGCGCTCTTCCAGCCGCTGATTGCATCTCTCAGCGCAGACTTGCAAAAGCACGTCTCCATCAGCACAGAAGACTACTCGGCCATCACCATTGGTGGCGAGGGCCTGGAAGCCGGGCAACGAGTGCTCGATTTGACCAGTCCGCTGGCATTGGCTGGCATTCCCATCTTCTTCATTACATCATACTACTCGGACTTCATCCTGGTCCCGTTTAGCTCTCGGCTTAAAGTCATCAATGCGCTGGAAGAACGTGGCTTCGTATTCGAGGCCGATAGTGAAGATGGCGAAGCAGGCCATATGACGAATCCGGCTTCACCGCTTTCGCCATCACATGCGCGACAAGGATCATGTTCTTCGAGCTCCAACGGTTCCGGCATCTACCACCAACACTATCACTATCACCATCAGAGTCTAATGACTCCCACGACCCCTCCAACACCACCACCCACCACCATCTCCGACCTCCAACTCAAAACCTTCCAAATCCTCGCTCGCAACCACATCTCCCCCTCCGTCGACCCCTCTCTCCAACTCATCACCTGCGCCGGCCTCAAAGACTCCACCCCGGGCTCATCAACCTCCAATTTCACCCAAGGAAAACTCGACGTGGGAATCGCCAAATGCCTCACAACCACACACCCTTTCCCCCCAAAATTCTTCTCTCTAACTCTGACAGACTCGGAATCCGCCTCCTTCACATTAGAAAAACGACTTTTGGAGAATTTTTTTCTGGGCGGTGAAGAAATTCTGTTGGGGACGCAGGCTCCGGAACAAATTCCTATTACGTTGGATTTGCACATGTTGCCTGTTGAGAGTACGGGGATTGTGTGTGGGGTTTCGAGTCGGTTGATTGAAGGTATGAAGGGGAGATTGGGGAGGGAGATGTTTAATATGAGTTATTTGAGTACGAGTCGTGCGGGGCATGTCATTGTGTATGAGGATGAGTTGGAGGATGCCATGGATGCTTTGCGCGGGGCTGAGGAGTTGCAGTTGGGAAAAGAGGAAAGGTGAAAAACTGGTTGTTTTGTTTCCTCCCCTTTTTGGGGGAGCGAGGGTGGCATGACTGTTTTATGTAGCATTTGTTGAACTCACCTTTTTCAATCTTCAATTTCTTTTGGAGAAAAAAATTGAACTTTCAGTTACGCCAATCGCATGCTCATTAAGGTAAGTAATGGACACCAAAGGCCCTCTGTATATCCTCCCTGGCTACACTTCTATTCTTGTATCTCACACTCTTTTCTCTTCTGGACAGACTGAGTGGGAATGTGGCAGAAACATCAAAGAGGACAAACTACATCATCATCGTTATCGTCATCATTATCATCAATCGCATCCATCACACAGATGCTGCATTTCCCAGCCTAGCGATGCAACATGCCCTTGACTTTGCCAAAAAGCTTCCCACCAAGGCCACCCTTAGCATCACCCTGCAAAGGCTTCGTCTCGGCAGGCGGTGGTGGAGGAGGAGGAGTGGAAGTTCCGTCGTAGCTAGCAGGCTGCTGCTGCTGCTGTTGTGGTGGTGCTGCTGCTGCTGGCGCCACATTCCCCACTGCAGCGCTCTTGCCTCCAACAGAGACTGTAAACAACACCGGATCACCCGCATTGACTTTTCCCGATTGGTCTTCTCCCCCATCGGGCTGCACATCATCGTACGCAAACGCGTATCCCTTCCTGTCGACATTGTGTTCGTGCACGAGCCTGGCGTAGTGGTTCGTAGGATCTCTCAGGTAAAACGTCTCGGGGTGACTCGGGTGATCTGCACAATCGGCCAGAGATGATCGCACGAATGATGCTGCGAGGCGAGGGATAATGGCGTTTCTCACAGCCGAGGAGCCGGTTGTGAAGGGCCCGCTGTTACAGCCGAGAATATCTGCTGTAGATGGCTTTTCGAACTCTTCGTCTCCGATTTGGAAACGATCGTGGTGATTGACTTGTCCCTCCAGCACGCCAGGGCCGGCCTGGGTGTTGATCTTGCATTTGCAATCGGACTTGTACTTTTGCCACACCTCGTCCACGTACGGCTCAAAGTACCCATCGAAGCTCGCTTGAACTGCATCTCCATGCGTGGCGTTCAGGATTCGTAGGTTGCGCCCGTCTTTGTTGATGACAAGTTTGTCCCATGGCCGGCCGTCCTTTTGCGCTTGTTCTCGAAGGCTTTCTGCCATGCGATCGAGACCGTCTGGCGCCATGCCCGCTACGTGCTGCACATCGCCCGAGCTGGTCTGCAAGTGGATGGAAATGGGGATCCGGGGGACATGATCGACGTACGAGATGTTCGCATACAATTGCTCATTGTTCAACGTGAATTCCGCAAAGCCAAAATTCACATTGGCATTGGGATCGCTGGGGTTGAGGACTGAAGGTTCGACCAGAGCTGGGCCTCCAGGATTGAGCAGAAATGTGAGATGGCCTTCCGCAATCCATATTCGCCCTCCTGCTATTTGTGGAATGGTGATATTGGCAATGTTTCCGGGCGGTCCTAGAGGTATGGCGCAGTCTTCTTGCAGCTGAGAACCAATGTCCTTGACTTCTGTTGGGAAGTAGAGGTCTTTCCCGTTTGCTTTGAGCAAACAACGCTTGCCTTCATGCTGTATGGCAATGCCGGTGACATAGGCATGGATGTTGTCAAGATCGCTGTCGTTCTTGAGGGCGATTTGCAGTGAGTCCGGCATATTGTGTGGTGTCGTTGAAGACTTTGGTAGTGTTGTCGGGTGAAGGTTGAGAGTGAGTAACTTAGATATAACCTAAGCCCATGTGAGCGAGCTGGAGGTGACGATTGCAGAAACCTGATTCGCGTGGAGCCGTGATGAAGTCAGCCAAGTGAACCCACCTCTTATTTACAAGTTTGTTCAGGCCAAATGGATTGATTAGAGAGCGAGTGGATTTCGAAAGTATCTGGTAGGTACATGTAGAGAAGGAGGTGTAGACGTTGTTGTCGCGTTTTGGGATAGAACCTAGCAGCGATGAAGAAAATAGGTACGGTATAAGGTAAGGTAGGTGGTATGTATCAAGTGAACACGAGCATGCCAATACTTCTTCTTCTGACCGGAAACTGCCCGATATGGTGTGGCTGCCGTGAAAGACTGATAACACGCTATGAAGGAGTTGCGACTTTGCAGTGTCTGAGTAACACCAGGTACTACATGGACCTAAGCTGCTACCTAGGAGGTAGTAGGTGTGTTTATGTGAAGTGATCAAGACGTGTCACCATTTTCCTTCTCATCCGGCTTCGCCTTTGCCGGCGGGCCACTATTCTCAACATCCCCACCACAACAACGCAAATATCAACAAATGTGCCGATGTGGAATGAATCCACAAGGACGACGATTGCGCTGTTACCGCTTAGATTCGGGATAGTCTTGCTGGTCTGCTGCACTCGTCTGACAGTGACGAATGAGCTAGAGCGAGTACACAGCAGAGACGTATCGTGCTCTCTCTCCACCAAGACTTTTGAAATCGATTGACGTTGGATTTGAGACGCCCTGGCTCGGGGATGAACACGTGGACGGGTGAACATGGCTTTTCGACATTTGACTCCTCGTCGCGAGCTCAGCATACGGGTATCTCGACCAGGTATTGGACAGGAATGCACACCGTAGCACTGGTTCGCCGTGCTTGAGAGAAGTTCAAGGTTCGTCGTCTGAAGCTCTGAGAAGCTGCAACTCGATATTTGTATGAACAAACACTGACGAGCTCGTGTGACCTGAAAGCCCATGGGATTGTGGTGCTGGTCACGCGCGTGGCTCCCACTCAGCGTGCGCTGATCTTCAGATCAGTACACTGCCTCAACGCGCGCTGACCGACGGTCTCGGGCATATCACGCAGTCCCATTGCTTCGAGCACTTGCCATTCTCTGCGGCTTTCCACCCTGTAACGCACGGAGTTGGTCCTCACTCTTGCGCACCAGCTGCATACTTTTCCTCGCCCGTTCCCGCCCATCCTCGACCTCCAGGTTGGGATTCTCTTTGTGCATCGCTTCACACCTCCTCTTCATATCCTCACAAAAGTCCACTATCTTTTGCTGGAAATCCTTCTCGTGCTTCTTCTTCCAGTTCTTCGCTGCAAAGCCGCTGAATGTGATCCAGGTGCGATAGACACAGGCATCGTCCCCCTTTTCCTCAATTTCATTGACCCTTTCGTCCTTGATCACGAAGCCCGGAACCAAGTAATTGGCGTTGTCACTCACCCATCGGATGCGTGTGACATTGCCGCCTGCTGCGTGGCTGGGACGGCCATCGTGTTTGTGTTTCAGGGGGTCGAGGTGCATGCAGACTTGTTTGCTTTTAAGGGTTTCCTGCTCGTTCATCTGCACGGTGAAGGTCATGAAGGTGCCCTGCTCGAGGCGCAGGTTCCTCCTGTGTGCCTGAGGGTGCTTGGTGATGAGCACATCGGGATTGAACGTGTTCCATTCGCGCCAGGAGTGCAGGTCGAGGAGGGCTTCGTAGGGGTACTGCGGCGGCGTGTTGATGGCGATTTCCGCATACACGCTGAACTTGCCGCCGTCGGGGATGGTAGGTGTCGCGCGGGGGCCCGTGTATGCGTTGGAGCGGAACTGGTGATCGGTGTATGCTGCGCCGGGAGCCATGTTCAACAGACAGGTGGAAGTACGACACCCCCGTCGTCTCGATCACAACACCCGTCTATATACCTGATACCCGTGTGCTGAATAAATATGTTCTAGCGTGGTCGTCCGAGGGCCGTTACGAAGCACAGACGGGGAGGTTATACGACCAGTATTTCTATACCGTGACGCACGCGCTCGTTGGTCCAGAGCGGAACTAGATGAAGATCGCAATCCGATGCATTATTACAGTACCTGGTTTCATAAGCCCATCTTCAGCCTCAGCACTGTCAGCAGCCTCACAGCTCTCTCTCTCCTCCGAATCCCGAATCAGGTCAACCTCCACCGTCTCCACTCCACTTTCACATGATGTGCACTAGGAGGTAGGAGAGAATTAGAATTAGAACCGGTAGAGGTGTGCCTCAGGCTGCTATGTCATGATCCTGTACGGTACGGTAGCTCCCTGCCTTACCTGTTGGAGATGAGCGCGACTTCCATCGTGACGCGTTGTTGATTGTTTGTACCTGACATGTCCATGTACCGTTACCGCTACCGCTACCGCTAATTCTCGCTCTCGGCCTGCACCACCACGCGCCACAAGACTTCCATCGAACATCTGCAGCTGCTCGCATGCCGGTACAAGACGTCTTCCATCACCATGCTGTCCAGCGATCAAGCCGCGGAGCTGGTGGCGCGGCTGCAGGAAACGATTGTGGCGTGCAATGAGCGCTGCCTGTACTTCGCTGCGCAATGGTCTGCCGAACTGCTGAACTCCTTCGATGAGGCCTCGGACCTGGTCGACGCCGATGGCTCTGATACGGAGATTGACGAAGAAGACGCTGCATCAACCACGATAGTCCCACCGAACAAGGATCCCAAAGAGGCACGGCGGGAAGCGAAAGAACTGCCACGCTATCTCATGGCCAAGTCCTTCTTCGACTGTCGTGAGTTCGACCGCTGCGCCGCTGTCTTTCTGCCCGGTCAGCTCCCTCATGCCACTCCATCATATGAATCAATTTCGCCCTCGAATGTCACTTCCACACCAAAGAGAGAGCGGCAACCACTCAGCTCGGCTCACGCACGTACGCAGAAGCTCAAGCGTGCGCCTCCCCCTACAGCACCGAAGAATTTGAGTCAGAAATCCCTGTTTCTCGCTCTCTATGCCAGATACTTGTCCGGAGAGAAGCGAAAGAATGAAGAATCGGAGACTATTCTGGGCCCGAATGACGGCCCCTCCACTGTCAACAAAGAGGTCTCTGGGATTGCAGCTATTCTGGATGAATACTTCAACGCCAGAGGCGGAATTGAGAACTTGGCAAATTCTGAGGGCTGGCTGGACTATCTCTTTGGCATCATACTAATCAAATCAAAATGTGAAAGGCTCGCGATGCAGTGGTTGCTGCGCAGTGTCAACCTCAATCCATGGAATTGGTCTGCGTGGCTGGAATTGGCTTCACTAATCGAGGGCCCCGAGCAACTTGATGACAACTTCAAGGCGAGCCTGCCGAAGAATGTCATGACCTTCATTTTCATCATCCATTGCAACCAGGAGCTCTTCCAACAGGATCAGTACATTTTCGATATATTGAACAACATGCTGAGCATCTTCCCTCGCTCAGCCTTCTTGACCCAGCAAAAGGCACTTCTGCTATACCATGCACGCGAGCATGATGAAGCTGCAGATGTCTTTGAAGACCTGCTTCGCCGCTTTCCTCATCGTCTGGATGCCATGGAAATATATAGTAATCTTCTGTATGTCGTTCAGAACAGACCGAAGCTGGCCACACTAGCTGCAATGGCAAGCGACACGGACAAATTCAGGCCTGAGACCAATTGCATTCTCGGGAATTATTATAGTCTAATAGGCGAGCACGAGAAGTCCGTTCTTCACTTTCGACGCGCATTGGCTCTTGACCGCAACTGCCAAGAAGCATGGACACTCATGGGACACGAATACATCGAACTCAAGAACACCCAAGCGGCTATCGAGTCATACAGGCGCGGAGTCGACACCAATCGCAAAGACCACCGTGCATGGTATGGCCTTGGCCAAGGGTACGAGATGCTCGAATGTCACAGCTATAGCCTGTTCTACTACAAGCGGGCAGCGGCGCTGCAGCCGCTGGATCCGAAGATGTGGACCGCTGTTGCGAAGGCGTACACGAAGTGTGACAAGAACATGAACGCTATCCAGTCTTACAAGCGGGCACTCATTGCCGGTGCGCAACTGGACCCTGCGGCTAGCTTCGGGAATGGAAACGTCGACCCACTTGCTCAGGCAGTCGGTGGTGCTCTGGACCCCGGGATTTTATATGAAATCGCATGCTTGTATGAGAGGCAGAGCAGCTACGATGAAGCCGCTGCATACATGGAGCTCGCTCTCGCCCAAGAAGAAGGCGTAGAAGAAGGCGATGAAGGTCTTGGGGTCACACAGATCACCAGTCGTGCTCGGCTCTGGTTGGCCCGATGGAGCTACACCTGTGGTGACTGGCAGCAATGCATGGACCTCGCCAACGAGCTTTGTCAGGATGGAGTCGAGGTCGAGCTCGCCAAGAGCTTGGTCAAGGACGTGAGAGCTCGCATGCAAGAAATGACGGAACAAGGAGACCCGCGACGTTTCAGCGGAGCATCCGAAGAACTCTGAAATACAAATGATTGACACCAGGAATGATTGTGTGACGAGTGCACACTGCCCTCTGCCGGCTCGTGCACTCATATCACACAGCACAGCTGATCAACTGATCAAAGGAACTGAGATGCCTACCACAGCTGCTGACTAAGCCTGCATTGCTGATAGGTACCGATAGTCGATACCTCTTGAAATGGAACACACTTTGGAACCTGCGTCTCCCACATCCCAGTGATGAAAATATGGCACACTCGTTCAACCTTAGCCTTGGCCTCGAAGGTACACATGTACTGATCACTGGAGGCTGCGGCTTCATCGGTCGTGTGGTGACGGAGGCTTTCCTGGCCGCAGGCGCTAATGTCTCCATCGTGGATTTACCAGAAGCCGTCGCAAATCGGCAGCACTATGGCGGCAGACACAACTCCATACTCTTCTTACCTGCCGACATATCGCAGCCCGACTCTGTCAGCAGTGCGTTTTCGAAGGCTGAGGATGGCTTCGGTGCAGTGGAGTGCTGCATTGCGTTGGCAAGTACAGATCTCAGCAGCTTGCAGCAGACAGAAAGTATTTGCGATATGGACCCCAAAGTACGCACTTGCCATGCTTACCGTATCGAACGTGACGACTCGTGGTACTGATGATTGCTGCTCTACAGATATGGCAGGACGTCTTCAACGTTAACATCAACGGTACCTTTCTCACGGCGCAACGCTGGCTTCGCGGCATCCGATCTGCGTTGAAAGATCCCATTGCAGCGCCGAATCTTCGAAACGTCAACCTCATCATTATGGGATCCGAGTCGGGCAAGTTTGGCGTGCGTACCATGGCTGCTTATGCGGCAGGTAAAGCTGCAGTGCAATATGGTCTGCTACAGTCATTGGCGCAAGACGTTTCGCGGATTTACATCAAAGGTCGCGTCAATGGGGTGGCGCCGGGTGCTGTCAATACCACTCGATTTCAGGAAGAGTGCGAGCGCTATGGAATGCAGTGGGAGTATGAAGAGTGCCAAGCTACTGTTCCCATGGCGAAGCCTGTGGCGCTGGAGGATGTCGCCAGGACGATTTTATTCTTGGCCAGTGAGAGATGGAGTGGTTCTACTCATGGCCAGCTTCTGCACGTGGACGGAGGTAAGCACGCACTTTCGCATGATCATTCAGATTGGTGTTGCTGTGCCTCGCTCATCAAGACACCTGCTGACCTTGGGGAATTTCCTTTGTGCTGCAGGGAAGACGGGTAGTTTGGTATGGCAGCCTGGAGAGGCGGCGATAAGATGTGGCTAAGTGAAGTACTTTGCGCTTAATTTCGCTTTCACCCGTTCTGGAGCTGGGAGGTACAAGTAGGAGGTACTCTGATACATAAAACGCAGGTCTGCCGCAGACCTAGTTCAACTTATTTATTGAGTTGGGCGAAAGGATCAAGCGCATGTCAGCACTATTCCCCTTCCGCAGCAGTGCTGACCCCACATGGGCCGGCCGCCAACGCCACACAGCTGGGGGAACGAACGACTTCATCTTATATTGTGTGATGAGTACCTAGGAGGTACTAGGAGGTATGACTTCGCCGCCTCGGAAAGGTGTTTGCCAAGACGTGAGGGATATTAATAACCCAGCGGTGTCCAAGACACCCTGGACGGCAATGCTGCGTGCAGAGCCTACTGGACAGTGTGAACACTCTCAAATCATCGTTGCGCCCGTGTCACACGTGGAAAGGAAAGATCCGCATCCGAAGGTGTACTGGTGACTGGTGTACCTGGTGTGAGATCTTCTCCATCTGGAAGCTGGAGGAGCCTGGTCGCCTGCATTAGGTACTATTGCATATGGCAGTGTGAGGAAGTGAAGATCGACATTCATGTAGGTATCCTCCGAATGATTTCAGTCTCCTACTTTTGTATACCAAGTGATGAGTGTCACTGTGTCACAATGCTATAATTTCGGTACATCCTCTTCAAGCCACAGGTACAAGAATCGAATTCCTGCCTACTCTTTCGGTCGACCTACTGTACTTACTTACTAGTATATATCATAACTAATGTCAGCCAGGTATCTGCATTCACAAAACAAGCACAGTACCGCTCAACTCCCGGCAGGATCGGCTAGGAGTGTACCTTAGGTACCGTAGGTGGTGCAATGTCGAACACGAGGAAAAAAGGTACCTGTATCCGTGGACTGCCGCAGTTCACGATCTGTGACTGGGATAACCTACTAGGCTATGCTTTGTTTTTTCTTCGTAATGCCCTCATTGCCCCAGACAGAACAAACAGACCACACCCAACGCGTGCGTACAGGCAAGGGCTTTTACAGGCATATTACCTACTTACAGTCCCTAGTTTCCTAGTTTCCTAGTAGCTTTTGTAGCCGCAGTGTAGCGAGGTGAGAGGATCGAGCATGTAACTTATACAGGTAAAGGTCAGGTAAGGTAAGTATATGATGATGGCGATGCTCCTCGTCGTTCCGATCTGGTAAAAAAGTTCCTACTCCTCCGTCACTATACTATACCTTACCATACCATATCCCTACCTAACCTGACCTTAGGTAGGTAGGTAACTCTTCACATAGCGGATTCTTTTAAAGCTCTCGACCATGTTCTCCCACAGACTCCTTGTGGCGCTGAGCGTGGCGACGACTCTGGCATATGCGACTCCTCCTCCTTCTCCTCCTCTTTCGTCTGTGAGGGAGTTTTGCAATTTGACGGTCGATGTTGCTGTGATTGGAGGTGGTGGCGGTGGAGCGTATGCGGCGGCTAGATTGCATCAACAAGGTTACAAAGTGGCTCTCATTGAGCGTGATGGGAGACTGGGTGGTGAGTTTGTTATCTTCTTTTCTTCTTTCTTGTTTTCTGTGGAGGAGCATTCTGCTAAACAAAAGTGCACTCGCTTCTACACTGCACAGGTCATGTGAATACATACCGTGATCCTACCTCGGGAGGAACATTCGACTATGGAGTGCAAATCTTCTCCAACATCAGCGTTGTGAGAGACTTCTTCGGCCATTACAAGATCCCTCTCGTGCCCGCCGGTCCACTGGGAGGTTCCACATCGCAGACGGTCGATTTCTCTTCTGGACTTCCCATCACAGTACCACAGGACACTGCTGCCATTGGCCAGGCTCTGATGGGATATGGCGCTCAGGTGGCCAAGTATCCTTCTCTCAATACCTTTTGGAAGATCCCACAGCCCATTCCGGAGGATCTGCTGATGCCTTTTGGTGCTTTTCTTCAAAAATATAATCTGCAGAGTTTGGCCTATATCGTGTATTCTTACCAACAAGGCCTGGCCAATGTCCTGGCTCAGACGACTCTTTACTTGATCCGCTTCTTCGATCGTAAGTATATATACTTCCCCCTCAGAAAATATGAAAATTGTCTGGAGAAAGAAGAAGCCTCAATCTCACAATATCTCTCTTTCTGTATATGTAGTGCAACAAGTCCAAGACATTGCAAACTCGGCCTTTATGGTAAACGGCCTACAAAACAACCAAGCCCTCTACGACGCCGTCGCCACCGAACTCGGCAACAGCGTCCTCCTCAACACGCAAGCCACCAAAATCGTCCGCACAGACAACGCCGTCCTCCTAGACGCCAAAAGCACCAACACCGACTACCAAATCACCGCCAAAAAACTCCTCATCGCCATCCCACCCACGCCCGAAAAACTCCAATTCCTCGACCTCCACGATGATGAATTCTCTGTTTTTAGTAAACTCAACGCTTCCCACTATTGGAATTCCATCGTCCTCAATTCCGGTCTTCCTCCCAATCTCACCCTCACCAACATTTCCCCTGCAGCTCCTCTCGCCATTCCTTCCGTTCCAGGCGTCTACACGATTAATATGACTCCTTTTCCAGGCGTCGTGTGCCCTCTATATGGTTCCGATCATGCACTCTCCGACTCGGATGTGCAAGCAGATATTCTCGCGACGATTAAACGGATTCGACAAGGGATGAATATTTCTGTGACGACGGAACCGGAATTTGTGGAATTTAATTCGCATAATCCTTTTCATTTTACGGTTTCCCCCGAGGAGATTTTGGGAGGGTTTTATGATCGGATGGAGGCGTTGCAGGGGCAGAGGAAGACGTGGTTTACGGGTGCTGCGTGGAGTAAACCTGCTTCGTCGGCGATTTGGAATTTTACAGAGTATCAGATTTTGCCGGGGTTGATGGAGGGGTTGTGAGTTGGGTGGTTTGTGTAGTACCTACATTACCTTATGTATGCAGTTGCATGGAGGAGGAAGGGAAAGGAAAAGGGGGATGGGATGGGAGTGTCACATATAATAGAGTAGTAGATCTACCTATTTGTATATATTTATTCGGGAAGAAAAAAAAAGAAAGCTGAGTCTGTTGTTGTAAAGTATATTGCGTGGCGTGTATCTCAACATGTAGTAGTAATGTGTACATGTATACTTTATGCAATACAGGAAGGTATCGAAATGATGTTGAAAACGGAGTCTAGAATTTATGCACACCATCACATTCGATGGGAACTACCTGGTATTGATCCGGCCATATCATTAGACAAATATCAAAAAAAGACACACAACCTACTTGCTCTCACGAGCTCTTCACTGCTCCTCCTCCTCCTCCACTGGTACTTTGTGCTTCCGACAGATCTTCCGTGACTTTGGAGCTCGGCTTATTCGATTTGGCCCGGCCAGCTCCCGTGGGAATCGATGCAGTGGCTGGGCTGGCATCCGGGTCCACGATCGTGGCTAAAGATACTGGGGCGCTGGTCGCAGCTGGAGGTGGCGGGATGGTAGGGATTTGTGTTGGTGCTGAAGCATTCGATCCAGGATCCGCAGCGGGGAAATTGGGGTCGCTGCTTTTAGACGGTTGAGGGGCTGGCTTTGTTGCGTCTGCCGTACCATTTGCAACGGGGTCATCGGGTTTGGGGGGGTCTTGCTTGGGAGGCGTTGGTGCAGGCGCTTTGGTCGCTGGGCTTTCATCGACATCTGCCACAGGTGGGGGCGCTGACGCTGCAGGTGCTGCAGCCTGTGCAGGCGCTGGTACTGATGCTGGTGCAGGCTGAGCAGAACCAGGTGCAGGGAGAGCAGCTTGATCGGGGCGACTGCGAAGACCCGAATTCTGATCGCCGCTACCGATACCAGCCCCGCCATAGTAGTCTGGATCATTGATGGTATTCGTCTTGACAGCACGATCATAGAGCCGGGTCAACCGGGCGACCTCGCTACGTACAGTGACAGTCTCATCTGTATCGATAGCATCATAACCATGAATGCCTTGCGATATTCCTCTCCACATGGTAGCGGAGTTTTCTATCTCGTCCTGATGAAACAAAGCAAGTCGCATCGTCAGCAAGTCACTCGGAACAAGCAAACCTGTTACGAACGCCTTCGATCTGCTAAAATACTTACCACAACCCGATTGAGATCATCGCGGAACATACGTGCTCGCATGGGTTGCCCTCGAGACTTGAGAAAGGCCACCAATCCTGCAATGATGGTATTGAGTGCGCCAAACACGGTGATGAGCCAGCCAGGCGATTGGCTCGCGCCCATTCCGGTCAACGAAGCGCCTAATACGACTTGCGTGAGCAGCAAAGTGTTTGTCAAGGCGGAAGTAAACGTATATATCCTGGCCTGCGATTGGCGATGTTCTATAGCGCGATGGTAGAGAGTATCTTTGGGTGGATAGTACGTCGCCTTGGCTGGATGGTCCGGAGGTCGATTACCCATGAGGTAGCAGAATTGGTGGTATGCATTTGAAAGCGCTTCTACGTCTTGTTGTACGGGAAACTGCTGAGATGGGTAGGATCCTGGGAATCGCAGGAGTGGTGTTCTCTCATCAGTACTGCTGCTTCCAGGCATTGTGAATAGGCGGCCACGATATTCGAGTATTCCCACTCGGGCTCACGACGCCAGATGTTCCAATATGATGGGTTCAGTGGCCTCCTCAGCACCACTCTCAAGCACCGCAGGCAAGATGAAGAGATGGCAAGGAGAAGCAACAGAAGCCATACCTCCTAACACGAGACTCACGAGTAGGAGTGCGGCACGTGCAGCGCCACCAGTGTGCGTGAAGATAAGAGCACGGGTCTCACTGAACGTTCGTTCCCTCGATTAGATTTATTGTTCGCGCATCTGTCCTCATCATACAAGGAACCTCTGCAGTCTCGATCACAACCCTGGAGTTGTCGATAGCAGTAGATCTGCCGGGCAGCCTGTATTAATTATCATCGACCGTTCTTCTCATGCTGCCTCCAGTTCATAGGCACATTGTACCTTTGCCGGCATTTGCGGTGCATGAAACATGCTGCCATGATGCTGGTAGAGTTTCGGTTGCGGGCATTGTTGTTAGTGCCTCTTCATGGAGTATGATTTCCATAACGTAAGCATGTTACTAGGGCTCAGCAACACTCCCTTGTTCGTCGTGTCAAGAGATTGGTGATGAAGAGAGGAAGGTTGAGGAAGAGGAGAAGAGGAAGGAAAAGAGGAAAAGGTGGAAGAGGAAGAGGCAGTGTAGGTAATGTATTATAACTTGATGAATGTGCACAAGACGGGAGACCCGAGACAAGGATGTTATTCGCTTGGAGCCTTGGAGGTAGTGAGGCACGGCACGTGCAAGAGATTCCCGCTTTGGCCGCACATGTGTACCCACCCTATTGCCTCCAACCTGAGGGCATCAACAGCAGATTGGACGTCACCCTTCTCTATCATGGCGACCCCATCCTATGCACGTTCGTTAACGAGCGCCGTCAAGAGGCTCAAGGTTGGTCATTACGAGCAACAATCGTGGTTTGTGCTAATCCATCCAGCTTTCAACCATCTGTACGACTCCCACACAAACTCGCTCGATACAACATTCGCGTCCTCGATCAGCCCAACCTCTCCCATCCGAACTTCAAAGCGAGCTCGCACGTATACGCTTGCCGAAAGCCGTACAGGCCACATACCTGGCGCCATTAAGACGACGAACACGGGTCAATGCCGACACGGTCTGCAAACTGCAGCTGCGCTCATACAATGTCCGAAACCTCGAAGTCTTCACCGACTTTGCATTGCGAGCAGCATACTTCCTGAATCTATCCGTCAGAGGACTCCGCAGTCTACCCAAAAAGACGGAACGATGGACTGTACCACGAAGTAATTTCGTGCACAAGAAGTCGCAAGAGAACTTTGAACGTATCACAATGGGACGAGAAATCCAGATCAAGGATGGGCATTCAGATGTGGTGGCGACATGGCTTGCATTCCTCCGAAAACACCAATACTACGGTGTGGGTATGAAGGCCAACGTCTGGGACTACGGTGGACTTGATGCGCCTACCGAGATGGACGAAGAAGCTGCCAAGGTTGCCCAAATGCTGGGAGAAGTCCCACTGGTAAAGCTGACGAATGGGAAGCAACATGGCGAGAATCTGCAGAAATTGCTCATCGATGAGCCTTTCAAGGCCTCCTGGGGAGCCTACACCCCCAGCAGCGGTGCCACGACTGTGCCGCACGGTAACCACAGGGTGCCGACCAAATCTGTGCATACTCCTGGTCTGATTAAAAAAGCTACGCCGAAAGAAGCTACGCCGAACACCGAAGAGAAAGAACAGCCACAGACGTGAGCAGAGAACGAGAGCAGCAGTAAGATGACCATGGCACACTTGTATGAAGTGAGATGTGTGGCGTCCAAGACGATGGTTCATGACAAGAGGCATCACATGACTTTCACGTGTATTTGAATAGGAAGAGGGATATCTTCACTTGGTCTGGGTGGTAATAGAACCACGCGAAGCACACGAAGCAAGTAGATATTCTAGGCGGATGTGAGAGTCCTTGTCTCCTTCTCTCTCTCTTCCACTTATTTTGGTGTCAATTGCGCCAAGTAATGAACGGCAGTGCTGTGATGTATGTACCGACCTCGTTATTCACGATTCCATGGTCCTGAATGGTGTAGAAGCGTGGGCTGGAGCGTTGTTCCTGCAGGAGCGCGTCGGAGTGGGGACTGGCTAGTAAAGTGAGCTTGGACAGGGTCCAAAACAATAGTTAACTTACCTTAGTCGGTTTGGGCAAGGGTATGGGCAATGGGAATAATCGTTCGATTCTTTTGCTCTTCCCATTTCCCATTTCCCATTTTCCATTTTCCCCCATTGACTCGCACCTCTTGTTCACGCACTTTCCGCGACTTCGAAATTATCGTATACTGAACCACCAATTGTGAAGCTCGCCCGTCCCAGTCGTCGCCCGAAATCGATTCCTCCCCGCCTCGAACCACCCCGCCCATCTATACCGCTCGCTCTTCAAGATGCCGGCGACGTTGAAAGAGTTTGAGAGCGTGTTCCCGAAGCTGGTGGAGGACTTGAAGCAGGAATGTATAAAGTACAAGCTGCCGGAGCAGGCGTTGACTTGGTTCGAGAAGGTACGACCGACTTGTGCAGGAACGAATGATTGAATCAATGAATGAATCAATGAAAAGAGAATGGAACGTTACAACAGAACAGACGGAACAACTCGCTAACAGAGTGAGAACAGTCCTTATACCACAACACGCTCGGCGGCAAGTGCAACCGCGGCCTCTCGGTCATCGACACCGCGCAGCTGCTCCTCAACCGCAAGCTCACCGACGATGAGTTCTTCCACGCCGCTCTGCTGGGCTGGTTCATCGAGCTGCTCCAAGCCTTCTTCCTCGTGTCCGACGACATCATGGACAGCTCCAAGACTCGTCGGGGCAGCCCGTGCTGGTATCTCATGCCCAACGTGGGAATGATTGCAATCAACGATGCCTTCATGCTCGAAAGCTCCATATACTTGCTGCTCAAGAAGTACTTCAAGCAGGAGAAGTACTATGTTGATGTCTTCGAACTCTTCCACGATGTCACCTTCCAGACCGAACTCGGGCAAACGTGCGATTTGCTCACGGCTCCCGAGGATCATGTGGATTTGGACAATTTCTCGTTGGAGAAGTACACCTTTATCGTAATATACAAGACTGCATACTACAGCTTCTACCTGCCTGTCGCCTTGGCTCTGCACTTTGCGGGGTTTGCGTCAGAGAAGAATCTGAAGACGGCTGAAGATATCTTGATTCCCATGGGAGAGTACTTCCAAGTGCAAGACGATTATCTGGATAACTTTGCGGATCCAGCGACACTGGGAAAGATTGGCACAGACATTCAGGACAACAAGTGCTCATGGCTTGTCAATCAAGCACTCCAGAAAGCAACACCTGAGCAGCGAAAGCTGCTCGAGGAGAATTATGGGCAAAAGGACTCGGCGAAAGAGGCTGTTGTGAAGAAGCTATACAATGAGCTGGAACTAGAGAGTGTGTACCAGGCTTACGAGGAGAAGATCGTGGCAGAGATCCGAGCGAAGATTCAGGCCATTGACGAGAGCGAGGGTCTCAAGAAAGAGGTTTTTGACGAATTCTTGAGGAAGATCTACAAGCGCAGTAAGTAAGGAAGGAGCGCAATCGCTCTCGTGTATATACACCACGGACGAGCGTCAGCCACGTCATCCCAGAAATCTACGATAAAATGCGAGGGTACCTAGCAATGGCACACGATACGATTATCGCCATGAATCCTACTCCTCGAGAAGATCTTTAGCATGCTGCACAGTAGTCCTTTCATCACCCTGGCTCCAGACCAACTCCATCACAACCTGGGTTATCATCTCCCACAGCCAAATCTACTCATGTCCTGCCTGACCTTCAGCCCGAATGACTCGAGGGGCAGTAACCGTGTAAGTGAAAAGTATCATCCGTGGTTGCCAAAATATGGAGAGGTCCCCCTCGGAGATTGACGCCGTTCCTTGAAGTGCAATTTGAAGAAGGGGGCTTGTAAATACGATCAAGTCGTGGAGGGGAACGTCGACACTGTCGTAGGCATTGACCATGTGGTAGAGGAGATCAGAATACAGGTCATATATCTTGCAACAGATTTGATATCTACAGGTATGTAAGTAAGTATATGTGCTTGTTTATCCCAATACTCTGCGCGTTCGCAATCGACGCGTGCCCTTGAAAAAATATGCCCACCTCATGGATCATATCATGTATTCATCAGTTAATGTATGTTGAGAAATGTCTACAATTTTGACTGCTTGGCAACCTTGCGGTCCAGCTGCAAGATATCCTTCTTCTCCATCCCATACGCCTTGCACATCTCCGCAGCCTTCTTCTTCTGCCATTCAATCTTGGCCAGACACGCCTTGCCCCTCTTATTCTCGTTCCTGCCCATCTGCAACATGTGCACCTCATCAGGTCCGTCGACGATTCTCATCGTACGCCCATGTGCCCACATGTTCGCCAGAGGAGTATCTTGCGACACGCCCGCGCCACCGTATGCTTGAATGGCATCATCGAGGACCTCGAGCAGGATTTTGGGCACGAGAATCTTGGCCTCTGCGATTTCCTTCAATGCGAACTTGGCGTCCTTGGTGTCGATCTTGATGGCTGCTTCGCAGACTTGCAGTCTCGCAGCATCGATCTTGACGCGGGAGTCGGCGACTCGTGAGAGCATGACGCCGTGCTCGTGGAGTTGCTTGCCGAATGGTGTCTTGCGGGGGTCGTTCATGCGAGCGATCATGTACTCGAGAGCCTTTTCTGCGGCGCCGATACTGCGCATGGCGTGGTGGATACGTCCGGGGCCGAGACGGCCTTGAATCACTTCGAACCCGCGACCGGGTCCCAGGACTATGTTCTCGTCTGGCACTCTGACGTTCTCAAAGGTGATGTGGCCGTGTCCGTGGGGTGCATCATCGAAACCGAAGACACCCAGCATGCGTTGGATGGTGATACCGGGGGCGTCAAAGGGCACAATGATGACAGACTGTTGCTTGTAGACACTGGCGTTGTTGGGATCTGACTTGCCCATGACGATGAAGACCTCGCAGCGCTTGTCGCCAGCTCCCGATGACCACCACTTGGAGCCGTTGAGAACCCACTCGTTGCCCTCCTTTCTCATGTTGAGCTCAATGTTGGTGGCATCCGAAGACGCAACATCGGGCTCCGTCATGAGGAAAGCACTACGAATCTTGCCATCGAGCAATGGCTGGAGCCATCTGGCCTTTTGTGCCGGTGTACCGTACTTGGCAAACACTTCCATGTTGCCCGTGTCCGGAGCAGAGCAGTTTACAGCCTCGGAGGCGATGAAGCTCTTGCCCAAGTACTCTGCCATCAGACCGTACTCGAGGTTGCTGAAGCCTGCGCCCTCCTTGAAGTGGTTCTTTGGTAAGAACAAGTTCCATAGCCCCAGCTCTCTTGCACGCTTCTTCAGGTCCTCAATCACGGTGGGGTGTGCGTCGAATCGTTCAATGCCGTTGCCGACCTGCTGTTGGTATACGGTATCTGCGGGGATACACTCTTCCTCGACGAATTTCTCGACCTGATATCACATATACCGTGGTCAGCTTGACATGACTTTTATTACCGCGAACACCATCCATCCTGGGACGAGATCAACATACCAAGTCAAGTGTCTTCTTTGCTCTGTCTGACACGAATGGTCGTGCCATGTATGGGATTCTATCACTCGCACGGCCATTGCCACCGCCGCCGCCGTTGACGAGGAGCTCCTCGCTGGCCTCGATCTTGTATGGTACAGACATGATGGCTACCTGATCCTCCTTCAGTGGAGAGTCGAAGCGGGTGTAAGAGGTGCTAGAAGAAGGAGAACTTTGCAGTTAATGATGCTATGATGGGAGAGGCAAACGAAAGATTGAAGCCAGTAGTCAGAAAGGTCCCTTACATTCTACCACCATAAAATATCCAGGCGTTGAGGCTGCCTTCTTGTACCTCCTAGCAGTGAGTTGCACTGGAGTGCCTCGGCTAGATCTACTCAAGTCAAGAGTGTACCGTGTCGCCCCCCGGCTCTCACTCTTGACTTCTGATTGGTGCAACTTGCTGGGGAAGCCGATATTCACCACGGAAGTACGCTTTGGGACAGCTAGTCTTCATCAGGCGGAGCGATACAGCTTGTCAGCGTCAATTACAGCGCAAGGAGGGGATAGATATTATCATGCTCTCTTGGCAAGCTATTCACTCGGGTTTCATGAAAGTCCAAGTCCGACTGCACCACGACATGATCCAGAGTGAGCAACGGAAGAAGCAGCAGTAGTAATGTATTAAACAGTGGTATAGACTCTGTAACAGTCATACGACTAGCAGATATCAAGACCTCTAGCATCATCATCCTCCTCCTCCACCACCACCACCTCCACCGCCACCGCCACCTCCTCCACAACCGCCTCCCCCTCCACCACCACCGTCGCTGCCACCGCCGAATAATCCTAGCAGAATTCCATTAGTATTATGCCTCATCATCTCCTATCTCCTATCTTCATTTTCATCTTTATTATCAATCAATCAATCAATCAATCAATCAATCAATCAATCAATCAATCAATCAATCAATCAATCAATCAATCAATCAATCAATCACTCTCTTTACTCACCTCCATGCGAACGACCACCACCACCACGACCGACACCATTTCCAAATTTGCCGCTTTTGCCTACATGTCTTTTAGACACTTGTCAGTCATTGATTTGATCTTTTCTTCTTCTGCTTCTTCTTTTTGTGAAAAGAGAAGGAAAGAAGAGAAGGAAAGAAAAGAAACTGTCGAATCAAATCAAATCAAACTAACCTGCTATTCGCATCACGAGAAGGCGTAGAGGATGTACAGCCCATGATTGTTCTGTTTCTGTTCTGTTCTGTTTTCCCCTCCCCAAAGAAAAAAAGACGAAATAGTAGGGAGGTAGTGTAGTATAGTGTAGTATAGTACTACTAGTAGTAATATAGTTGTTGTATTGAGGCTTTGATGTTGTTGTGTAGGTACCTCAGGTTAGGTAGGTCTTCTATGTAGGTGTCTTTGTATGAATAAATGAATTGAACTCACGAACAGACACTCCCACCTACCTACCAATCTATATATACCTAGGTATACGAGCATATATACATCCTTAACATAATTCTGATCCTGAGCTGATGGCGATCCATGCCCGTGCCGTACTCACCTACCTAACTACCTAACCTTCCCTTCCCTTCCTTTGATTCGCCCTCCAAGGTCATCCGCGCAATAATAACATCAAAGGAACAACAACTCTTCCTATCCTCTACCTCGTACAGCCCTGTGGCGAAGCAGCAGCATCAACGGCAGCAGGAAGTACAGAGCGAGGCCCAGTCTCTTGGAATTACCCAAGTTACCTACATGTACTGTAGTACGAGAAAAAAAAACTACTGTACAAAGAAAACGGTCCATTGACGTCAAGTATATGGGATTCGAAGAAGAAAAAAGGAGAAAAATCCTTTTTTTGCTAGGAGGTAGTACATGTAGGTACCTACTACCTACCTACCTTAGGTACTCAAAGGTAACTCTTGACAGGTAAGGTAAGTGATCATGCTCGAATCCTAAAGGATGTGTTACAACAACAACTAGTAGGAGGCGCAGTCAGTCAGTCAGACTCAGCTCAGTGTCGGCTGTACACATATGTACCTGAGTTACAAAATTTTCCTTTTTTGTTGCTGGAAGCCTGAGGCGGCCGGCGAAATTATTTTTGATGTGTGTGTGAGAGTCCAGTTCAACTTCGCGCACGTGCGAAAAAGCATACCTACTACCTTAGGTAGGTAAGTCAGGTAGGTACATATATACCTTACCGATAGGTACATATGCATTTCCTTGCTTAGTGCTGCTGCTGCTGCTGCTGCTACTGAAGATGATTCAGTCAAAATGTTACTGGGTAATATCAGAATTTCTGCTCTGCAAACCGTAGGCAGTCAACTCATGGCTGAGAAGTGTGAGTGAGCAAAGTTGGGGGGTGGCTAGGAGGTACAGTGAGGTACCTGTGTGAGAGATTGATCACTGCATGAATCTTTCTGTGAGCTCATGGCTAGGTACGTAGGTTACAGCGAGCGACATCCTCGCTGTCCTCTTTCGCCAGTGCACAAGAAAAATACGGTGAAGCATTCAAAGAATGTATACCAATGCGGCTGCAAATCCGGCCGACCTTTTGTTCTTCGATCAGCCGAAGAAGCATGCCTGGAAAGAGCAGCGCAAGGAAATTTGGGGTATGCTTCTCTCGATCAAGAACAGGCGCTCGCTCAAACGCTCAATATTGACAAAACGTCCGTGTCCCATGTCCGCTGTCCCAAGGAGTAAAGAGTCATGTATATAAGAAAGGAAAAACGCGACAAGTCATGCCTGTCGCAAAGAAGTAATTCGATTGCGCGTCGAGAGAGTTCGTCACGTCGTTCCTCAATGTACAGTCCATCATGAAATTTGCAGGGCCAAAACGTCCTCAATGAGCGGTTCTTTGCCCATAGACTATTGTCAGAGGCCTTGCTCCCCAGCCTTGCACAGTTTTATCCCCTTGCCCCATTCCGAGTTCAGGACTTGATGCGCCGATATTCGCCGGCTAGCATTGGGGTCGAGGATACTGTATATGACGTTTCGACAGCGTGCCTGGCAGGACGGGTGAGCACACCCTTCATGAAACGACGCTTTGGGTGTAGTTGTATGGTGTGAATGTGAGGAAGAAGAATGGCTTACTCTGTGTAGCGTCTCGATCGGGCCATAGCCTTCTTCGCTTTTGCGTCCGCGAATGTAGTTTTCGTAAAATTCGTCTTCGTCTTTCTTTGCCACTCGCCAGAGATGTCGGCCAGTGCGCATCGCCATATAGATGACACCACACGCCCAGACATCAACAGCACGCGGATCGAATTCCTGCTCAATATACTCTTCTGGAGCGATGTATGGAGCGCTACCGCAAAGTCCAGCCGTCATGTGTGGTTCTGTTTCCCACGCCATTCGGAAGCACTCTCCATTGCCAAAGTCCGTGATCTTCAGCGCTCCGTGAGTTGTCAGAAGCAGGTTCTCTGGTTTCAAATCGCGATGCGCCACGCCCATCTCGTGTATATACTCGACGCCACGCATCAGTTGAGCAAAGTAGCAGTCGGCTTCTGTGACTTCTAGTTTGCCGGTAGCAAGAACCAGAGTGTACAAATCGCCTCCAGCACAAAATTCCATGACCTCGCAGTAGTCGCCCTTCGCATCTTCCAGAAGATCCAAAGTGTGAATGACATTGGGGTGCCGTAATGAGGAAGAAATGCAGAATTCCGAGTTGAGGCGTTTGCTGTACTTCTTGGGGTCTTCCTGGGGCCGCCGCCGGAACTCTTTGACAGCGTATAGTTGTTCTTGTTTGGAGTTGTTGGGGTCCGTCTTGTGTGCTATCCGCACAATGCCAAAGGCTCCTCGACCAACAACTTCGTGGCACTTGCCGTACTTCTGCACCAAAGATGCGGTCGCATTGGGGCCCTTGTCTTTCTCCTTGGCCATCTTGTCTTTCTCATTCTTAATCTGGTCGGCCCAGTCTGACATCAAGGATAGGGGCTGCTCCTCGGAGTAGTCACGCGCCTTTTTCCCCGTCATGAACTCTCGAAGCATGTCTGTCAATTTGTCCTGGCGCTTGGCGCCTCGCAGCAAGTGAAAGTGCTCGCCTCCTTCTTCGACCCAGAAGCGTTTTGAGACTGGGGTGATGGCTTCGTCACTTTTCCCCTTCTTAGAGTCAGACGCAGCCCGCATGCCGCCACTCATCTTCTCGTTTTTCGAAGCAGTCCTGCTCGGCTTCTCTGCTCGAGGCTTGCCGTCCTCCTGCAGCGGGTCTTCCACAGCAGTCTCAGGCACTTTATCGGCTGCTTCTATTTTAGCCAGGTCTCGTGTGGCTCCGTTGGCGTCACGCTGCGAGAACATGCGCGAGATTCGTGAGGTGAAGGTCGGCTTCTTCTGTGGACCAGAGGGCCGTCTCGGTATGGTCGCGGGTGTGGAAGTGGATGGTGCTGGTATAGACGTAGGTGGGGATGCCGACGTGGTGTTGCCGTTTCCATTGACCAGCGATCCGACGGCAGAGTCGTCAGTGGGCGCGGCGGACACGACGTCTCCCTGCTTGGATGACGCGAAGGATGCCGTCGAGGCGGTAGAGATGGTGGGTGCCGGCGATGGTCGCGGTTCACTACTGGTGGGAGGCGTCGCGGAACCTGCGGGGGCTGCTGCTGTTGCTGCTGCTCGAGTGGCCATGTTTTCCCGCGCGTGAAGGTCTCGTTCGTGCTGTTGGCCGCTATCTCTGCACTCTGGGGGCCAGTCGTGTGCGCGCGATGGCTGCGGGAGCGCTTGCGTCAGGAGGGGCCCAATGCAGCAGAGCCGAAAGCTCGCAGCTGGGAAGGGAAGGGCAGTGCGTGCAGTGCAATGCGTGCAGTGAGTGCAGTGCAGCGTCGGCTGCGTCGCGCGGTGTTGCGTTGCGTTGTGCCCGAGGCACCCGGAATTGTACCTGTACCCTCGTCCGTCCACGCGGTGGTGACGTGCGTACACCGGAAGTACTACCTCAGGTACTGTACGGGCAACCTGGAAGTTCCAACGGCGATCTGCCCTACTCCCTCTGTCCGGCGACCACGACACAACAGGACTGCAGACACTCTCTGCGAACGCAGATATCGAGATCCTGGTAAAAGAAGCACCCGCGCCGCCTGGGACGCACGCACGCACGCACGACTGCACGCACGTAGGAGGTATGCTGATGAGATGGCCAAGGTGAAAGGTTCTCCCCCCGCAGAAGCTGCAGCTCGCCTTTGCTGTTGTTTGCTTTTTCTCAGCAAAGCCGGTTTGTCAGCCGGTCCTGCGAGGCTGCGAGCAGTCTACCTCCTAGTGCGATTTGTGCCCGTCTGACACGGAACCCGCCGAGAATATCCTATTTCGGCGCCAGTGACATTGCGAAGAGTGAGGCGGAAATGGTACAGTCGAGTGGTCTCGCGGGCGGGCTGGCTGGCGGGCTGTGGGAAGGACGGGGATGAGGACGGGGACGAGGATGAGGACGGTACGGTGAAGGCGAGTGGGAAGCAGTGGCACTGGTGAGAGAGAGAGAGTGGGAAGA
Source organism: Sphaerulina musiva SO2202 (assembly GCF_000320565.1). NCBI lineage: Eukaryota > Fungi > Ascomycota > Dothideomycetes > Mycosphaerellales > Mycosphaerellaceae > Sphaerulina > Sphaerulina musiva. The sequence continues at coordinate 697,350 of NW_016017388.1, read as the reverse complement.
GAAAAAAAAGGCGAGCGGCCGTAACGCATGGCAAATCGAGTCGTGTGCTCTGGGGTGCGCGAATTACCTCCCACATTAAACGATTATTGCACCACCAGACACAGCTAGCCTAGCCTCCTCCCCCTTCGGCAGGCCCGAAAGGAACTGCTCCGCGCGGAAGAGCGCAGCCAGCATGATGAGTAACCACCGAAGCGGCCGGTGGATCGAGACTCGAGAGAGTCGAGAGCATTCTCCCTATGCTCAACACCGCAAGTGTCGTTGGTAAGTTAGATGTCATTTGGTCGAGACCGTGTCTCATCGTTATTTGCTCTCGTGCTCTGACCAAGTCCTTACACTGCTCGTCATCTCCTTCATCACGTCCCCACCGCGTCTCACACTCTCACTCTGTTCATTGCCTCACTTGGCACCACAAGAGCAGCTCCCACTGCGCACGTGCGGATGAAACCTCAAGTCAGACACGTGCGATAGGAGGTAGAAGCCAAGCGCTTCCCAGCTTGAAACGTATGCACGAGATTAACCGTCGGCATTGCATGTAAAAGTCACAAACGACTTCCGGGACCTCGGGACATTAAGTTGCCCACTGCCGATCTGTATCACGGCCTCCCTGCGCATAGGAGGTAGGTAGGAGATGGTCAATAAATCAAAAATACCGTGGTGGGTGAGAGCATTCAACTTTCTCCATGACCCGCAAGGCGACTTTCACAGCATGGGCTACATGATCCCAAGCCCTAAATGAAGTTGGTGATGCCCAAACCGCATACTCTCATCATACCTATGGCTAGTCTCCCTGTCGAAACCAGCCTTTGTTGAAGATGAGGGGTACAGCGTTTTTGGTCGGTTCCGTTGATCGCGCACACCCAACGATTTCATACGATTTACCGATTGCAGATCAGCCAGAACGGAGGTACCTGTCCGGGTCATAAGGTACAGTAAGGTATTGATGGATGTACAGGGCAGGGACACTGTTTCCTCTTGAGTCTGCCTCGCCAGGATTTGACGACATGGACACTTTCACAGAACAGGACAAATGTGCCATGAAATTCGCTGAATCCATACAATCGATGGCGTAACCATTTGTCCACCGAACCAACGGAACGAGTACTACAGAGGCATACTAGAGAGATGTTTATTCACAAACAAAACATTGGACTCACCTCCATCTCTAAGTCCACATGGGTAAAATGCCGCGCTCGATGCTGTCAGATTTAAGTTGACGTCAATATCTATGCCAAGAAATGATTGACAGCAGCGAATGATGGTATGGGATGCTTGATGCTTCTTGGCCTTTTCCCACGACCGTCTGCTGGGCTGCTGGGCGTCTCCACTCGTCGCGGCATGATGATGTGGACGTGGGCTGATGAGATGGAGATGAGTGTGTGATGGAAGACGTCCACATGTTGTACCATGTCGTACCTCGTACATTGTAGCTATGGCACTCGGCAGTCACGGCACAGTCAAAATGCAAGTAACCTGTTGAATCAGGAGGCGGACGTCGGTTGTATCTCTTCCAGGTTGTTCTATACGAACCTCTCACATCGAATTGAATGGAGCAGCAGTAAACGTGACCAATGACGATGGTCTTGTCCATGAGTAAGGTATGAGGTAAATGTAGTAGAGACTGTTGATCTGCTTCTCGGTACCGCCTAGCAAAAGTACCTACCTAGCGAAGCGCACATGAAGCAAGCTAGAGAATACATGTAATGTCTACATACCTTACCCGGAGAAGTGACCAATAGGTTTCGCGATGCAACATCGTATCCGGACGCGATGCGATTGCAGACACCTTCCTGCTTTCGATGGGATGTGCTGATAACAGGCTGAAGTCTCTGCGACGCCCATGCACCTGACTGCGTGTTGTAGACAATGGCAGAGGCGATGAATGGTTGCAGGACTATGGAGTCTTTTCATCGCATGCATGTACAACATGTTTTGCTGCTTGATTCAATATTGGCGCGGGTCAGGAGAGGTACTATATGACGGGGACTATCAGAGGAAAGAGAGCATAGGAGGTAAAGGTCAAGCGCACAACGAGTTGCCTTCGCAAAGCTCGCTCCAGGTGAGCTCCGCTCCCCACATCGTACTGAAGAAGGCCTGGTTGATTTTCGTGTCAAGCGTTACGAAAAGAAGGGAACCAGACTCATTTCCCAGACCCTGAATCTTCTTCTGGCTGCGAGTCATCTTCTACTATAGCGCAAGCGCGAAGGTCGCAAACTGACCAAGATGATGTAACACGTTCTTTGAAATTTCAAAAGGAGTCGAGATTGGTGTTCGTATACCACTCGCTGTCAGACATAGAAGATTTCACTTGCTCCTGTGGTCTGCCGTGAGGCGATTGCCCCAACTCCTTGCTGACTCAAAACAAACATAAGGGTATTGTACAAATCAGTTTCATCATCCACATTACGAGTCCATTTCCAGGAAAGAACTTTGGTAAGCCTCAGCAAAACGAGATCCCATGGACTTCTACAACGATGGAAGTCTTCGCTGCATTGCTCCTGATACGCCTTGTACGTCTACTCCGCACCAGCCGCGGCTTGGTGTGCAGCATCGACTTCTCCAGCATCCCTGGGTTTCTGTATCAACTCGAAGTTGCCTATTTGCCAAATTATCAGTGATTTTCTCGGGAAAGGATCCTAGTTATCCTTACGCTGCACCAAGTTCAGCGTCGTGCGCTTGCCTTCCGCAGTCTCGTAGGTGTTCATGGCAGCGTCGGCCTCGAGATAGATTTGAGATCTACAAGAGATTGTTAGCCGACTTTTGTCCCAGTCCTGCTTTGTTCAAACCAAATACTGACCCCTTCGGCAAGCCGAGCAAGAAATCTCTCTGTGGCCCGTCGGAAAAGCTTGCCACTCTGAACCAGCTTGTCGCTCTGTTCCCATTTTCATCTTTTGGCCCTGTGCTCACTCCGAGCGAGTACTTGACAAGCTCGCGACCGGTCGATGTTGGCGTGAGCTCGGGCTGGTCAGCTAGACGGCCGATGAGCTGCATCTTCGCGAGAGGTCGCGCTGGCGTGGTGGAGAATGCGCGCGCCGCGCGAGGGAGCTGGAAGCGGATGGCTTGCATGGCGCTGTTGGTGAGGATGGCTTGGTGATAGTTGTCGTGGAATGCGCAGCGATGGGGGAGGTCGAAATGGATGTGTGATGTGGGATTGGTATCGAAGGGGTTCCCGAGATGAGACGCGACTGTATCGCGTCAAAACTCTAAGTCGGAACAAACACAACCTCCTCCCACAACGGTTACAACCCCATCTTGAACCCCTCTCCGCACCTGGTGTTTCATCACTAGGTATCTGACCTTACTCTCAGACACTTCGACCACGACTCATACTCTGCTGCTGCCAATCAAGGCTCCAACCTGATGTCCTCTGCCATACCAAGCACTTTGGAGATACACTTCGTCAGCACAGCTTGCACCTAATCTCCTGCCCATGGCCCACGCGACAGTCCAGCGACATCCGGCCCGCGTTTTATAATTGCAGGCTGCCATACACGCAGAGGATCCCTGGAGCCGAGGAACGATTTCAGGCGCATCAAACGATTGTGTTCTTGGCTTTCGCAGCGGTAGAAGTACAATATGTCAGCAGACTTGGTGCCTCCCCGGAGGCCCAACGCAGTCCGAGGACATGAGTGACGGGCCTCTGGAGCCGGAGTGCGCATGTCCTGGTGCACAAGAGTTGCAGACCCCGAGACATGGACAGGGACATCTTTCTCTGCTATAGATCATATGAGGCCTCTTGGACTGACCAAGCTTGTCCACACCCGTCTGAACCTTCGCCTCTTTTTCTGCGCGGCGGAAAGAGTAGCTACCCACTGCCTAGGCACCTCAAGCCTTGGAACCAGTCTCGCGATACACGACGTCTAGAGCTTCAATCAACCGTGTCAGGCTCTACTATACTCAGGTCTCACTCAGCAAGCCCGCAGATGGAGTGGCATACCAAGGCCAGCCTTGGCTGAAGACGAACAGCATCACCAGGTAGTCTCTCTAGCATACCTACCTAGCCAACCTGTTCTACGGGTCTGCCCGCTTCAGCAGTCGGGCACTAGCATACGGACTGGATAGATTTTGAGGGCTTTTCACGAAGATGTGTTCACTTGTTCCCGGCTCGTGCATCAAGACGCGCTACGTGATCGATCACTGTCTCTATCTCACTCAGCGTGAAAGGCCACGCGCCGTCAGACGCCTCTGGCTCACCCCCAACAATGAGTCGCGACAACATTCAGCTACAGCATACGGGACGACGGCTGTTCGAGGAAGGCGCCGCAGACTGCGCCCTAGATCCTGAGGGTGGCCATAACATTACCGTTCTGACCAGATTTCAATGATAAGCACCTCCCAAGCGCTGGGCCAGTGGGCCATGAGGCAACAGCTCACTATCTTTTCTGGCCTACCTAGCTATTGGTTGGCATCCCTTCGAAATTGACACGCAGGCCTTGCGAGCGCCAAACTTACCACGCGCGGCAGGCAATGTCAGCATTAGGCCTATCACATACTACTCAGTACGCACAACATCCATACTGTCAACACAAAGCTAGGCGCCAAGGCCACAACAATAACCACCATAGAAGTACCTATATTCCAGGAAGCCTCCAATCTCCGGACTATTAGCCGTCGCAGGCAGTTCACTGTCAACCAAGACTGACAAGATCCACACGATAAAGGCATTATTGAGCAGTGATTCTCTATATTACTGTGCACTGCGCACAGTGAGCTTGCTGCTGATCAAATTCGCCACACCACCAGATTGCAACAGCCCCTGCTGTGGAGCAGCAGCTGAGATTACGGCGAGACGGTGTGGTTGTGTCGTTGGCTGCCCTAGGAACCCCTGGCATCCTGCGAAAGTATCCGCCACAACAGGGATTGCTCGAGCTTCATAGGGCCATGTGCCGTGCGCGATATCATGCTGCTTGCCAGCGCTACAATGAATCTGGACACCGCTCACGATAGCGCTTTTACAACGGAATGCGTGCGTATGATTTCGCTGAAGAAGGAATCAACAGCGATCACCCTGGCCTATGCTTGCTGTTGGGCAATAATTGGATTCATGACAATCATACAGTTCGCGAAAACCCCAATCTGTGGCTCGACACGTGACAGTTTGTGCTCACGCTGGGGGTCCTGATCTGGACATGATGACTTGGCATGTCATGCGCAGAGGATGACAAGTTGACGACTGCTGCTTAAGCGACAGACATGCAAACCGCCCTCGGATCGTTTGGCCAAGTCCTCAATCGCATCAGCTCGGGAGCTCGACGACTTCGACGATGGCAGTCTTTGCAGATTTAGATCAACCCCAGTCGGATTATAAGGTTTTATCACCTGGACGTCTTTTAATAGACCTACCTCCTAGTACCGCCATCATTTTTGATCTCTAGCTAGTGGCTAGTAGCTACTGGCCACGGACTCGACGACGTGAATCTGATATCCGACGCAACCGGCGATATTATTTGCTGACCATGAATGCAAGCCTGGTTCTGACAGTGGGATCGGCTGAGCAAGGTCGTCTGCAACAACACTGGCATTGCATGGGAGGCGGCACAATAGTATGTCGGGCTATCAGTCCATCTACTACGACCATAAGACCAACAACCGGTTGACGCGCTTGTCGCGACAGCCACATTGGATGATGAGGCTTCAATGTTGCCAATCAAATGATCCAAAAGAGGACCAAAGCCTTGGCCATTATTGCATGCGGAATTGATGAAAGCGAGATACCAACTCTACACAGCTCTACATCACGCTGCCGACCGAATTCAGCTCAGGAATGACATTTTTGTGCCAACGACGTGGCGTTCCAGGGATCCTTCAATACTTGTATGGTCGGCTGCCTGGCGTCGGCATTTCCGCAGCATCTGCCTCATCCCATGGTATATCTACACGCTCACCAAGGTCTCAGAATAGGTTCACTATTGCATGGATTGCACTTGCCACACTGTGGATGGTTCCAGACCTGTCCTCGTGGCACATGGCTATTGTGCGATGTTCTCAGCACAGACTAGGGTTTCATTACAATATCTCCACGGCACTTACTAACCTTCTCTGCCTCTTCTGCGGGATCTTATGCTGATACTCTTTCAATATCGGTTGTTCGAGGGCGCAGCTCAACATAGATACCGCTGAGTCATGCTGACCTCTATGTGCCGGTACTATCAGGGAGGTTGTTGGGGTCAGTCCGTATAGCCAGTAGGTATGTGGGATGCATGCACGCAATTGAATCCTAGGACCAGATCGGAAATACGAGGGCGAAGTGTCCGTGTGCTATATCGAAAATATCGATCCTCTTGATCCTCTAAGCCAGTCCTTTGCTTGGTTTATAAGACCTGTCACACACCGCGCACCTGTCACTCCTTAGTCTACACCATACCACTGATCCCATGATGTCCACTTATAGGCTCTTTGCAGCCGTCACGCTGCTAGCCTCCAGCCTGGCAGCTCCTGCACCTGTACCGCAAGCAGAATTCAACGTTGCAAAAACGAATACTACCGACAACACCCCAGAGGACTCGACCCTGCTAGCACTCGACGATGAAGGCGAAATACAGAACCTTGGTGGGCCTGCGGGTTCGGAGTACAACTTTCTATCATGGGTGCCGTTGGGACAAGACTTGGAACCAAAACTGTCACAGGAACAAACGAATGGCAATAGCAAGCTAGGAACATTCGACGCACCAAAACTACCGCGCTTTTTGGAAGGGACCGCAATATCTCAGGGGTTCCCATGGGGAGGCAGGACAGCCGAAAATACGGACTACTACCACGACACGCCGAACACTGGAGTCACAGTGCACTACGACTTCACAGTTAGCACTATGACGATAGCACCAGACGGTGTTGAAAAACAAAGCATTGTTATCAACGGACAATATCCGGGCCCTACTATAGAAGCAAATTGGGGTAAAGAAATGGTCTTGTCAATAAGGTGTGACGTCTACTGATTTTCATTCTCAGGCGACTGGATAGAGGTTGTAGTGCATAACGCGCTTGATGAAGGCACTTCTCTTCACTGGCATGGACTGTTGCAGACCGAGACACCCTGGTTCGACGGAGTGCCTGGTGTCCAGCAATGTCCGATCGCACCTGGAGGAAGCTTCACCTATAGATTTCGCGCTGATCTATACGGCACTTCTTGGTGGCACAGTCACTACTCAGCGCAGCTTGCTGGAGGGGCTTTTGGTCCTCTCGTCATATATGGACCTCACGACAACCAGGACTATGACATCGATCTCGGACCAGTAATGATGTATGTTGGTTACTCATTCACAATCATCGATTATTGCTAACTTTCTGCTCAGTAATGACTGGTTTCACAAAGACTACTTCACTCTAGTGGAGAAAGTCATGGCTCCTGCTGCCGAAAACCAACCACCTCCGATCTCGAACAACAACTTGATCAATGGAAAGATGAATTACCCATGCGCTAACAGCACCACTGGGACCAAGTGCACCCCGAATGCAGGCGTGAGCAAGTTCAGCTTTGAGTCTGGGAAGTCGTATCGCTTGCGGCTGATCAACGCTGGTGCTGAAGGAATGCAGAAGTTCAGTATCGATGGTCATAAGCTGACCGTGTTTGCCAATGACTTTGGTGGGCTGAAACACTTCACCCTCGAAGGCATGGATGTGTACTGACGTGCTATACAGTTCCCATTGTACCATACGAGACGGATGTTGTCACGCTCGGTGTGGGCCAACGAAGCGATGTGGTCGTCAAGGCTACTGGCAAGCCCACAGATGCTGTCTGGATGCGCTCAGACCTTGGCCCAGCCTTTGCAGCAGGGGGCTGTTCTCTAACTGATGGTGTCTCTCCGGTAGCTCTGGCTGCGATCTATTATGAGGATGCCAATACCCCTGCGGTACCGACGACCACATCTGACATCTCTATTGACAAGATCAAGACTTGCAAGAATGACGACCTCCGTTTGACGGTGCCATACTATCCGATACCTCTCCCGCCACCGACGACAGAACAGAACATCGACGTCACGTTCCAAAGCAACGGCACGCACACACTATTCTACATGAATAACAGCACATTCCGCGCAAACTACAACGACCCGGTTCTGCTCGACGCCAAGAACGGCGACCGAGACTTCCCGGCGAGCTACAACGTCTTTGACTTTGGCTCGAGCACATCCATCCGCCTCGTCGTCTACAACTACGCCCCCACGGGGAGCCATCCCATGCATCTGCACGGCCACAACATGTACATCCTCGCCGAAGGCACAGGAATTTGGAACGGCGACGTGACGCACGCCAACAACCCGCAACGACGGGACGTGCACCTCCTGCAGAACGCCATCAGCACCACCCAGCCTTCGTACATGGTCATTCAATTCGACGCAGATAACCCGGGTGTCTGGCCCTTTCACTGCCATATCGCGTGGCATGTTTCCGGTGGCTTGTATATTAATGTGTTGGAACGACCGGATGATATTCAGAAGGAAATGTCCATTCCGGAAATTATGGCGCAGACTTGTACCGACTGGGACGCGTATTCGTCACGCGATGTGGTGGAACAGATTGATTCGGGTTTGAGAATTCGAGACGGTTTGTCATGGTAAATGATAGGGGGGAGAGAGAAAAAAAGGATGATATCAAAAGAGAAAGCACACACACTTAAAAAACGACAGTCACGATTTTTTATTGTTTCAAAAAGAGATGGATGGTGTTGTTAATGAGATAGATATCTCATGAGGTTTTACGGATAACGATATCGATACCTATGTATGTACATATATGTACCAGGCAGGTACTTGGTACAGAAATCAGCGTTAATGTATTTTGGGAGAGAAAAGGGCTACTGGATCGACTCTCTCTCTATATCAGTAATTGTACAGATCAAGAGAAGAAGAAGAAGAAAAAAAACAGGATGGATAGATAGATAGATCGCATACGGATGGCGATCAATCGATAACTACATTATAATATTCTTTCAACCAGATTGCGAAACTGTGGCGTTTGTAGCCATCCATACATGCATGTAAGCCCTTTCTTATCATACATATCTATCTGTACCTTATGCATAGCTAGAACTATGAAACGGACTATACGTATGTGTATGTTTGAGTACCTGAAGTAAGTAAGTGATTGATTGATTGATAAGATATCAAACAGGGGCATAGATTGATCGACATACATTAAACAAGGAAGGTAGGTACATATCTAAGTATACAACCAAGTATCTATGATATAATTCGCGGCCGAAGAAATGCGATTTTTTCTTTAGAATTTGTAGTAGCTAATTCTTTTACATGTACCTTCTCTTACCTTAATGTAGGTCTATACCCTACCTTGTATAGGTAATCAGACTCGGGAAATACATAAATGCAAAGTTACCTAGGAAGAATACTCTTCGCCTCTGCAACAAGCTGTCCTGAGTGTCTTCGTAGAGAGAAAAGAAAAACAAGGGTCCAAGGTTAGCAAGGTAAGGTCAGGTAGGTAAAAGAAAGAAGAGGAAGTAAAAAAAAAGATAATGAATATTAAACCAGCCAGCAAGCCCATGCTGCTCGGCACAAAAAAACCCCCCAAGTTCCAACCTTTGGAAGTACATAAAAGCTCCCCCCCCTCTCAAAAACTGGCATAAACCTTGTTCAAAGCGTATGTGTTGTCCATACCATGTAACCATGGCGCGATTTTGGTTTTTTTTGGCCTTCCCGTCACCATCCTGGTATAACAACTTTGTTTAGGAAAGTCTTCTGGAGACGACATCTCCTATCTATTCACCTTACCTTACAATTATTGTCCCCGTCAGCCTTGCGGAAAAAAATGGAATTGGTAATTCGATACTGTACAATGCATTGTCCCCCTCGCCCGTTCGATATCTCTATCTCTATCTCAGGTACACTACTACCACTACAGAGTACATTCTAATTCTAATTCTACACGGGCTCGACTTGCGGTGGAGGGCATTTTGTTGTTGAACAAGGTTTCGCGAGTGAGGGGAAGGTTTTGGGTAGGTAGGTAGGTAAGCAAAGCTCACAAGCCGCATGCGTGGCAAAGCAAGTCGCAAAGGCACATGATGACTGCAGCAGCGCTTCTCGCCGGCGGGTGAGATCCAGATGATGAGAAAAAAACAGGACATGTGTTGGCGCGGCGGACGCGGATGATTTCCCCCCCACCGCTTGTCAATAGAATTGAAAATAAAATAGAAAAACTGCAATAATTCGCTCACCAAATGGGGTATCTCAAACGTGGCAATGGCCACACCGTGTGATGTGCTGCCTCAGCCGCATAACGCCGTCCAGACAATCCATCAGCTCGAGGAGCCGTGACAGACTGCCAGCGGATTAGCCTGTGTCTTGCGACCCCGTATGCTGTCGCTCCCCCTCGTTCGTCATGATGTCCTGTGACGACCGGGAGCTGACGTTGCTGTCTCTGCGCTGCACCGGAATCTGCCCCAGGCTGATCTTTCGGTCTTTGCCGCGACCTTTGATGCCCTTGTTGCAATTCTTGTATAATCCAGCAAAGTACTCCCACATCTCCTTGTCCCATGCATCGACGACATCACCCTCTCTGAATGTCTCGAATCGCGTCTTTAATCGTCTAATCGTCTCCACGTGGAATTTGTTCTGGTGAGACTTGAGGTTGCCAAGCTGTGTGAACTGCTTGTTGCAGTTGTCAAGTTTGCATGTGAAGGGTTTCGCAGCAGTATGCACAATCTTATGCGCCCGAACGTTGCCATGTTGTGCAAACGTCTTTCCGCAGATGTCGCAGTGATATGGCCGCTCACCCGTGTGTCGTCGCTCATGAGTCTTGAGGTTGCCATGTTGGCTGAACCGCTGACCACACGAAGGCTCCTTGCACACGAAAGGCTTGATGCCGGTGTGTGCTCGTGTGTGAATTTCGAGGTGCGTCTTTTGGTAGAACGCTTTGCCGCAACCCGTCATGTTACATAAATATCTCTTCTTGGGTTTGCTTGCAATGGGAGCTACCGCTTTGGCCGTGTGTGTCTGTGTCTGCTGCTCCGAGCTTCCCGCCTTCATCTGTATTGCCAGCATCAATGTATCGATGTCGGTATTGAAAACGACTGACTTGGTCTCCCCAGAGTCATCTGTTGCTGTCTGGGATTCGGGGCTCGAAACATATGCTGCAGCATCGAAGAATACCTGGGACGGCTGAATTGGCGACATGTCTTCCCGCTTGATGTTGGTGTCACTACTGTCAGAGCTACTAAAGCGCTCCCCATATAGTACCGATGGGCGGTTGACCGGTTGCACATTGGTGTTGACCGGCACCGGCCAGGACAAGGAACCAAAAGTTGCGTTGCTGTACTCCTGCGGCATGGCATATGAATTGAAAGCTTGGGCATCAGTGTAGAGCATGTTTATCTCCCGGTTCGCATGATTGATGAGCTGGCTCGGGACAACCGATGTGCTCTGCATAGCCAGTCTTTGTTGATCGAGAAAGTACGCCATAGAGAATGCTGTTGTGTTGTTCGGTCGAAAGGCCATGTTGAACGGTGACATCATGCCTTGCACCTCCATGGAATTGAAGCGTGCTTGACTCAGGCGTCGCTGTAGCAATTGGCTTGGTGGTCTCGTTGCTCGAATCTCTGCCATGTCGGTTGACGAGATCAGAGCCGTGTGACGATGCGCGGGGAGAGCGAGCTCATAAGTAAGTACATATATGGCGTGTCGTATTCCCTAGAGCTTGGTGGTCAAGTCGATTGACGATTTCAGTATAGCAATGGTGGAGGGAGGGGGGAGGTCTGATGAAGTCTGTATGAGCGTCGGCAGCTGGTGTGCGTACAGAGCACCATGCGAGCGCGTACCTACCGCGTTGCTATCATATACGGACGATTCACGCCCGTCGGTCCATACATCTGATCGAGGATGACGAAGGAGTCGGGTTCATCCCACAACAGCCCGTCATGCACACGCATGGCACTAGGATGTAGGCTAGGACGCAAACGCCGGATCCAGCGAAACGAAAGAAAGTTAAATAGTACAAAGGTACTTCCGGAGATCGAGATGTGCGCGGGCGCATCACCCACAGGCGCGGCTCTAAAGCGATTTCTGGTGCACATCTATGCACCCGCACTTAGCAGGTTTCTTTCTGCAGAGCATCTCTACCTCCTAGCGCGACCAGGGCCGTCGCATCTTCAGCTCTCACCAAGGTCGACATGGTAGCTTATAGCAGTCGCTTGATTGGCAGGAGACACGAAGCTGATAGGCGCTGTATGGACAGCTATCTGGAACGCGCAGTCGTCGTGTGTAGCAAACGCTGCCCTGGGAGCTACACCATGACAAGCATCACTGAGATCAGCGAATGTCCACACGAGAGGTGGTTGGCAACGTCAATTCGCCGGCCCGCACGCCTCAATTCCTCCTTTCGACGCGGTAGCAGTGGCTTCACAGTATCTTACACTCGCCAAGTGTATGGCCATTGGCCATAAAGCGTATGGTGGATGTTGCGCGTAGCAGTGTATCGGCTGATGGCCTAGATCTCCGATCCAACAGATTAGAAACCTGGTATACCAATGTGCATACTGTATCAATGTTCATCCGCCAGCTCTTGCACTGCTGTTGAATGGCCGCCGCCACTCGTCGCGTATACTGACTCCTACGCTTTTCGATGGTGTCGGCCTCTCGGAGAATGAGGCAGCGTTAACGATTTTTAGTGTGGCAGCTGTAGTACAGTGGAAGGAGAAGCAGAAGCCGCTTGGGCCGCTTGAACAGTAAAGGTAGTAGCTGGGCGCCTCCTCTCGAGTCCACGAGCAGAAACGCCACAAGCGAGACGGGCGCTCAAACCCGCAGGACGGAGCGAGACCTGCGAATCAGAGCCATTCCAGTGCTTGAGATCGAAGCAATAATCCGATTGTGTAGAGCGATCAGTGTAAGACCGATTGGTGTGTATGTGTGTGTGTATCGCTCCCTCGCTCCCTCGCTCCCTCGGTCCCTCCCTCCTGCGATGGCTTCGTTTGCTGCCTCTTTCGAGTAAGACCGAATGTGTATGGTACCTCGTGTCTCCGGAGAATGCATGCGGAGCGGGGCGCGTTGGCTGTGCCGCTCATGCTCGGTGCACGAGACGTCCAGCTCAGGCGGCGGCGGCGGCGTCTCCAGCATCCCACGACACGGTAGGAGGTAAGGTAAGCATGCTGCTGCTGGTGACAGACATCCCGCCGGCGCGGCACGATGGGCGTCCACAAACGACGGTGAAGGTGCTCTCCGCTGCGGCGTGGTTGAATCTGACTGGTGAGTGGTATCTGATGCGTAAGAGAATCATGGACGAGGCATCATCGCTTGCATGGCCATCATCCCGCGAGGCGTAAGTTTCAAGTGTATCATGCGTCTCCGATGGATGACTACATGCATTGGTGGACGATACGGCCGGAGATGATGTTGTAGTGAGCAGCTGTGCTATCAGATAGAACTAGGAGGTATCTACCTACCTGACCTACTACCTACCTGACTTTTTACTCCCACAATATTCTACGAGAAAGTAGTGGGCGCCAGGACCCATCACGTTCCCGCTATTCTATCATCCTTGCCCTGTTGTTCTCTTCATTTGCCCCTCATCGGCAGAATTTACCTACCTTATGTTATTGAGTCTTCAATTCATCGAAGCTACATGTGTGGCGAAGTAGGATGATATCTAGGCACCTTAGGTACCTTATCTTCAAGAGACCAACATGCCGCAGCCTCGTCGCATGGAATCTCGCGACAAACGAGATTTCAGCTTGCGTCTGATCGCCCCTGCAGAGTCCCAGAGCAAAGTACTATACAAGAACACTCATTGCAGACAGAGAAGCGGTCAACCTCCCATTCAACAGAGTGAAAAGCCAAAAGGTGGGAACCTGCCTGCCGTTCGGGCATTTGGTCCCTATCGCTGTTAGATAGCAGATGCCATGGAGTCAAACACTAGGTAAGGTACACATATTGTTGCCCAACCTGCGGCACGTTACGACGAAGAGAATTAACCCAATCTGCTGTAGAAGCTTTGAAATACATTAGCTAATGCTGCAGACTGCCCGATTGTCCGAGTGTATAACTGGCTTCAAAAACGGATAACATCTGGTAGAGTATAGGTAGGTAGGTAGGTAAAAGGTATCGAAGACCATCGCCGAGTCTTGGAGAAATTTGAGCTCCCGGGACGGATCGTGATCGTTAAGGGCTTCCTAGGTAGGTAGGGATAGCCGGTATCTGCTACTACTAGGAGGCACTGGACCACTCAGTCAGCGCAAGTTGACAATCTCAGGTTTGCTTGGAATCCGAATCTTACCTCTGGTCCGAATGATCGATCCCTATCACGTCCATTGCCACACCCTGGTGTGTCCTTTCTACTTCAGTTTGCATCGACATCTGCAAATGTTTTGTCCATCATTTTCTGCCACAGCGAGATAGTTCCAGTCCGCCGACTCCCCAGATCTTCCTGCTCGTTTGCAAGGCCAGGCACAACCGCCTTGATCTCTTATAACCGCCTCACATTCCGGTTGCCCCCCTTGCCCTGGTTTTGTGCCGTACCAGTCGCAGTTATAGTATGCCTGGTCCCGGCCGAGAGGAGAGTAGTCGCAACCACCAAAGTATATAGGAGGTCTCTGAAAGGTTCTGTCAGCTGCGGCCATGGTGGCGAAGAGCATGACGCCAAAGTGGAGTTTGAGCATCTTGATGAAGGAAGTATCGAGATTTGGGCGGAGGAAATAAATTTGACTTGGTCGAGTATGGAAGAGATGGGTCTACGAGAATGAACAGCAGTATTGTAAGTATACATGTATTTATGCGTCGACGCAGGCGCGCTCGCATTCCCAGCATGCCCTAACTTATTTTAGTGTCGCTCGTACAATTGGCAGTAGCAGAGCCTATTCGTATACCGTGAAACACCGGGTATAGTCATGAAGGTTTTGCAATCAAGCAATAAGCCCTGCGCAGCCCTGAGGCTGAGTGAGTACCGTGCTTCTACCGGGAACCCCAACAACTAGGCTCAAGCTAGGAGGTAATGTAATTCAGCTGAAGAGAGGATGGAGCATGGATTAATTGACACTCAGAGTCTTAGACAGATGAATCGATGGAACGAATGAGTTGTCGCTTGTTGCATATGCCCAAAGGGGCGGAATATGGCAACATGCATACTATGAAGACGGTAGCATTCGCAGGCATGCCTTATCAACAAAAGAACAAGGAAGAAGAACTATAGTAGGGTCAACAGGCTCGGCAGTTCATTATTCCAACAACCTGTGGCTACCGTCGACCCGAACATTTATTATTAACTGATGAGCTGCCGAGTATTGCCAAGTAGTGGGTACCTAAGTCACAGTACAGTACCTCCATACCTTACATTACCTTACTGACGAAGTTCACCCTTTGAGCAATTGCCAATTGACCATAGTAGCGGCAAAAGCGGTAAGCATCGTAAATCGCGCGCTGGGAAAGGCATTCTGGCAATCTATCTTGGTCTTTTGGGGCCAGCATTTGACACTGTAGCTCTCTACTAATCGACATTGACTGCTAAGATGCAAAGACTTACTGTAAGGCTGTCAATTCACAGTGTGTTCGTCGCATTCGAGAAGGCTGTGGAGTACGAACGAAGGCCCTACAGCCATAATCCTTGGCGCGAATTGCTGACCGGACTGGGCCTTTCAATACGATACTGACACGCGAGTAGAATGTCATTATCCAGTCGTAGGCACAGCAGTAAGGGTGCGACCGGTTGTTTGCAACGCACATCTCTACGAACACGAGATGAGGATAGAAATATTACTGTCCAAACTCGCGTTGGCTGCTGCGGCAGGTCGCGTGCCGCTGGAGTCCAGGATACCAACTCTGAGGCGTGCGTGATTATGAAGACTCTTCACCAGCTATTGTGCCCAGATAATCGATCCTAGGCTTCGCATGCTTGGCGTTGTTGGTAGCGGCGATATGTACGCTTCGAGGTACACTGCTGACGCGTGGAGCTAGAGTCGTCTAGGTCGATTCTGCGGTCTCACTAGGTAGTATGTCTAGCGTGAGATTCCAGGGGGGCGCCTAGCGTGGCTCCTAAAGAAGTGGATGTTTGTTGACTGTTGTGTAGTGAATGAACATACCTTCTAGTAGCTGCTGCCTGCACTTCGTTAAACTGCATGATGAAGTGCTAGACGGTCGGAAAACCCGCAAGTCCGGAAGTCCAATGAATCGTTGCCCTTTTAGAGCTCGTATTGTGGAACATGTGCAACGCGCTGTAGAGCTGGTCTCGAACAAACATGATCTAGTATAGCGCATAGCCATAGTTAGGTACCTAGCGACAAATGGGTGTAGAGGGCTTGGTAAACTTGTGTTATAGACAGCATTAGACAGCACTGAGAATGCCGCCGCATCAAAGTCACCTATCCGTACTCCCTAGATACTGCGACTTGAGAGCGTTTCGTCCAAAGACGCTCATCGTCGTAAGATGAGCACTTGTCTGTTCCCGATTCTACTCTAGAGGCATTAACAGGTACACCTGAGGTAAAGACAATTGCGAAGGCTCCAGCAGAAGGTAGGGAAGGACCGGAAGGTGAAGAATGTAATATATTGACCTGCTTGACCAACGTGTTCCGGGAAGACGTGTGCGCTAGTGAATGCTTTTTCCTCTTATTAATGAAGGCGAATCTATTCGGATCCCCTTGTTAGCACGCTTTGCTCGCAACATCTGAGCAGCCCGTAGGTAGATAGTTGCAAGGTAGGGTACCGCAAGGCTCTTTGTGCTCCTGATAACGTCAATGCTAATTGAGAAGGAAAGTGAAATTTATTCAAATCTTGCACAGTACTGTAGGACACGAGGCTAAGTGAAGCGAGACAGAGCGGAGCTCGATAGGTAGGACCCACGGCTCGGTGTTCGGGCTTGGCGCTGGGTTCGCGAGGCTCGGGCCGCTAGCGCACAATCGAATTCCGAGAATCATATAAGTACCTGAACTTTGCAGCCTACAAACAACTTTCCTTTCCTCCTTAGCTCTCTTTGCCTTTTGGCTTAGATCAAGTAAGTTTACCACCTACACCTACCCATTACTTCAACGTACCTCACTAACATCCTCTTAGGTGTAGTATCTGTTCTTTTCAGTTTAATCTCTGAAACGAGTCTACGGACTCTTTTAAGATTATGTGAGTTTTTTCATACTTACTGCTACGAACGCCTTCTAACAACCTGTTAGTCTTATTTTTGAAAACCGTCACTAGGCCGCTGAGCTTGCTCATGTCCTGTGGCACCGTGTCTCTGGTATTGCACTGTCTCCAGACGACGCGAACACACTTTTTCATCATCCTTGCTGCTTGAGCGCAGCAGGCTGGAGAAGAGGGTTTCATTAGGTTTTGCGTACCTGTACGCGTGAGCAATTGCGGTCGAGAATTTTGCGAAGGTGTGGAGGAACCTGGAACGGCTCCCATCTCCCACCTCCCATCTTCCACATATCATCACCATTACCATCACCATTCGTACGAGGGTCGGCATAGAACACATTGTAGAGCAGTACTAGCCGCCGCGAGAGCAAAATGTCCAGAGCACCGCACGATCCATTCACGAGCTCTTCCAATGCAGCATCTTCATTGAGACAGGCCAGCGTGGCACCGACACGTTCGCGACAACAGGCCCCGAGCCTCTTTGCGCCCTCTTTGCTCCGCCGACCGACGAGCAGAACGACACCTCGAGTTGAAGAAGGCGTCGTGCTGCAAGATTCAGATTCTGAGGAAGACGCGAGCCTCTTGGGACTCGCACGACGGCCGCGACAACAGCAGCAGCAACTGCGCAGAGCTCGACATGGATCGCCGGACAACAGCAGACATGCACGATTGAGGCCTCGACAGCAGGCGGAAGAGCAAGATATAGTTCACAGACAACCTGATGGCAGCTATCTGCTCGGCGCATCAACACTGGGCATAGCTGCGCCGCAAGCCATGTTTGCGATGGGCCAGCAGGAGGGCGAAATGACGACGGAACAGCTTGACAATTATCATCGGGATCTGGCGAGAAGGTATTTCACATCAGGTACACATATGGGTGGGAGACATAGCAGGGCGGCGGAGGATGGTGAGTTGAGCTATTTTCATATAGGCAGAGAGCAAGAACGATTACTGAGACCGACATGCTGATTGGCACGTTCTGCAGAATTCGAGCGAGAAACACCTGAGCTCACGGCGAGCTTGCGCCAGCAGGTTATAGAGAAGCTCGAGGATGAAAGGTGGCTATTCGAGCCATCTGATCGCTTTCAACCTGGTCTGCTCTGATTTTGACGAATCAGGGTATAGGTAAGGTAATGATACCTGTACTGTATGGAAGGAGCAAGATGTGACGTGCCAGTGCATGAGTTTCGCATGAGCTGAAAACCACTCTTCGCTCATCTCAGGAGGTAGCCTCGTGCACGATACTGGTACTACATACGCCAGGAGTAGCGGCATATCATCACTCACATCTGCGTCGTTGCTGTCGCGATATACAGCAGCAATAAGTACAGACACCGCAGCATACATGTATCTCACTCTCAACAGTCAACACTGTGAGGATTCGGCCCCCTGCTGTGCCCGTCATCCACGTTGTTGTTGTCGGTGCCGCATGCCAGTGCATGCATGATGCTGCACTGTAATCACAGTATGCGATAACCTTTGGCTGCGGTCAGGGTGTGTGAAGGATCACCACCACATCTTATCGGCATATTGACGCGATCTCCACACAACCCCGATGCTTGCGGCCCGCAGAGTCCTCCCGGATATCAGCATGGATGTGTTGGGCAGATTCCTCTGCGGCGTTGCGCTGGTGAGAATTGGCAGAGAAGGGTAAGCCGACAGAGTCCGACAGAGTCAGTTAAAACGAGGAGTTGTCCCGTAAAGGAAGTCAAAAACGATGCATACCAGACAGAGTGCCTCCAATCGGTACAGATGTACCTCCTATGTCTTCACAGTACCTCCGTAGTCACCAGACATTGTTCTGTACGCCATCAGGCCTACCACCACCACGTTCATGTGGAGCAGCTGCCGTAACTCTCACGAATCATTCCATCACCAACCCCAAAGCCAAACGTTCCTCTATAGGTAATTCTGCAGGTCCAGAATCGGCGAGGTTCTGCGTTTCAGCAGACAACTCTCATCGCACTTACAGTACACCTTCAGATCATTGCACCTTGTCCTCAAGCCATGATATAGAGATGATTGACGCTAGGTCGCACCACATTCGTCGACGCGACGATATACGGTATCCGACCTCGCAATGCTGGTTCTGTGCACAAAACGACTTTGTCGCTTCCCCGCTGCAGGGAGGATGGAAAGATTTATTAGATTGCCTTTGTGCTGCCCCAACCTCAAAGCTAGGTACACAGATGTGCAGCCGCCTAGATCCGTCGCAGCGGTTCCACTGTAGACAGGTACGTTCGAGCCCAAAGGTACAGAAGATGCATGCTCCATGGATGTTTGTTCTATCAGCGTCCAGTAGCACTCACGCAGTCTTTAGGGCCATGGATGGAGGAGGACGGGAGTCTTGTTGCTCTCGCGCTCGCCCTCTCGGCCGGAGTGCGGATCATGGATGGTAGGTTGTGATGTATACACACAATTACACATTGTATATTATAGGCTCGGAAGATGCAGCCTAAGTAGCCTGCAGGTCGTCGTGGGTCAAGCAGGGAATGGCTCAACCTCTGCAGCGGGTTCATGCAGTCGGCGAAGCAGGTGTCCCACGGGCCACGGCGGACGGTGGTTGACGGTGATGCAAGGGGGTGAGAGTGCAGAACCTATTGCCGTCTCGGATAATCCGTCGAAGCCCTGGGTGCGCTGAGGGCACGACAAGGATCTGGGCCTGGGACCGTTGTCGTTGTTTAAGCAGCCAGCACGCGGTCACCAAAAAGAAGAAGCGAGGCGCCCACAGCGCCATGGTGGATACCGTACCGTAGAGTTACAAGCGCGCAGGATCCACACACTAACTCTGAGCTTAAAGGCGCGGCGCATATGAACCTGCTGCTTTGCTGCTCTCCAAACTCTGCCGTGGACCGTTGTCCCCTTTCGCTCTCGCAACGACAGACACGCTTCACGCTGCACTACCACCACCACCACCACCACCATCACCACCATCACCACCACCACCACCGATCTTCATCGCCGACGACCACGCCTCCCCATCTCCGAGTAGCGCGTGGAAGGTGGCCTCTCACCAGCCTCCCACATATCTCGTGCATTGAGAAAAGCGTCAAGTCCTTGGATACTTCGTGGTCGTGTTAGCGGATCGTCGCTTCAGAGTGGAAATAGACGGGACCGTCGCATCTAATCATCGACACCGCCATACATTAACACCTGTGTCAGCCGCCTCACGAGGACGCGCGAAGAGCTGGACACCACCACAGCATGTACAACGCGCATCGAGGCATGGCCCCTGGGCCGCAGCCTGGCGCAATCCGGCCTGGCGAAAGACTAGCTGAGCTGCTCGATCAAGTTCGCGCGGAATTTGAGGCCCATACTCAACGGTCCAACGAGAATGAAC
Organism: Sphaerulina musiva SO2202; assembly: GCF_000320565.1. Classification (NCBI taxonomy): domain Eukaryota; kingdom Fungi; phylum Ascomycota; class Dothideomycetes; order Mycosphaerellales; family Mycosphaerellaceae; genus Sphaerulina; species Sphaerulina musiva. The sequence continues at coordinate 676,950 of NW_016017388.1, read as the reverse complement.
ATTCATGTGAGTTGCATCTGTTGTTCGTGCTCAAGTGAAGGCGCGCCCGGTAGTGGGGGTGGGAAAAGAGGCTGGTCGAAGTCTGACATGGGTCGCAATATGTCGCGCAGCTGGGACTGTGGCTACGGTACCAGATGAGACGAAGTGCTGACATGTGTTCATGAGTTGCAGTACATGCTCAAATCCAAGAGATGGAGCTTGTTCGCACAAAGATCTACCAGCTGGAAGCGTCCCATCTCGCTCAGAAACAGAGGTAGGCAGTGCTGGACTCATGAGAGGCAAGGCTATCATACTCATAATGTGAACAGATACGAGGAGGAGATCAATCGACTGAAGCACGAGCTGGAGCAGAGAGGTGGCCCTCCTCAAGGTCCGCACTCTGCTCCATCACAACCACCTCCACCAGCGATTGGCCATGGACCAGCTAATTTGTTCCAAGGTATCATGGCTGGAGGTCAAAGTGCACCGGGGCTTGCTCCACCACCAACGGAAGGGCAAGGCCAGCCTGGTATGCCAGGTCACATGCAAGGCCAAGGACCACCAGGCTTGAACCAGCCTCCGCTACAACCACACAACCCATTCGCTTATGGAGGTCCCCAGCAACCAGGTCCACCAGGTCTCAATGGCTACGGCGGACAGCCTCCACAGCCGACATCGTCCCCTGGCGGCAGCAAGCCACGCCTTGGTGGTGCAGGACCTCTTCGCGGACCAGCCACTCCGCAACAAAACCCAGCGGCTGCCTACCCGGGTAGTCCTCACCCCATTACTCGTCCTACGCCTCCACCAGGTCAAGCGCACAGAGATCCCCATCATCAGATTGCCCCGGACTTTGCCTACACACCTGCCCAGCTGGATCAGATTGGCAACCAGCTGGCCGAGTACGACCCTGAGAAGCTTCCACCACATCTCAAAAAGCAGGGCGAGGATTGGCACGCAGTGTTCAACCCGAAGATGCAGCGCAGACTCGATGTTGACCTAGTCCACAACTTGGCTCATCAGAGCGTAGTCTGCTGCGTACGCTTCAGCGCAGATGGTCGCTTCGTCGCAACAGGGTGCAACAGAGCTGCACAAATCTTTGATGTCAACAGCGGCAAGCAGGTGTGCCACCTGCAGGACAACAACACTAGCGCGGAAGGAGATCTTTATATTCGCAGCGTGTGCTTCAGCCCCGATGGAAGGTATCTCGCCACTGGTGCTGAGGACAAGATCATCCGCGTCTGGGACATCCAACAACGTGTGATCAAACATCAATTTGCTGGTCACGACCAGGACATCTACTCTCTAGACTTTGCATCTGACGGCAGATACATCGCATCCGGATCTGGAGACAGGACAATAAGATTGTGGGACTTGCAGGACGCTCAATGTGTCCTCTCGCTTCAGATAGAGGACGGCGTGACCACTGTAGCCATGTCACCAAATGGTCGCTACGTCGCTGCAGGTTCCTTGGACAAGAGTGTCAGAATTTGGGATACCCAGACTGGTGTGCTTGTTGAACGCACGGAAGGCGAGCAAGGCCATAAGGACTCCGTCTATTCTGTGGCGTTCTCACCTAACGGGGAGCATTTGGTGTCTGGATCACTCGACAAGACCATTCGCATGTGGCGGTTGAACCCGCGAGGCGGCTATCCCTCAATGGGTGGCGCTGTTGCTCCGCAGCACCCCAAGAGCGGCGAGTGTGTGCGCACCTTCGAGGGCCATAAAGATTTTGTCCTGTCAGTGGCCTTGACGCCTGACGGAAATTGGGTTATGTCTGGTTCAAAGGACCGTGGTGTGCAATTCTGGGACCCAAACACGGGCGAGGCTCAGCTCATGTTGCAGGGTCACAAAAACTCTGGTAAGACTCACATAGGCACCGTGGCGGTGATGCAGGCATCAGCTAACTGTCTTCTAGTCATCAGCGTGGCACCATCACCCCAAGGAACCCTGTTTGCCACCGGCTCGGGCGACATGAAAGCTCGCATCTGGCGCTACGTGCCATATACAGGACCTGTGTAGACGCATACGTTCTGCAGTGTTTTGTATGATCTCTATTTACTAAGATATTTCCTGCACTTAGCACCCGAGGAGTCAAATGTTCACACATGGGTTGGCGATGTGGAGTAGGACCGGAGACATGTCTTGAGCAGGTCGAGCTGTGGCAGTCAGAGGGTCGACCGATGCAGCACTCCAGGGAGCGGTGATTGTGGAATTTGTGGTCATAATCTGCGAGCCGGGCTCAGCGCGTCGTGAATCTCCATGGCCGGGATTCGAAATTATGCCGATGATATCATGGGTGGGATCGCTTCCAATGACTACTGACTGACCTCGCCTCATGGCTCATGAAGCGGGCAGGCAGGCAGGCCCAGGCAGAGCGACGCAGCCGTGGGCGCACCTTTTGTTGATGTGTCTCTTGTTGATGTGTCCCCGAGGGATCCGATAGTAGGTAGGTAAATACAGAAGTAAAGCAAGACTCCTTAGACTGGTCAATTTCCTCTCTCACGTGCCTTGGTGCCCGGAACGCGCTTCACCTCGCGTCAGCCACCAGTAGAAGCCTATAGGCTATGTGTGTACTTACAGCTAGCTTTCTCATCTTTGTCCTCCCTCGCATGTCACTACCGCTCCGAGATGCCTTCGCCCACTGAAACGGCCCTCTCGACTCTCCTGCCCACCATTTCCTTCCTGCCTCCCGACCTGATCTCCCTCGCCAACAGCCTCCTCGCTCAATCGCGCTCCAAGGCCGCCTCTTTGAAACCCGAAGAAGAAATCGGACGCATTTACGCTGTCGCACACATTGCAGCAGAACGACTCAAGAAGCGCCTGGACCTGGACTTGGACAGACCAAAGCCACCATGTCCGCCCAGAGTCTACAAAAAGCTATACACCTATCTCGATGCCGTGTTGAGCACGCCCAGTACAACTCCGCGCACCGACAGGAAGAGGGACGCACTGGCATCGACGCCAAAAAGCAGTAAAAGTCATGGTGCTATCGTCACCCCAGGCAATAGGACGAGACAGGCAGTGGTGGAAGCAAGTCCGAGCATGAGAAAGACACAAACGCCCACGACGGTGACGAAAGGCGCTCCAGTGGCAGCTGAAGTCAAGCCGGTGGGAGCAGACGGTGTACCAGACTTCGTTATGTCGCTGGTTAGAGCCATGTGCAAAGCTACGAGGACGCCCAAAGCGACTCCGCATGTGGTTGTTGGCGCTGGAGCTGTGGTCAAGGAGCTTGCTTCTAGGGTCGTTAAGCGTGGTCTAGACTCGGAACCTGCTGCGAAGAGAAGACGGAGGATGGGGCAGCAGCAGGCTCAGAAAGGCAAAGAAATCGCATCGGAGGATCTGGGAGATGCTGTTGCGACGGAGAAGTGGCCTGCCCTCACGATCGCATTGCACACATACACAGTTGCAAGAATGAGAGGAATAGAAGCCGATGTCGAGGAGATGACGGAACTTCAAGAACAGGCCAGAGATGCCGTGGAGCATTATTGCATTCAAAACGCCGCAGCGCTGCCCAAAGAGCTGGGCAGTATTACAATGGAGAGCTTGAGAAAGCCTCTGGACTTTTATATGCTTGAAGCAGAAGATGGTGGATGGTTGGATATGGATTGGTATCGAAACGTGCCCGAGAACATCGACGATGGTGACGAGGACGCTCGCAACGACGACAACGAAGATGATGAGATGGAAGACAAAGGTCCCGTCACGCCGCAGGCACGCCCTTCAAAAACTCCTCTGAGACGAAAAGAGAAGCATGGCGGCAAGATTGCATTGGCAGCGGATGAGCTACTCGAGGATGATCTGGGCGCGGCTGGGCTACTGCCTGGGCTTGGGACCATGTTTCAACCTGCAATTGACTGGCTTAGTGACGAGAGGAGAGCGGAATATGCGAGCTGGAAGAGAGGGATATTGGAAGAGTGCGCTCGTATTGAAACTAGTGCATGATCAAGACGACGACGGAATGGCTACTTCATAGGTGACTTTGGAATGTGACAAAACGCGGCCGAGCCCTTTGCAGCGCAAGATGAAGCATAATGCGTAGGACGTAGCAGTCCTTCAGTCTTCCACAAAGAGTGCTTCAGCAGTAGAAGAAATGCTTACAATCCGCTATTGCCAGTCAACTTTTCCGCATCACAAATCAGTCTAATCTTCACGAGGCAGTGCAGGCCGCTGTGAAACAGGGCATGGACATACTGGCAGCAACAACAAGAACTGACCACAATCACATCAAAGATGTTGGATGGTCATAAAAATTTCAATAAAAAGTGGCATAAATGACCAGAGCCATAAGGTAATATTCGATGATGACTTTCTATATCATCTCCCAGATCGACATAGTCACCGTCGCCACCGCCGCCGCCCACGTGCTGTACTGTCAAAGATGATGATGAACAATAATAATAATGACCAAAAGGTAAATCGTCCCGCTACATAAAGGTACAGATTACATGTCGCCACCGCACCCGCTGCTGCATGACTTTGTTGGACCTGAAGCATACCGATACAGTTACGAAAGCCGATCGGTTATTAGAAAAGAATCGCTCGCTCCTCCGACCGGAACGGACAGGGGACGGGAGGTACCTCGATCCTATCCCTTCTCCGAAACCTTTACCGTACCGTACCGCACCGTAACCTTTTAACCGAATCCTAATCTATAAGGTATCATCTATATCTATACACAATAGGTAGGTATCTACCTGACCTAGAAGGGTATCTACCTCCTATAGGCTACCCTCCTATAGGCTACCTACCTCCTATAGGCTTATAGCATTCGGAGAAATAACCTCTATACAGCAACAACACCTTATTATTAAACTTTTCCCTTTTTATAAGCGAAAATGGAACATTCCAAGTTTTTCATCCTTCTTCCTTCTTCCTTCATCATGTACCTATTATTACCTACATACATGGCAAGTCGGCTCTCTCTCTTCTTTTCTTATAGCGTGGTGCGAAGTTGTTTTGATTGATTGGTATGCACAACGACGGAAGCTAACGGCTGGAGGGTGTCTACGGGGATGATTGCTATTATGAGTAAAGTCTGCCCGTGGAAGAGTTCGAGAAGGATGGGAAAACAAAACAAAAAACAGGAATTGGGGGTTTGGGTTGGTTGGTTGGTCGGTTGTTGGTACCTACCTACCTCCAGTACCTTAATGGAAGGTAAGGCATGCATGACTGACTGACTGACTGACTGCTGCGGGTTTCATTCACATCATTCACATTCTCATGTCTATGGTTGAAAAGCTGGACGTTTGTCACTTGCATACAAATCATATGCTTTCTGCTTTTCTGTTCGCTTCGTTTTCCATTTCGCTATGGCATGCTGGTGGGCGGCGACGATTCCACGCGTACCGCCAACCTATGCTGCATCTCGTTGCTGCATCTCCATACAGCATTTGCCCAATAGCGTTACACCGCATCCAAGGCTGAAACTCTTCAGCAGCTGCGTCTGGCTATCGTAACATTCGTGCGCCCTTCTTCCCCTCCCATCTACTCGATGCTGGGTGCAGCCTAGGCAGTTTCGTGTCGCCTGTGTGGATGCTCGCGCGCGCGCTCTGTGGTATAGCACGCCAGTATCTGTACACCCGTAATGCAACAATACTAATCTTACCTCCTGGTCTGCAGCTGCTTCTATCGAATGTTGAGGCTTTCGTACCGGCCCCAGTTCGAGCGATTGCGGTTGGGATGCTCCAAACCAAGGTGGTCTTCCGGCCCGAGCTTTTCTGCAAGGCAGTCATCTGTAGACACGCATTAGCTTGTGTGTGAATGGAGGCCACTCGAGATCAATGGACGCTTACCGTCTTCGATCCAGACCGGCCTGCTGTAAACCTGCCCTCCCTTAATCACAGCAAACTTGATCTTCTCGAGGTTCTTGCCCTTGAACCCTGTTCGCTTCGACAGGCGCTCCTTGGTGTCCTTGAACATCTCGCCGTGCTTGACCAAGAAGATGAACGGCACGCCATGCGCCTTTGCTGGTTCTTTCTCGAAGTGGAAGCAGTAGAGCAAACGATCGCCACTAGTCTCATCCACTTGGACCTGTTCTTCTGGGATCCGCTCAGCATACAAGCTCATGAACTCGTTTAGAGTCACGACACTGTGTGAGAGAGGCAGGATCTTGTAGACTTTGTTGCCATGCGCTTCGTAGAAGCGGATCTGATTCATCATCTCTGCAGGCAGATTTGCGCGCTGCTGAAGTGCTGTCAAGACTTCAGCAAAATCGCCCTGCTTGTGAACCAGTATGTCGTGCATCTCCTCTTTTTGAATACCCTCCGTGAGCCACGTGACGCGCACGATTCTGCGTTGTTCCAGGTCCGCCAGACTCATTTCCAACACTTCGTAGAACAAATGATCTGACGTTTGCGACGGCTGGTAGCCATAGCTGCCATAGCCATTGGGGCCCGAGAGAATTTGGCTGACTGTCGAGTTTGCCTGCCTCTTGACCGCTGTCCGCGGCTTACCATTCTGAGGATTCGTTGACGTGAAGCGGATGTGTGAATGATCAATGGGTGTATCGCTTTTTGACGACAAGTAGTCAGCTACTTTGTGCGCAAGCGCGTCGTAGCTGTCTTTTTTCGATAGCGCAAGCTGGAATGTCAGCTCCTCTTCGGTGCGAACATGCAGATTCTCCGCTGATTTTGGCGAGAAGTTGACGAACAAGCGGTTGACGAGGAAGTCGTAGAAGCTCGGTGCATCGAGGCACGCAGTTGGATTGGTTTGCCGCATAGCGTCCTGCTCCGGTCCTGACAGAGCACGTTGGAAGCAGATGATATCGCCATCCTGTATCTCAGCAGCTACCAAAGTGTTCTTTGGCTTCATTGGCTCGATATAATTTTGCTTAATCTCTTCATAGAGCTGAAGTGAAAGCTCTCCGACTTGCCAGCCCATCATCTGCAGTATGTGCGGCGCGAGGTCTTGAGCTTTGTCGGACGGCATCATGTAGACATGACCAACACCGCGCAGTTCCTGCTTGTCCACATCGAAGTGCTTCAAGAACAGGATGATTGGCTTGTTGGTCTGATTTTGTACGCCAGTCGACAGTGGTGCAGCGTAAGCCTCGTCGTCAAGTTTCCAGATCGGTTTGCCGTCAGGATCGCGTTCTGTTTCTTCCATGTAGAGTCTGAAGCCGGAACTGCGCGTGCTGAATTTATCGGCAGCTTCTTGTAGAGTCATCTCACCCCACAGCAGAGGATGATCAGGTCGCACGGTGCCATTCTGGCGATTCACCATGATCCACGGCCGAATAAGATCCGGGTCGAGACCTTGTTGCTCGGCAACGTGCTTGTTGAACTGTGCGATTGTCATGCTTCTCAGCAGGCGGTAGATGGTAGGTGCTGCGGGGTTCGTAGATTCGTCCGTCCAAGGTATTAGATCTTGGCCATCGTGTAGTCGAAAGTTGGTCTGCGTGGCCACGAGGACGTTCATGTACAGATGGGCTTCCTCTTTCTCCTTTCTACGGCGATCCGCCAGCAGACGCTCCTCCTTGAGCTTAGCAGGAAGATGCTCCGGTGGCTTGGCCTGTTCGTCGGAGAGTATGATCTGATCAAGACGGCTCTCGCGAATGTAAACCAGCATGTAGGCATTGTTCGAGCGTTTCGTGGACCATTGTCGTGTATAGGGATTCTGCCCCTTCTGCACTCCGTTGGCGCCCTGGTAATCCCCGCCAAAGTTGTCGTCTATGGCCTCTCGCTTTGTCGCACGCGTGACACGATCGTCGTCAAACCGATAGAACTGGCCGTTCTTCTCTGGTTTCAGGAAGGCGTAGTAGTGCCCAGCATTCAGGTCGCCAGAATGCACAAGCACACCATGCAAGTGATAGACGTAGGGCTCTGATTTGTCCGCCGTCTCGTCCAGGTATGGCGATGCATCGAAAATCTCAGGGAACTCGTACCGATCGTTAACTTTCATCATGGCATCGCGTTGGAAGTCGTACTCGAAGCGTTTCAGCTGCAAATGCAGGACGTTCGGAAAGCTCTCAAAGATGACACCTTTCTTGGCATCTTGCAGTCCGAACCCTTCAGCGGCATACTTGTTGTCGCCTTCCAGGGTCTCCACCTGGACATAATCTTTGAAACTGTCGTGCAATCCTTTGCATCCAGAGACATTCAATTGCAAATCCCAGAAATCCTCTATCCGGCTGGACTCGTACTCGACATTGATACATCTGAGGTATGTCTTCATTTTGCCGACAAACATTTGCTCTAGCGCATTTTCCGCCTCAGTTCCCTTCATGCGTGCTTCCAATTTTTCCATTAAGATGCGTGATAATTCTTGCACATCTTGCTGTTCGAAGATCTGGCGGCTTTCCCAACCAAAAGATCGTGTGAGCTCGTTCGTCGACACTGCGACCTGGTCGGCCTGTAAGCTGTAGAACAATCGTTGGAGCATGTACGCCGAGTTTGACGCCTCTTTCTCCTCTGGAGTCTCTGTGGGTATCTGGTACACGGCCTTCCGAAATGCGCCGGTAAGGTATAGTGATTGGAGCAGAGAGTTGAGGTAGCAGGTTGCTCCTTGGTTCCTCAAACCCACCATGCCAGTCTCCTTTTTGCTGTCGTAGTTGATGAAGTTGTGCCACAATACACCTGTGGGGTCCTTGACCACCCGCACATAGGCGGTCATTCGAGCGTTCCCTCCCTCAACCAGTGGCCGGTCATGACCCTCAAATTTCGGCGCAAAAATCCTGTTCTTATCTGCAAACCTCGTGAAACCCCAGTCGCCCTCTTCTGCTGTGAATCTGTGGTGGGCCTCGTGGTGCAGATAGATGGATGGATCATTGGGGTTCGACAAGACCAGCATGAACTGCGCGCATGCATACCAACCATCGCGCGGCTTCTGCGCGGCATCACCAAGGTGCCCTTGCTCCAGATAGAATGATACGCTATCCGCGGCGGAATTACCAGCAGGGAAGAATAAGACTCGCCATGGATGTCCGGCGCAGTAGAAAGTTGGGCTATGTGTTCGCTTTGGTTGCTTGACCCAATCTGTTATGTCCCAGGTACTCACGGCCTCTGCTTCGGTCTCTTGGTCTGGCAAAGGCGGCATCCAGCGGGCCATCATCGCTTCGTGGTCGTCGGCTCGCGGGGCCACCGGTTGTGAAGCGGGGTCGGCATCGTCAATCATGCTGTCAGCGTCGTCGGGTGATATGATGGCCACGTTGTCGTCGTCAGTGGGCGTCAGTTGCTTCTCGTCGTAGTCCGAGCCATCCAGCAACATGTCACTTCCGAGCTGTTGTACCGGGTCACGTCAGCGTTGTGTAGTGCGAGACAATCAAGAAGTAGGCAGAGATGGATGAGCAAGGGGAGGAGGAGGAGGCGGTGGTGGTGATGGTGATGATGATGTAGTGAGTGATCTAGTGGGTATACGTACATCCATAATTGCGCGGAGCTACGGTGCGATGTGGTGTGGTCTGGTACGCCTGCAGCCTGCGCAAGCTGGAAAGTTTCGAAGAGGCCAGCCAGCTGCTTGCTGATTGCTGTCGGACCAGGCAAGCAGACAGGCAGGCAGGCGGGCGGACGGGCAGGTGACGGAGACAAAGAAATGCGCGCGGGCGTGTGTCGTTGTCGTGCAAGACGGCGCGGGTGGAGGCGCGAGCGGAGGAGGAGGAGGAGGATGAGAGGAGAGGCGGCGCGGTGAGAGTGAGTGAGGGCGGAGGGCAGAGGGTGGAGGGCGGAGAGCGACGAGGTGTGTGTCTGTGTCGGTGGAGGTGAGTGCGTGGAGGGCAGAGTCTGTTGTTCTGCGTGTTCTGTCTGTCTGTCTCTCGAAGGAAGGAACGTGAAGATGTCGTCGGGAAGGAGATATATCGGACTTCACTACGTCAGCAGAGGCAGAATATCAAGCACTTGCAGCAGCAACACCAGTGAATGGAAAATGCGGCAGGTAGCGGCGAATGGCCAGTCTTCCCTCGCACGTGAACTAAGCACACTATATAAATTCATAACCGTCTCACGTGCCGACCATTAGGACTCTGTATGCTTCACTTGACGGCTCTATAGACAGGTCAGGTCTATAGAAAGGCATTCGAAATCCAGTATTTACACCACCTCGAAGCTGCTGAGAGAGGCTCAACACCCCCACTATGCTCATGCTTATGCTATACACAGTGTACGGGAGACTGACTCGGAAGCGTACCTTATCCTCACCAGGCTAAAAGGGAGGGAGCGGCCAACAACGACATGAGCATGGCCCAGGCGATGCGACGACATCTGCTGCGGCTCCCATTGACCCTCCGCACCCGCGCATACACTGCCGCCGCCGCCACCACCACCACCACCACCACCACCACCGCCGCCACCGCTACCGGCAGCGGTGCTCATCATAGCAGCAGCACCGCTCCACCGCCATGGCGGCCTTCGACGGTGCTGGATGAATGGGTCCAGCGTGATGCGCGGCCCATCAGCCTGCGACAACTGACCTTCTTCGGCCGCACGCTGACAGAAGACCGCTTACTCAGTTCTGCAAACTACGTCCGTCTGGAACTCCCCACGAGAATAGCACACCGTCTGCGTAACATGCAGACGCTGCCCTACTCCGCGGTAAGGAATCCGCACATCAGCCACGTCTATGAGTTGTACTACGACGCTTTCGAAAAGTTTCGAAAAGTGCCTCCAGTGCGCTCGCTTGACGACAACGACAGGTTCTGCGAGGTGATCAAATCGCTGCTCAAGGATCACTTGTCAGTCATCCCGCAACTCGCCATGGGCATCTTGGAGATTCAGCACTCGGTTAGTAGCGAAGAGTGCGACCGCTTCATGACCACCCTGTTGCGATCGAGAATCAGTCGCAGAGTCATTGCGGAGCAACATCTGGCATTGACCGAGACGTACCACTCCCCCTGGCATTTCCCCAATGCCAAGAAGCCGCTCACTGCACCAGAAGACGAGTTCGTGGGCGAGATCTTCTTGAAATGCAATGCCAAGGAAGTGGTGCAAAAGTGTGCTGCCACCGCCAGAGACCTCGTTCGCGAGGCTTACGGACCAGACGTTGCCATTCCAGAGGTCGTGCTCCAGGGTCACCTGGACACGACTTTCGCATACATCCCGTCACATCTAGAATACATCGTGGGTGAGCTCCTCCGAAACAGTATCCAGGCTGTGGTCGAGCAAAAGGGTCTCAAAAACTCACCGCCCATTGAAGTCCTCATCTGCGAAGCAGCACAGCACATCATCATACGCGTTTCCGATCAAGGAGGCGGTGTTGATCGAGAGGTCTTGCCGTATCTCTGGTCTTTTGCAAAGGGCCCACGTCGATCAAACAGACTGAAAAATCTGGGTCGAGTCCCTCGACTCGCAGCCACAACACAGGAGCTCAAGACGCCAGAGGATCATGATCGAGCTGGCAAGAAGCCTGGCGAGCAGTTCAAAGACTCCTTGGCATCACTCTTGAATAGACCACCGGACTTGAAGCTGGGAATGGGTCTGCCGATGAGCAAGATCTATGCGGAGTATTGGGCCGGCAGCCTTGAGGTCCATAGTCTGGAAGGTTGGGGTTGCGATGCCTTTCTGCAGATTAGCAGACTGGGTAACAAGAATGAGACACTGTCCTCCCGAGCCGCGATGGACGCGGTATGATCAGGCGCCATGTGGAAAGGCGAAAGTCCTCAAAGACTCAGACCAGATATATAAGACCTCTATGGCGGCAATGAGATGCAGCCATCGTGTCTGTATCTCAGCATCGCTACACTTCTCGGGAGCTCAGGCCAAGACTCATATTACGCAGGTACCTTGATCACGAAGCTACCAATGATTGCATACACGCCGTCTATCCCATCTAGACGGCTGGACTGGGCGAAGCCAAAGCAAGGAAGCATACCGGGTAGCAGGCGCCGACTCATCTCATCTCAGGTATCCATGCTTCATCGTTGCTTAATTCCAAGGAATGCAGCATTTCGTATCAGACCAATGCTCGAATCACCGAGTCTGGTGCTTTTTCGAGTGCTCTAGACTTGACCTGCAGAAATAGTACAAAGTTGCTATATAGACTGCTTCTCGGACCAGACTGGCTATCCTCGTCATGCACAGAAGCTGATGTGGCCACAATGGCAGCAATGTGGACTATAGAGAGTTGCAGTGCCGCCTAAGAAGAGGATGTGCGTACAATCGTCATCTGGGTGCTTTCGGGGGAACGTTCGCCTTCAATCTTCGCTCTTTTACAAATCATGCTATCAAGGATAACTAAGCTGGTCCCTCAGCTCGGATATGGGCTTGGGCTACCTATCGACCCATAAAACTAGCCTTCCTATGCTTTGAATGGCGAGCTATCCTCGGTACCAATACTGATGAGCACAGTCTTGTATTCCAGATGCTCCTCTAAGCTGTACCCATAGCCCTCTCGACCCTGCCCGCTACCTTTATAACCTCCGAATGGCATGTCCATGGCCATGTTTGGGCTTGTGCAGTTGATGCCAACTGTTCCGGACTCGTATGCTTTGGCTACACGCAACGCACGGCTGATATCACGGGTATAGACAGAAGCATACAGGCCATACTCGGTGGCGTTTGCTTTCTCGAGCGCTTCTTCCTCGGTCTTGAACGTGTTGATATTGACGAAAGGCCCAAAGACTTCCTCCTGTGACAACGTGGCGTGTGATCAGCTCTGCATGAACATGGGAGCGGAAGTACTCAGAGAACTTACCTTCTGGGTCTTTTCGTTCTCATCTACGTTGGAGTAGGCTGTTGGCTCGATGAAGTAGCCCTTTCCTTCCACCTGTGTTGCCTTGCCGCCTGCCTCGAGCTTTCCCTTGCCTTCACTGGCAGCCTTCAAGAACGTCTGAATCCTCTCGTGCTGGAGTTTATCGGCTTGGGGGCCTTGCTTGGTCTCCGGCATGAGGGGGTCTCCCTTCATTGCAGCTGTGAAGATGGCGAGGAAAGCCTCTTTGAACTTCTCCGCGATGCTCTCTTGTACGTATATCCTGCTGTTGGCGACACAGGCTTGGCCCATGAGAGTGTGCACGGAAGCCGAAGTATCGCTTGCGGCTTTGACAAGGTCCGCATCGTCAAATATGATGGCTGGTGATTTTCCACCGACTGGGTCACACAAATCAGTATTTTTTGGGAGTTTTGGCTCACGCATGTTTTGCAGCAGGATGTATCTTACGCTCCAGGACAACTTTCTTGAGGTTACTGGCCGCGGCCATTTGTTGTATCTTCTTCCCAGTGGCAGTGGAGCCCGTAAAGCTCACCAAGCGGATATCCATGTGGCTCGCGAGTGTGGCACCGGAAGGGGTGCCATGGCCATTGAGGACGTTGATGACACCCGGCGGAAAGCCCACCTCGTGAGCTAATTGCGCGCATTTTGTTGGCTGCAAGAGGGCATCAGTGTGCGCTGATCGTGTCATAGAAAGCAAGCATCATTCACCATACCGTCAACGGAGCCTTCTCAGACGTCTTGAGTACGATTGTGCACCCTGCCGTAATTGCAGGCGCTATCTTCATGGCAAAGCTCAGCGTGGGAATGTTCCATGGAATGATGGCAGCGACAGGTCCAATCGGCTGCCGGAATGTCATGTTGACGAATCCGGGAGTATTCAAACTCGTCTCCCCCTTGACTTCATAGCCCATCTCGGCATGGTGCTCGAACACATCCGCAGCGACGAATGCATCGAAGAACGTGGATACCTGGAAAAGCAGGAGAAGATATCTCTTAGCGTATGTTTTTTTCAATGAGGACAAAAAGTAAAAAAGGAGCTGTCGACTCTTTTCTCTCTCCCTCTCCCTCTTTTACTCTCCATTTCTCACTCTCTATTATAGTCTTACTGGTCGACCCATATCCATCGCACACAGCTGAGCGAGCTCATTGTGAGCTTCTCGAATCTTTGCCCCCAGGGCTTTCATCAATAGACCTCGTTCGGCCGGGCTCTTGGCGGCCCATGCAGGAAACGCGGCTTTTGCTGCTGCCACCGCACGATTGGTGTCGTCCTCTGAGGCTTCGCAGATGTCGACGATCTTCTCGTGGTTGAAAGGGGAGTAGAGCTCGAATTTGCCCTGGTCGGACGATTCGACGAATTCGCCATTGATGTAGTGTCGATATTCGATCTTGTCGGCTGGAATGGGAAAGCCCATGATGGATTTGATGGATTTGATTTGGTTTGATTGATAGATATATAGATTTAATGGGATTTTGGGAGAGTGAGAAAGATCGTAGGCGATCCAAGACTCCAAGTATACCTACCTATGGTATACCTTCTTTCACAAAGAGGGGAGCAAGTTCTTCACTTGTTATGTACCTACCTAGGTACCTTAGGTGTATGGTCAACCATGGCCAAGCCGGCCACACCACCACATGCGTCCTGGCGTAACCAGTTGAGGCGCCCTACGGTCTTGTAGATTGTCAAAAGGGCCCCGCTCACTTACATTGCATATGAGCTGCTTCTTCTAAGACGACCCTCGACATCGGGATCATAGGGACTGCACAAGATCGTCACTGGGCGCGCGCGTCCATAGGTTGTGGAACATTGAGAGAGTACGTATATGTCCCTCTCTTAGGTTTGTAATCATGGTCTTGCACAAAGCCCATCAACTTGGCACACTAGATATGTCGACTGGTGGGTTGACCTTTTTTACTTATGCTCGTTGTTCGCATGTCAAAGACGGACTTTACGCACTTCCGACTCCCGGAGTGGAGATGGAAGGAATGGATTGCATATGTAGGTACAGTATGTACTGGAGGTGTGTGGCTGCAAGAGGGTGTCATGGATGTCAATGTACTGTCGATGAAATCATGTATTCTGGGGTCGCTGATGATAGAAGTGGATGTGTGAGGTGAGGTGAGGGGAAAGGGGATAAGGTACCTGGTATCTCTCTCTCTCTATACGACTTTTGCCACCGAGTCTATTCAACTCACCCATCCCGCCCCGCCCGGGCCGCCCCCAACCTCCATCACCCCCAAAGGTACATGTACCTACCTGTAGACATCTCCATAGATCTCAGAGGTACAACCAATCAACAGAACCTCCTCCATGCTGTACTCGAACCGCCGCGTGCGCGCAGGAATATAGTTGCAGCGTCAGGACGAATGCCAGGCGCCAGCAGCCGAGCATGGCACGCCCTCATCCGGACGCACCACATCACGTCTCGGAAAAAAGTGGCCAAACTCCGTCAAGCTGCATCAGCCGAGGACGTCTATGCCCTGATCAGATATGGAGGCGCTCCGGGCATCATGTATGTGCAGGGCCGTAAGAGCAACGTCGACTCCTGGGTTGCTGCAGTGCAGGTATGTCCGTCCGTCAGCACATACCTGTACTCTCTTTCTTTCTTTGTAATCTCGTAACCGATTCACCTTACCATATTTAATATAGGGGAAACGCTTACAAGAAAGAATTCTGCCCCCATAACAGCGCCTTCGATATAAAGACTTTCAGCTCGCTATACGGCCGGTGGAAGTACAGACTGAGAGCGACCAGTCTCATGTGCCCGCTCCTCCGGAGAGACTGACTGGTCTTCACGAGGTCGAGTCCGTGAAGGAGTTTGCCACTCAGATGCATGCTTACGGCGTTTTGGACTGGTGGAGGACGGGAATGGGCTATGCAGGTGACCAAGGCCGACTATGATATGATGATGATGATACATGGGGCTTGAAAATGAGCTTTATTGGCTACGTACAGCAGCAGTCGAGCAAGCCCATCAGAATGGTCCTTTACCCGTCGATGCAGGATCCCCCACGATGGCTCGGTCAAGTCGTCCTCGGATACGGACGTTAAGTCTGCTGCAGCACAGCTTCAGGTTGTGTAGATCTAGCAAACAGTCAGACCAGTGGATGCGAGGCACTCTTTGCCTGGCAAATTTTCCACAAGCACGCCTACTGTAGATCCTTCCAAGCATTTGATAATGACGAGAGAAAAGTTCCGAAGCAAAAAGAAAAGCAATGATCGCTTTGGAAAGGATGGAAATGCCAATTTCCAAGCTCCAGGCTCTTCAATCAAATCAGTGCACGGCATATGGATCTAACGCTTCAACAAACCGAGCCACAAAACGGTGCTATCTATCGACAACTAGATTTCACATCTAAATCTTATAGCAAGTACCCTGTCCTGTCGCGCAAGACAATCAATAGTAAAGAGCCAAGCCAAGCCATAGAACAGCGAACGCAAAAAGCTTTAAACACTTTGCGATAGTAGTATTCGCCGTCGTCGTCGTCGTTGTAGAGGTACATCAATCGATAGTACCATATACAATTCTGAGCAACCCTATGAGGTAATGTAATAGGTACTTCTCGCAGAAACAACAAATCTCAATCTGCACCCCTTCACAGAATTCTGCAGCTCGCCAAGCCCATGCAATTTTGGTCTTTATATAATATTTGACCCGTCCAGTCGTCATCCAATAAGAACACACAACCTCAAGCTTCGTAGATCAGCGGAAGATCGCCGGGCTCATAACCCGGAGGTCGACGGATCGAAACCGTCCGATGCTAACAGATGTGTGAACATTCTTTTGTCTCTCTCTTTTTTTTGCAATTTTGAATAAATCTTTGATTCGGTCCTTTTGCCTTTTGCAAAGATGTGCACAGTACAGTATCTTCTTCTACCTTTTGTTGTTGTTTGTTTGTTGAATATCGACGGAATTGAAAGAAAAGGGTTCCCCGTGTTCGAATCGTGGTGGGGACGGACTACCTGGTTTTATTTTTGCTGGTCGTATCGTCTCAGGTACAGGTAGTAGGTACTAGGTAATGCTGACCACATACATGTGAGGTTCGGCTAGAGATGGCACATGGCTAGGAGAGATAATATCAGGACGGGTGACATTCGTACCTAGGTAGACACTCAATTTAAACAGCCTCACGGTTATAGGGCGTTGCACGAAAGTGACGAATGGGGAGTTTACCGTTCAGAAACGAGGATGGAAACATTGCCAAACAAGGGGAAAGAAGGGAATGGTCTTGCTTGAAGATTTGCTCGAAACGTGCGAGCTGGGTTCTATTGTACAGTGTCTCGAGGTTTGCATATACCTTATGCAGAGAGGATGCGGGACAGTCGTTGAGACTCTACCCTCCGCACCAATCCTCCCTAGACACCATTCATCCGAAACCTGTTATCTGGGGACCGCTACCCCGTGGCAAGAAGATCATGCATCGTGCGATCAGCAATCCTAAAGCAGACCAGACTTTGCAAGATCCTCATACACCCTCTTCGGCATAATGTTGCCTGCCGGATCTTCCATCTCGACGATACCATCTCCATCGACACCTCCCTTCCGCTCGAGGTCCCGGTGTCTGTCGCGCTCCAGCTTCTCCCATAACTTCTCGGCCTCCTCAATCTTCGTGATCTCGCGGAAAAGCCCAGTGTTCTTCGTGATGCCCAAGCATTGCAGTCCATAAATGTGGCGTGCTTCGCTAAAGTGCTTGTCGAATGCTCGACGACCCATGTAGACGTAATTGCCGCAAATCTCGCAAGTGAATTCCACGCCGAGACCATGAAGCTTGTACAGCCAAAAGGGGATGGGCTTACCATCCCATGCGAGCGGGAGCTTCAGCGGATTGTACACCTTCTCCTCCTCATCATCGCCGTCTTCCTCCGCGTGTGCCGGTCTGCTCATCGCCTCATTCTCTTCCTCAAACAGGGCTGCAAGTTCCTGCTGTCGTTCCTTATCTGTCATACCTGCTTTGCGTTCCACATTGACGCGCGTGTCTTCTCGCTGGGTTTGCATGTTCTTGGCGAGCGCTCGGATGCGGTATTCGCGCTCGGCGACTGCGCGCTCTTTTACTCGTGCGAGACTGATGCCCGCTGGGCCGTTGCCATTTGTCATTTCGGTGTCTTCACCACCATTCGCGAGCATCTGTTGCCGCGCCTCAGCTGCCTTGATATGCTTCTTGCCGGTCAAGTGTGCTTTGTAGACGTTGTCGTTCTTGAACTCCTTCTGACAATCTGCACACCACACGCCTTCTCCCGTGCCTTCTGTGGTCGGCTGGGTCGAGGCTGTGCCGTTTGAAGCAGCTTTGGTAGTCTCCCAGCCCGGAACCTTGTCTTCTGACCACTCTTTATCGAACTCATCTTGGAAGCTCTTGATCAGCTTGTCCAAATCCTCCAACGGCTTGATCTTCCTCAAAAAGGTCTCCAAGTATTCCGCTAGCGATCCCACATAGGCAAAGTATTGGTCGGTCATCTTCTCCTGCGGGCTGATGATGCATTTCGGCGGCGTGAATACATCGAAGTTGTCGAGGTATTGCAGATATGTCAGCTTTCGCACGTTCTTCACGCCGGGCAGATTGAGGTAGTCCTCGTGGGGAAGAGTCAGATCAAAGAAGCGGCCGAAGGCTTCTTCGCCAGTGAAGATGGTGTTGATGTCGCCGGCAAAACCACCTGGAGGTCCGCCATCTTCGGCTCGCTTGTATGCGCGCTCCAAGTTCTCGACAGGTTCGTTCGGATAGCGCTTGTGAAAGTCCTTGATCTTGTTCAGCTCGTCGTAGAAGGTGGCGTACGTGTCACCGGTGCTGATTTGCTGGATCTCGTGGGTGCGTGACTCTTGCTCATCGTACAGGCGAATGGCGTGTTGCGACTGGGTCTGGATGCGCTGGAGGAAGTTGGCGATTTCATGGTCGCGGACGAGGCGACTGCGGATCTGTGAGTTGTGAGTTCTGTTATGTATATGTATATCTGCGCTACATGCGCAGGACAAGAGAAGATACTGACGTGCTTGTGGTCGTCGAGAATGCGGTCTGCAATGGCCTGCTCCAGGCGCTCAATGTCCTCGTGAACCGCCCGCAGGTCTTCGTAAATCATTTTTGCCGTCCGTCAATCAGGTTTGATGGGCGCTAATCAATTACAGTCACAGTAGGCGTGTCTGTTTCGCGGAGTGGTCGGCGAGGTGTGGTTCAGTGAGTGAGAGTTAAGGAGCTAGTCGAGGTGTTGGTGTTGGTCGTGGTGTTGTAGAAGTTAGAACTCTAGAACTAGGTATAGAGCCAGAGGTATGACTAGTAAGTTCCAAAGTATAAGGTTGGCTCTCCCGCAAAGCCAAAATTCTGGCCGCAGCCCACATCGACCTCTCTCTCTCTCTCCTCACCCTCCCATTCACTCTTCTCCTCTCCTCTCCTCTCCGCTCCTCCCCCTTCACTCGAGTCTCGACTTCGGACCTATACCACCACTACCACCATCACCGCCATCCCCGCCATCACTACCATCCCGCCATTACCGTCAGCACATTGAAACGTCGGGAAGGAAAGGAAAATGGCAGAAGATAGCGGCATCGACCGCAAGGCGGAGGAGCGCATGGAGTTCTCGACGTCCAAGGAAGTGTCGGTGGCGCCCACATTCGAGGCCATGCACCTCAAGGACAACCTGCTCCGAGGCATCTACGCATATGGCTTCGAGTCGCCCTCCGCTGTCCAGTCACGCGCTATTGTGCAGATCTGCAAAGGTCGCGATACTATTGCCCAGGCGCAGTCGGGCACAGGCAAGACGGCTACCTTCAGCATCTCCATCCTGCAGGTCATCAACACCGGCGCCCGCGAGACGCAAGCCCTGGTCTTGTCGCCCACGCGCGAACTCGCCACGCAGTCGCAGTCGGTGCTGCTCGCGCTGGGTGACTACATGAACGTGCAATGCCATGCCTGCATCGGAGGCACCAACATCGGCGAGGACATTCGCAAGCTCGATTACGGCCAGCACGTTGTGTCAGGAACCCCCGGCCGAGTCGCAGACATGATTCGCCGACGCAACCTGCGCACTCGCTCCATCAAGATGTTGGTGCTGGACGAGGCCGATGAGCTGCTGAACAGAGGCTTCCGCGAGCAGATTTATGATGTGTACCGCTACCTGCCTCCTGCGACTCAGGTAGTTGTCGTCTCTGCGACGCTCCCATACGATGTGCTCGACATGACGACCAAGTTCATGACGGACCCTGTTCGAATTCTCGTCAAGCGTGATGAGCTGACGCTCGAAGGCCTCAAGCAATACTTTATTGCAGTCGAGAAGGAAGAATGGAAATTCGACACGCTTTGCGATCTCTACGATACTCTCACCATTACGCAAGCCGTTATCTTCTGCAATACCCGTAGAAAGGTCGACTGGCTTACTGACAAGATGCGCGATGCCAACTTCACCGTGTCTTCCATGCATGGCGAGATGCCACAGAAGGAGCGAGACGCGATTATGAGCGAGTTTCGACAGGGTAACAGCAGAGTGCTTATTAGTACTGATGTCTGGGCACGTGGAATCGACGTGCAGCAAGTCAGCTTGGTGATCAACTACGATCTGCCATCCAACCGTGAGAACTACATTCACCGCATTGGTCGGTCGGGACGTTTCGGTCGCAAGGGAGTGGCCATCAACTTCGTTACTAGCGAGGATGTTCGGATTCTGCGTGATATCGAGTGTAAGTGCTTGCCACTTATTCCATGAGATCGCCTGCTGACCTTCAAACAGTGTATTACTCGACTCAGATTGACGAGATGCCCATGAACGTGGCGGACTTGTTGTCCTAGAGCGTCGCCACTTACTTCTGATAGCTTCGACTGTGGTTCATCATTTGAATATGCCCAAGTAACGATCAGGCGTTACTTGGTGCTGCTTGACTGGCATCCGGCCAATGGGGATGGAAACGGGCAGTTGTAACGATATCGTAAGTCGTTCGTGCCATGGCGTGCTGAATTCATGCTAATAGTACACAGCCCACAATGCGAGCCCGACACTTTTCTTCATTCTCCCCATTCATCCTCGAGACGTTCCCAGGTGCAAGTCCACAGGTGCGTACATGTCCTTGATCCTTTTCCAGCTAACTAGCGCCGTTCTGGAGCGACTCTATTCATCCTCCCGTCGTCTTTCCGTCGATCACGTCTGACGGCGGAGGACGCATCATTGCCTGTGCTGTTGGTCAAGGCCCTCATTTGTCCTCCACCGCGCTCTCATCGTGTTCCGTGCTCCCCTGCGATCGAGATCCTCGCATCAGCACCTCGATTTTTTCCGTGGTCGATGGTCAATCGAGTGGTCACTACTTACAGTGCCAGCATCGGGTCTATGCGACGTCGCAGCAGCGTCTTCTTCTGCTTGCCGTCAGACCAATCGATTCGCAGACCATGGAGTGTCACACATGAGGTCTTACGTTTGAGCTCCGCGACCTGCTTCGCACCATCGTCTTGCAAGATTGCTTTTGCCTGTGCGGCGTGCTCGGGTTTTGTCTCCAGCTGCATGAGAGCTTCGGCCGTTTCTTTGGCGCGCGCCTGGCTATACGCTCTCAGGACTTCCGGATCGACATCGGACATGGTCGGGCGGTCCGTCAGTCGTGCAAGGATATATCTTCCACGTCTAGTTGCTACGGTAGGCGCGCAATGGGGTCCCTGGAGTCGTTTCTTTTCTTATTTTCGATCTGTCCGATATGTTGTCGCTGTCGCTGCAGTTGTTATATTCGCTCGCAATGGAGACGGAGGTCCAGGTATGTATGTACATGTATCACAGCAGCAGTGGTAACAACATATATTCCTGCTACGTCAGAATTGCTTCGCGCATCATGACCATACCTTGTTCTTTGTTTGCATCCTCCCGAGAGGCCCACATAACGATGTCAGAGGGCGCTCCAGCAGTGTCCACTTCACCTCGGCGGCCCCAGCGGAGGGCGAGCAGTGGTGGCGGTGTTGCCTCACTTTTCACCCTGTGCGGGCGGCCATTTTGTGATGAGTTTAACGTCGACGGATAATATTTACAAATCCTCCTCCATTTCCTCACAAGTCACAACTCGCTGGCTGCATCATTAGCCTTGCGCCCGTGTGGCTGCCGGGCTAAAATGCCGGGCTAAACGCCGGGCATATGCGTGTTGACGCATGCCGGTTTCGCACTCAGCAACGCGCCTCGATTATCCCTGTGAGTAAAACTAACATAATAATACATCACCAAACCCACCCACTTCACCCAGCACGAATCCTCCAAGGTCCCGGGAAGAAAATACTGGAGATTATTCACTCGACCAGACGCTTTTCCCACTGCCACATCCCACAATGAGCCTCCTCATTCGCATACGCAAGAAGCTAGAGAGGAAACTTCTGCATAAGCCCGGGCAACACGGCACACCCGTATACTATGCACCCGCAGACGATGAGGTAGAAGAAATATCAACAACAAGAACAACAACAACAACGCCGCCTACGGCCACACCTGCGTCCTCCCGACCATCTTCGCGACTTCCCAGTCTATCTTTTCTCTCCTCGTCCCGACGACATTCGTCCCAACAACGCCGACAATCTTCCACCAGATCACCAACTACGACCACTCCCACAGACAATCATCCTTCTCCGCACGCGCCACCCAGATCTCCTTCTTTCTTCTGTCGCGGATCTTCCTCACATCATGCCCGCAATGGCTCGAATCTTTCGAGCATTACAGGGCCTGGAGGGGGAGGAGGTCGAAGATCGGAAACTTGGACTTCCGCTACTACTACTACTGACCACGATAATGAGGAATGTTTCCGGTTTCCTGTCTTTCCGGATAGTGGCTACGTGAGTCGGGAATCGAATCCTGATGTGGGATTTGTTGTACCCGATAGTCCCCACCAATCACTTGCGAATCCAAGTCAATTGGGAAATGCGATGACGATTGGTGGCGGTATTGGGAATGGGAATGGGAATGGAGAAGACAGAAGTATAAAACCGCCACGAAGAGAAAGTCCTCCTTTCTCGAGAGGAGTTTCTTGTGCTACTACTACGACGACAACAACAACAACGAAAGGCCGTGAAGAAAGTAGAGCTTCATCGCACGGTAACGAACTCCCGAGTTCTGCTTATTCTGCTACTACTGCAGCTCTCAGTCCCAGTCTGATTTCCGATCGCTACGAAGCTCCCAGCGCAATGAGTCCCAATGAGGATTTTATCTCTGGGCGAGATTCGACCGCTACTGCTGCCGAAGGTTTGAGAGGGTTTGAGGGAGTGAGAGGAGGAAAAGTCAGAGGGGGAGGGGGAGGAAATCCTCGTTTTGATGATGATGGTGGTCATGATGATGTTGATGATGTTGATGTTGTTGATTATGGATTATTTCCCGCTCCTCCTCCTCCTCCTCCAGCTGCTGCTCCAGCTGCTCCGGCAAGACCACCCGTGGCGGCGGCAAGGCCTGGTCCGTCTGCGAGAAGCCAAACTGCTGCTGCTGCTGCTGCTCCTCCTCCTCCTCCTGTGGTTGGCAATGGGAGTAGAACTGCGAGGACGCGAAATGATGATGTGAGGAGGGATCGGAGACCGCGACTGGACGATGCGAGGAGGGATAGGAGACCTTTTACTACGACGACGGCGTTGACAGGGTATGGGTATACTACGGGGCAGTTATGATGACGAGGCCCCCGGGAGTGTCTAGTAGGCAGAGTTGGTTGGCGTGCCTCGATCGCATAGGTATCAGCTGGATGGGTGGGATTGGTGGATGGCCAAGACTCTGGAATCGCTATCTACGCGGCGCAGAAGCAGACTATTCTGTATCCGACCTACGAAACCAAAATGTATGGCGTCGTAGTCGCCAGACACAACTTGGCAGACAGACTCGGTTCACGCCACCTCTGAAAAGAAGGATCTGGTTTAGCATTTTCAACGCTTTGTGGGCAACTAGGTGCACTTCACATACTTTACTCGCGGCTATCCGCAAGCAACAGCTCTATGATAGGACCCAAGAAAGGTTCTTCCAGCCCAAGACTGAAAAGCGCGCCAATCTTGACCGTGGTCGGCTGATCCGTTTGTATGATGTCCCAGATCTTGTCTTTGACATTGATCCCAGTTTGGTAATCACGTAGAAGCTGACTGATGGTCTCCGTGTGATCATGGACTGTGAGCTGCGGGTTGGGACCTATCTCGATGACTGCTTTGGTGTTGGCCTTCGGCGTGACTCTGACCACTGTGCCCGTGCCATTGTGCAAGCTTTGGACTTCAAACTCAGCCTCCTCTTGAGACATCGCATCAACGGTGTACTTGATCGACGAGGGCGCAATGTGCGTGGAGATGAATCGAAATGTCCACGCTTTGCCAACGCCGCTGTCGAACAAAAGCCGGCCAGCAGCCTGGTCGTATGAGATTTCAATCGTGCGCTGTCCGGCAGGCTCATCTCCCCGCTTGCGATCATCTTGCGTGTTTTCGACGATCTTGAACTGGCCGTCCTTACCCACAACGACGATTACTTCAAAGGCAACCGGGTTCTTGCACCCATTTGCTGGTGCTGTCTCTCGATCCAAAGGAATGATGGATCCTTCCGGTGCTAGAACAGGTACGCTCTGCAGCGATCTGTACATATCAAGCTCGCGGTCTCCGTCATACACGGCTGCTGTGAAGATGTCGACATGTCGCTGTGGGGGAACCCAAACCCTGCATTTGGAAAGATTGGTCCTCGTGTCTCGCGGAGTCACAACGGGAGATGTTACGAGCGAAGGTCCAAAAAAGTACTGATTCGGGAACTGGTATGCCACATCGCGCGTAGGAAAGTTCCAGTACAGGGGCTGGATCAATGGCAAGGTCGACTCGGTCGATGCACTGACCGAGTAGATATATGGCACGAGCCGATGGCGCAATTGCAAAGCATTTCGCATTGCAATCCTGCACTCATCGCGATACAGCCATGGTTCTTTCGAGTTCCAGCGACTATCGCTCGAGTGAAGACGTAGTGCTGGCGAGAATACTGCATACTGTACCCACCTTGTCGTACACTCATCGTCACGTTCGCCAGGGAGATGACCTCCGATGTCGTGACTCCACCAGCCAAATCCAATGTTCGAAGCCGTGGCAGTGAACTCTGGTTGGAACTGGAGGGACGCCCATGTTGCAAACGAGTCTCCTGAAAAGCCAACAGGGTATCGATGACTGCCTGGACCGGCGTATCTTGAGAAGATCAGCGGCAGAGAGTCTGGTCTGGCCTTTGCGGTGTCCAGAAACTGGAAATGGTTCAATAGCCACAATGGATCGAAGCCTGGGATAGCAGAATCAGAGCCTTGTTGCCAATCGATCCACCAAAAGTCGCATCCGATGTCTTCCAGCTTCCGATGAACGAGATCAAAGAAAGCTTGCATGAAGCGAGGCGAGGTTGGATCAAATGGGATCGGCTCTTCATGCGTGATATCATGGTTCAATCGTCGAGCTAGCTCGCGATATACGTCCTCGTGTTTATGCACTCCCAAGTGAGGATGATCGTTGAGCGTTATCTTGAGGTTTCTATCATATAATTCTTGAGTAAAGGCTTTCGGCGATGGAAACAGATTTGTGTTCCATGTGTAACCTGTCCACCCACTGTGTGGCACGAAAGATTCTTTTCTCCAGTGCCAGTCCATGTCGATGACTGCCACCGACATTGGTATATCGTTCTCTCGAAATTTGTCCATGAGAGCCACATATTCCGTATGATTATAGGGATAGAATCTGCTCCACCAATTCCCCAGGCTCCAGCGTGGGATCGATGGTTGATGGCCGGAGACGGCGTAGAACGACTCCATGGCACCCTTGTAATCTGTACCGTATGCGAAGAGATAGCCATCGATACGTCTACCCGGCCGGCGGGGCGTCACGAACCCTTTGCCGTCGAAGAGCATGCTATGAGAGTCATCCAACACTGAATATCCCGCTCGGGATAGGATGCCATTGCCCATATCACACCTTCCATCCACGCCATCGAGCGTTCTGGCAGTGCCGCCCAGATTGTCAGATCCAGCTTGCCCATATCGCCACTCCGCTCCCCAATGTGTCAACTTGGCCGTGAACTCTACCTTCAGGCCATTGGGAGAGAACTCCTGCTTGTTGTAGGTGAGGTGAAATAACGGTGTCACTATTTCCAGCTGATCCTTCTTGTCATAGAGGCGAAAGTTGGGCTTGGGAAACTTCCGCCAGAGGGCAAAAGTTGATGCACGGTCCTCGAACTGTCCATCTTCGGCCCATTCATATCTCAGGACTTTGTCATCCAACAACGTGAAGCGGTAGTTTGGGCCAGCAATGGTGGACTCTGAGCTGGCAATAGGATCGCAAGGAAATTGATAGCCGTCCATGTTGAGAAGTCAGGAAGCTCAAGAGGAGGAAGAAAGAGACAAGAGAGTACGGATCAGGACCGGTGCCAATTCCTCATCTAGACGATCGGGATGTGGTGGGCAGGATGGAAGCAGTAGAGCAAGTGAAGTCAACCTGAAAAGAGCAAGTGAAGTCAACTTTGAAAGAGAGAGTGAGGGCCGGGAAGAGAGACGGGAAAGAGACGGGAGAGTGGAAAGAGACGGAAAGAGGTAGGAGGTACCCGTGGGCCTCTTACCTCCTAGGTAGGTAGGTACTGCCATTCAAAATCGACTTTTGGCTGAGTTCCACCCGTTTCGAGATCGCGTCTTGGATGGCGCCTTCCCTTAAGGTTCCCATTCCCATCACGATCCATCGTCATCAGCCGAGGGCAATAACATAAGGTAAGGTACCTACCAACATATGGAAGGTCCCTCTCACCTTTCTGGATCTGGTCAATAACTGCAAGAAGCGAAGATGCGAAGACGTGATAATGTGTGCCTCCATCTACCAGACGTCAGGTCTGCAGCCGAAGAGAGACCGTAGTGCACATCAACATCATCTGTAGAAACATCCAATGGGGCGCAACCATAGTTCTACCGCGAACAATGCATGTGCCCGCAATCCTTCCCTGCCGCTTCTCCGTATCTATCAATACCAGTAGTATTTGCACTTTAAAAGCAGCACTTGGCCCTGATAATAGATAGGTACCTTAGGTAGGTATATTGGCAATCCTGCATCCTGCATCATGGCCACATACCTCACTCGTCCAGCCAGCAACTCGGAAGGCATCACAGCGGAACTCGAACGACTGTCCATCATTGGCATTCAGAGAATCAACAATCGAGACTGGTCATACAGCAGCCCAGAAGCCCAAGAGCTTCTGACACCGGAGCAATGGCAGTCCAGATTCGATAACCAAGTGGAGCTCCTCACCTGGCAGCAGCAAAACGACGTATGGCAGCAACTGGTAGAAGAATTGCATCCACATTGCCACTTCGAAATCACCTCCGTTTCCTCTACGATTCGCGAGAAAGAAAATCTGGCCATTGTATGGATCCAGACTACCGTCACCGGGATTGAGAATGTCCATATTCCAGGTCTGAGTGAGCTGAGTTGGAGGTTAGAGGATGGGAAGTGGTGGTTCTTCTACCATGTTGGCATACGAGGGTTCCTTGGATAGACGACCTTCCCATGAATCAATCATGCATGTCCCACTTCTAAGCGCGCGGGATTGTTCGAGCTGCTCCACGCGGCCTGTCGATGCCGAGGT
The DNA here is from genome assembly GCF_000320565.1 of Sphaerulina musiva SO2202. Classification (NCBI taxonomy): domain Eukaryota; kingdom Fungi; phylum Ascomycota; class Dothideomycetes; order Mycosphaerellales; family Mycosphaerellaceae; genus Sphaerulina; species Sphaerulina musiva. The sequence goes on along the minus strand of NW_016017388.1, from coordinate 649,796 downwards.
GACGCCAAGACGAGATCAGGACTGGAAGTACAACGACGCATCTGGCCTTCCCTCTGCTTGTTGCTTGCCTTTGCAGATGATGTTCGAGGACTGGCAAAGTCTCTCGCGTGTGATGACTGGCAGCCACGTCGCATAAGGTACGATGCGATTCGAGCTTGGGTCTTGTTCGTCTCGGCTCGGCTCGACTTTTCTCCAGAAGGACCTCGAACTTCTTCAGCTAGCGGATCAGTATTGGGAAAGCTTGTGAACAACTTGGTTCAAACCTGGAATCTGCTCGTATACGTCGAAATGGGAATACTACTGACCTCTCTCCTTCTTGAATTTGGAGACTGCAGTCTTGCTGATAAGTGATGAATGTGATGCGAGATGGAAGACATAAAACTGGTGTATCCGTTGAGAGCGTTGTATCATCGAACCTGATGACACCGTTGCATGTTCTCGCCCGTATGTTCGCCAACATTTCCAATCGAAGACAAGCTCCGAGGACAGTAGTAAGCTTGACACAAAGACTGAAACAAGATCCTAGCGTGCTGTTGGATTGATAGGTATTGTCGTTCGTCCGGTAAGCTCGCAGCCAGCACTGCAGTAGTAAGGTAGATGTACATGAAGAGGCGTGAGTCGAGTCGTCCACGAATAGCACGCAGAACAGCTGCTGGTCGAGTACATGCCGTCAACCGTTGCGCTGAGACGCCGTCCCATTCGGCACAGAAACTGCCTCGCCGACCGACTGACGGACCAGCAATCGCGGCAGACAGGGGCAGCTCATATGCCAGGTGACCACAACGAGCTGCACTCATGACAGCGGTAGCATACATAGCAGCTGCTGAATGCGCCGTCGCTCCGAGACGCTTGGAGAGCGATGTTGGTGACACCGAGTGGTGCATGAGAATCTCGGTCGGCCCATCTATGTAGGATTGTAGGTACATGTACCTCCCCCATTGTATCTGAGGTAACTTTTGGATCGAGAACACTCGATAGACAGTTGAAACCGCCCCTGTGGACTAGCAGCTTCTTGGTGCGTCGGGAAGCGGCAGTGGCGCACCAGCGAGCCACAGACCGAGACGACCAGCATCATCGGGAGGCGTGCATGGGGGGAGAGCAGCCAGCTCAGGGTTAAGCAATTCCACTGCGAGCACACGGAGAGAGAGAGAGAGACAGAGCAGCTCTGAGCAGGAGCCGCTTACCTTACCTCCACCCATCCATCCACGTTCCCAAATACTGTACCCACGCACAACAGTGATGCGCCTGGCCAAGCCCTGCGACACTGACCGGCTGTTCCTCGACAACTGCCGGAGCACATTCCTTTGACCTGCTGTGTGTGTGTGTGCGCGTGTTTGTGGTTAGCGCGGCGTTACAGGAGACGGAGAAGAGGGCACACCGGCCAAACGTCCGTGAAGGGGGAGGAGACGAGCAGTGAGGACAGACGGCGGCCGCCAGCAGCAACGACCTCCCATATCAATTCACCACTACCCCAACCGCCGCCGCCGCCGCCGGCATGTCGCACGAGTATGCGGTCGGCTCTCGCTGCTGGCAGCCTGACGCCGCCGACGGCTGGGTTGCCAGCACCGTCAAGCACAAGACCGTCGACGGCGACAAGGTCACTTTGGTCTTTGCCTATGATGAGCGCGATGATGTGCCCACGCCAGAGGTATGCACGCTTTGGGGCCTCGTCAGATGGATATCGGGGAGAGTATGGACATCGTGCTGATTGCTGCAGGACAAAACCATTGAGACCACCCTGGACGAGCTATCGAAAGATGCCATGAGCTCGACGTTACCGCCACTCATGAACCCAGCGATGCTCGAGGCCAGCGACGATTTGACAAACCTGTCCCACTTGAACGAGCCTGCCGTGCTGCAGGCTATCAAGCTGCGATATGCACAAAAGGAGATATACACCTACTCGGGCATTGTCCTCATCGCTACGAACCCGTTCGCACGAGTCGACTCGCTGTATGTGCCGGGCATGGTGCAAGTCTACGCAGGCAAGCACCGAGCCTCGCAAGCACCGCATCTGTTCGCCATAGCAGAAGAGTCCTTTGCGGACATGCTGCGTAACGAGAAGAACCAGACCATTGTGGTCTCCGGAGAGTCAGGAGCAGGTAAGACAGTCAGTGCCAAATACATCATGCGCTACTTTGCTACACGAGAACCGCCCGATCAGCCTGGCACTCGTAGTCGTGGTCGCGCAGACACTATGAGTGAGACCGAGGAGCAGATTCTCGCTACGAATCCCATCATGGAAGCCTTCGGTAACGCGAAGACGACCCGAAACGACAACTCCTCGCGTTTCGGGAAGTACATCGAGATCATGTTCAACAAAAAGACCGACATCATCGGCGCACGAATACGGACGTACCTTCTCGAGCGATCACGACTGGTGTTTCAACCGCTTAAGGAGCGGAACTACCACATCTTCTACCAGCTCGTGGCGGGTGCATCTGAAGAAGAGCGAGAACAACTGGGCTTAACGCCCGTGGAGCATTTTGATTACTTGAATCAAGGCGGCGCCCCACGGATCGAGGGTGTGGACGATGCAAAAGACTTCAAGGAGACACGGCAATCGCTTGACAGGCTTGGTGTCTCGAAAGAGGTGCAGACTTCATTGTGGAGAATACTAGCTGCACTGCTGCACATTGGCAATATTAAGATCACTGCCACTAGAACAGACTCGCAGCTAGCTGCTACCGAGCCATCTCTAGCTAAAGCTTGCGAGCTGCTTGGGATCAACGCCGATGAGTTTGCAAAGTGGACAGTCAAGAAGCAATTGGTCACACGAGGCGAGAAGATCATGTCCAACTTGACAGCACAGCAGGCGACCGTGGTCCGGGACTCGGTGGCCAAGTACATCTACTCGTCTTTATTCGACTGGCTGGTAGAGACCATGAATGGCTTCCTGGCGCCCGAGAAAGTCGTGGACCAAATGGTGTCATTCATCGGTGTGCTGGATATCTACGGATTCGAGCATTTTGCAAAGAACAGCTTTGAACAGTTCTGCATCAACTATGCCAACGAGAAGCTGCAACAGGAATTCAATCAGCACGTCTTCAAGCTCGAGCAGGAAGAGTATCTACGAGAACAGATTGACTGGAAATTCATTGACTTCAGCGACAATCAGCCTTGCATCGACTTGATCGAGGGCAAGCTGGGTATTCTCGCTCTGCTGGACGAAGAGAGCAGACTGCCGATGGGATCCGATGAATCTTTCGTGAACAAACTACATCACAACTTCTCGCAAGACAAGCACAAGTTCTACAAGAAGCCCCGCTTTGGGAAGAGTGCCTTCACTGTATGCCATTACGCGATCGACGTGGCCTATGAAAGTGATGGTTTCATCGAGAAGAATAGGGATACCGTGCCCGATGAGCATCTCGAGGTTCTGCGAGCGAGCTCCAACGACTTTTTGGTGGAGGTTTTGGAGTCTAGTGCGGCTGTTAGGGAGCGAGACACTGCTGCAATTAACCCCAGCAAACCCAACAGTGCTGGCGTTGCGCGAAAGGGAGCCGCATCTTCTCGCAAGCCCACTCTTGGAGGCATATTCAAGAGCTCGCTCATTCAGCTGATGGAAACCATCAATAACACGGAGGTTCATTACATTCGTTGTATCAAGCCCAATGAAGCCAAGGAGGCGTGGAAGTTTGAGGGACCGATGGTTTTGAGCCAGCTTCGTGCTTGTGGTGTTCTGGAAACCGTTCGAATCAGTTGCGCTGGGTATCCCACACGATGGACGTACGAAGAGTTTGCTCTGCGCTACTACATGCTCATTCCCTCGGCGCAGTGGACGACCGAGATTCGGGATATGGCAAATGCGATTCTCAGGAAGGCTCTTGGTGAGGGTAAGAAGGACAAGACTGACAAATATCAGCTCGGTCTGACCAAGATCTTCTTCCGGGCTGGCATGCTTGCGTTCCTCGAAAATCTGCGTACAACCAGATTGAACGATGCCGCAGTCATGATTCAAAAGAACCTACGCGCCAAGTATTACCGCCGCCGCTATCTTGAATCAATTGATAGCATCAAGACTTTTCAGGCCCATGCAAGAGCAAACGTGGCGCGGAGAAAAGTTGAAGACATCCGTCGTAACCACAGTGCGACCACGATCCAACGGGTTTGGAGGGGACAGAAGGAGCGCAAACAGTACGTACAGCAGCGAAACAATATCATCCGCTTCGAAGCGGCGGCAAAGGGCTGGTTAGCTCGAAAGATGATCCTGGACAAGAAGTACTCCGACGCGGCGACCATCATTCAGCGAAGCTGGAGAAGTCACAGACAGCTCAAGGGCTGGCACGACTATCGCCGCAAGGTCACACTCGTGCAGAGCTTGTGGCGTGGTAAGACTGCTAGGAAGACTTACAAGAGTCTCCGAGAGGAGGCCAGAGATCTTAAGCAGATTTCGTACAAGTTGGAGAACAAGGTCGTCGAAATCACACAGAACTTGGGCACGATGCGAAAAGAGAACAAAGTGCTCAGGAGTCAAGTGGAGAATCTGGAAGGCCAGGTCAAGAACTCGAGAGAAAGGTACAATGCCTTGGAGCACAGGACGAACGATCTACAACGAGAAGCGAATCAGGCTGGCATCACATCCGCCAAGCTCGAACAGATGGAGTCAGACATGGCTCGCTTGCAATTCAGCTACGAGGAGAGCACAGCGAATATGCGCCGCTTGCAGGAAGAGGAAAAGACTCTCCGCGAAAACTTGCGCATCACGACACAAGAATTGGAGTCAGCTAGAGCAGCCAAGACTGCGAGCGAGAGTGAAAAGCTTGGCTTGCGACAGCAGCTTGCAGAACTGCAAGATCAGCTCGAACTTGCCAAAAGGGCGGTACCTGTCGGTAACGGCGACCTCACGAACGGTGTCTCTGCCGGTGCTGCGAGTGGTCTTATCAACCTCGTGGCATCGAAGAAGCCGAAGAGGAGAAGCGCCGGTCCTGAGACGATTCAAACCGACAGGTTCAGCGGCACTTATAATCCGCGGCCAGTATCGATGGCGTTTGGTGCGACGGCTGGTGGGCATACACAAAACCTTTCTGGCTCCACGTTCAATCCTGGGCTGGAGAACGTGGAGATGGAGCTGGAGAACTTGCTTGCTGATGAAGATGGGCTCAATGACGAGGTCACAATGGGTCTCATCAGAAACCTGAAGATCCCTGCGCCTGGAAGTAGCCCGCCTCCAACGGATAAGGAGGTGCTCTTCCCGTCATACCTCATCAACTTGGTCACCAGCGAGATGTGGAACAATGGCTTTGTGAAGGAGTCTGAGCGCTTCTTGGCGAATGTCATGCAGTCCATCCAACAGGAAGTCATGCAGCACGATGGCGACGAAGCTGTCAATCCCGGCGCTTTCTGGCTCTCCAACGTGCATGAAATGCTATCATTCGTCTTTTTGGCAGAGGACTGGTACGAGGCGCAAAAGACAGACAACTTTGAGTACGACCGCCTGCTAGAAATCGTCAAGCACGATCTCGAGAGCTTGGAGTTTAACATTTACCACACATGGATGAAGGTGCTGAAGAAGAAGCTGCACAAGATGATCGTGCCCGCTATCATCGAGTCGCAATCACTGCCCGGCTTCGTGACCAACGAGAACAACCGCTTCCTCGGCAAACTGTTGCAGTCATCCAACACACCTGCATACAGCATGGACAACCTTCTCAGCCTCCTCAACAATGTGTTCAAGGCTATGAAGGCATTCTACTTGGAAGACAGTATCATCACCCAAACCGTCACGGAGCTTCTTCGACTTGTGGGCGTGACTGCATTCAACGACCTGCTCATGAGGAGAAACTTCCTCTCGTGGAAGCGCGGCTTGCAGATCAACTACAACATCACCAGGATAGAAGAATGGTGCAAGAGTCACGATATGCCTGAAGGCACTTTGCAGCTTGAGCATTTGATGCAAGCCACCAAGCTGCTGCAGCTGAAGAAGGCTACCCTGAATGACATCGAGATCATTCAGGATATCTGCTGGATGTAAGTACTCACCCTTCACTGCTCGCCATGATCGTCACTGACCAAAACATGTAGGCTCTCACCCAACCAGATTCAGAAGCTGCTCAACCAATATCTTGTTGCCGACTATGAACAGCCCATCAACGGCGAGATTATGAAAGCTGTCGCCTCGCGCGTGACAGATCCTAAATCCGATGTTCTCCTCTTACAAGCTGTCGACATGGAAGACTCCGGGCCCTATGAAATTGCAGAACCTCGTGTCATCACCGCTCTGGAGACCTATACGCCTAGTTGGCTACAGACACCTCGCCTCAAGCGCCTCGCAGAAATCGTCTCTGCGCAAGCCGTCATGCAACAGCAACTCGATGCCAACGCCATGGGTAAAGTCTTGGAAGAGGATGGCATGGATCTGCATGAGGGTCAATGGCCTGTACCGAATGGACATCTAGGCAATGGGCATGGAATGAATGGTCGAGCCACTGGATTGGGAGTACAATATCCTGATGACCAGGATGGCATGAGTGATGATGGCGCGGATTACAGATAGGATCTGGATTCTGAAGAGGACCTCTTAATAGAGCCGTCAGATGAGGAACTTGCTGCGTATCATCGTACTTCTGCTGATGCATGTCAGTTGAAGCGTTTGAGGGATGGGACAGTTGAGCTGTACTGAGACATGGAATGAGTGTGCTGGGAGCAGATTGCGAAGTGGACTTGGGAAGTTCGCCTCAAAATGATGTTCGATTATGCTTATCGTGCAGAAAAGGTCTTTGGGCTTTCAACAACATTATCATCATCATCATCATCATAGCGACTGGTACGTTTTTCCAGTCTTCGCAACGAAGCATGGCATTTGCTTCTGAGGGGCGGAGATGGATGGATGGATGGTTGGTCATAAGAATAGTGTATTACTTCTTGTGTGTGTGCGTGAATCTCTCTTCAAAACCTCTCTCTTCACTCTCTCTTCTCAATCTTTCTTTCTCTCCAACAGATCCACCACCCAGGAATGGACCGAGTGACAGACCAAGGAGGATAGGTGGGTCCTTGAAAAAAGAAAACTCGTCATGTTTCTATCTCGAATGCCGCACAGCTACCTACCTACAAATATACCTAACCCTGACCTGATGACCCTGATTAACTAACTCCAATATGATCGATATATGATCCATATTCCTTTCTTCCTTTCCTGTCCATATATGCATACTAACTACTGCTGTTGTTGCCGTTGTTGTCGTAATTGTTGCTCTGATGCTGATGCTGATGATGCTGATGATGATGATTCCCCTCGCTCAAAATTCCCACAAAGCGTCGTAGCTAACCCCCCCTCCCCTTCCCAAAAAAAAACACAAAAAGAAAAGAGGAAAAAAAAAGGAAAAAGTCGTCAAGGCGTTTCAAAATACCTGGTCTGTCCCTTATCGTTCCTCCTTGATTGACGTGATTGATTGATTGTTGATATCCTCCTCCTTGCGCGAAGGACATCTCACAGCTATGGGGCCGCGTGTGGCTTCTCTTTCTCTTTCTCTTTCCTAGGGTACTCACTCACTGCACTCGTTCGCTCAATTCGTACTCTCACTCCATACCATTCTTGAGATTATCATATTTGCTCTGGGGATAGTCCAACACATTCTGTGACCGATCCGTCGTGAACTTGTCCTTGGTGAGTTGAACCAGACTCCTTCCAGCAGCAGTAGAATTCTTATCTCCATTCGCCTCCCACCACATGGCGCCTCCCAGTTTCATATCAGCAATATACTGGAGTTTCTGTTGAGCCATGGCCGGAGTATCATATGAGATCATGACCTGCGTAGCAGGATCGTAGGACCACGATGCGCCAATGACGGGATCGAAGTACTCGGTTGCTCCGGCTTGAGGGAGCGCCTTGTAATCCCAGACACCATTTTCCCAGCTTCCAGATCCCACACCGGTGTAGGGCGTGCCCGGGCCTTGCGTGGAAGTGAATGCGCGGCCGTAAAGTGGCATGCCGAGGGTGATCTTGCTGGGCGTGACGCCATTCTCGATGTACCATTTCACTGCAGTGTCGGTTGAGAAGGGTGTGCTCTTGGTGTTGACGGTGTCTGTGTACAAATTCGCCTGGTGTCCAGCGTTGTCGTCCCATGAACCGGCATAGTCGTAGGCCATAAGGTTCCAAAAGTCAATTGAGGCATCCATACCTACCACGTCAAGCTTTTCGTAGTTTGTTGGTCCGGCTGCGGTGGCCACTGTCAAGAGAAAGTGGGGGTTGGTGGAAAGTGTGGCGGCATAGGCGTCGAGGGCTGCTCGAACCGCTTTCAGAAGCAGTACAATGTTTGCGGATTGAGTGGAGTCCTGGGGGTACTCCCAATCAATGTCGATCCCATCGAATCCAAGGTCCTTCAGGAGCTCAACTGCCGAAGAAGCAAATGCTGCGCGGCCGGCTTCAGTCGATGCAGCGACCTGGAACTAGTTAGATTACTGACTCATCATCGATCTGGCTCTCACACTTACTGCGAAGTTGGCACTATATGTCCAGCCACCAATACTGAGCAGTGTCTTCATGTAGCGGTTCTGCTTTTTGAGAAGATAGAGCTGCTTCAAGCAGCCATACATATTCGTGCCTACGTCATTCCAACTGTCGCCTGCGTAGTGCTTCTCCAGATCGGCATATGTATCGCTGAGGTAGACCTCGCCAGTTTCAGGGCGCACATTGGCAAATGAGTATAGCACATGTGTGATCTTGTCGGCAGGAAGGTCTGCAGGCTGGAAGTTTCTCCCGTAGATGTCCCAGTTCGGATAGTACATGACGGTTCTGTACGGTGTCGTGCCATAGTCTGCTGGAGTCGAAGGAGAAGTCAATTCTGGGCTCGATGAGGAGGGAGCAGAGGCTGAAGAAGATGCGGAGGACGAGGATGGAGCAGGGGTCGAAGACGAAGCAGCAACCGGCGCCGATGTCGACGTCGACGTTGAAGCGGGTGTCGAGGGCCGAAGTGACTGGGCGTTGGCGGTCACTGTGATATAGACAGTGGTTGTCGCGGCATAGACCGTGGTCGTCGCGGCAAATGTTTCTTGGCGAGCGTCCAGTGCAATAATCCCGTCCTTCCCTACGACAGGCGTGGCATGGGCAGAAGTCGCCAAGACCGCTACGAGGGCAGTGTACAATCGCATGCTGAGAAACTCGCCACTGGGCATATTGAAAAAAGATGTAGAAGACGCTTGCAATCCTGCAACTTGGAGTGCGCCTCGTGCTTATATTCCTCTTAGACTAGTAGGTGAAGATGAGAGAGGGTGGCAGATGTGTCTGCAGCCATAGAAGCCGCACGGCCAGGTCGATCTCCACCCCGGAGGCATGCTGGTCTTTGGATCGCATGTCTATGTATTCCGCCCACGTCGTACTGGTCCCAAGGACAAACAATTTGTATGATCCGTGGATTGTGGTTGTCGTCAGGTGCGACTGCGTTCTGGAAGCATTCAAATTCCGAGACGGCGGCAGCGGCATGATGAGGTTCGGCAGCCCGCCGTTCGTGTGACCATTCCCTTGTGCCACCTCTTCTCTCCACCCTCGTGATTTTCGACCTTTCATGCGCCGCGATGCGGATACTTGCAGCTCGTGGCGACCGTGGAAATGATCCATAAGTGCTGTTGTTACCATGGATGGAGTCATTTCGCGGCGCCGACAAGTTCAGCAACACTTGCGTCGAGAACAACCCGATTGCGGTCGCAAAATATCATGTCCAAAACGTCTACAGCCGATCGGTCGTGTCAAACTACAGCCGGTTGACAGATGCCACAAGGCATGTCGTAAGGCGGTGGCTGCGGACTGCTGGCCGCCGTCAGTCTCGTCATTCCACAGCTTGCCTTGCCTTGCCTTGCGCATGAGTACTCGAGACTTCGAGAAACGCCTTGCTGACGATGTGTCTCAGCGTGGGAACTGTGGTTGATACCCTTTACGCGTATGATCTTCCGGCTGTGCATGAGGCCCTTTTCGGCTCCTGCTAACCTGCCTGCCATAGTGCCGGCAACCAGGTCGATACCATTTGCATGCAGGTACAAGCCGATTTTGCACAGCATCCCCTGCCGCGTAGCCAGCCTGTACCTCACGAGGACGGACAGTAGCAGAATGATGCCTCCACATGGGCTGAGTAACGCCAAGGCAGATGCTTCCTGTCCAGGCCAGCTGCAGACCACCTCGGCATATGTAGTTCTAGGCGCCCTGTCACAGCAGATGGTGATCCTCGTGAGCCTAGATCTTTGGTAGGTATGATAGTGCTCATGTTGCTACTGTTCCCGTGGAAGGCTACCTGCTCGAAGTATCTGCGTCACTCGCAGCTCGAAACCTGGTCGCAGAGCGACGAGGCACTTGTGGACACTTGTGAGGTTGGTGCGCAAGTGCAGAGATCAAGAGATTCGCGGTACCAGATACGTACATGATGTCTGCCACGTCAGTGTTCTCACCGTATTGCCAGAAACAAGTCTCACGAAATGGAAGTTTCGAGTCTGTACAATCGTGAGCGACCAACAACAATGCTGCACTTTCTTACCACCATCAGTGGCTTCATATTTTCGGAGCATGCTATCATATTCAGCTTCATCTATTCGTGGTTGTGTGGCGCTGATCGGTCATAAGATCTTTGATCTTCTGAATAAGCTGACTGTGACCGGACGTCCACCAGCTCTCAAACTCGGTTCTGATCATCATACTCGTGATCCCCGACGGGGCCATCGACCGAACGCCTTCAGTCTTAGTTCGATGACGGCCGTTTTCATGGCCTAGGCTACGCTGAGAACATGTGTGTCATAGCATAAGGATCTTGACAGTGCGTCGTGCATCGCGTTACCCTCAGAGCTGCTTGCCCATGAACTTTCTCTTCTGAAAGCTAAGCCACCACTGTGAATCCTGTTAGCCATCTCATCGACCCTCTACCAATTCGTGAAAGCAGCAATGCCATTCAGCCATCTCCCTCGCAACTCACCTTACTCGGCGGACCAGTAGGATCAGGATATACGCGGGCCAGTAACCTGACAGCCAACTCCTGTCTCATCTGCATCACATACTGCCTCAACACCTCCGCCTCGTTCCTATCCCTCGGTGGCTCAAACATCTGATTCAAGGGAAAGCCCGCATCACCCGGAATCGCAAATTGTGTCTCCAAAGCAGTGTTCATGACGCTCTTTTCCGCTTCTCGTTTCGTCTGCCCCGGCTTGATCTTCGACAACGCTTCCGAGACGTAGAGGATTCCGTAGATCAATACACGATCTGCTGGGCCTTTGATTTCGAAGTTTCGGAAGAAAGTGTTTGCGCGGAACAGCGCAAGCACTTCGTCTAAAGGGTCATATGACTCGTGTGAGGCTTCGATGTCGAGCTCGCTGGTACCAGCCGGGAGGCCAGGGAGTTGTTGGGCTGGTCCACGGGTGCGTGTCCGAAGTGGCAGAAGGGCGAAGTTGCCTATGAGCTGCTGATTGGGTTCGTCCAGGAAGACGGAGTGGTATGCTGGCATCTTTGGCGGCGCGAAGGTGGACGTACTCGTTCGTGCTGTTCCAATCGTGCTTGTCTGGTGGTCGAAATGAGAGCTTCCAATGTCGTTGTTAGTGTTCCGTGTTCAATGTTAGTGTCAATGTCAGTGTCAATATGGATGTAAGGCAGCGCAGGATAAGTGTCCTGGTAGGCGGCAGTCAAGTGGGGCCTCGATGAAGCTTCCAGCCTCGTGGTTCGAACGACGGCATCGCATCGCATCGCATCGCATCACAAGCGTCTTATCTCACTACCAACCTACGTCGCCATCTTGAAGACCACCACAAAGCACTCTGTACAATCCCCGAATCCATCGCCACCCCTCCTCTCATCCCTCACACACACAGAGTCACGGACAAACACCCGGCCAGGCGCCCGATCAGCAAACATGAAGCCCGTGGTATCAGGCAAGTCCCGACTCCATCTCCAGGTCCATGTCCTCACCGCAAGACGCTTTTACCATACTGACATCCTGTCTCAAACAGCATTCAACGCATGGACATGGTACGCGCATATTAACGCCGACGACGAACATCCCGTAGACAGGTCGATAGAACTAACACGGCAAACTTCCGCTCACAGCATCGTCATCTCCATCTTTGGCATCGTAATCCTCAGCACAATCGGGGGCATGTTCGCCACAAACCACCACAGCATGATGGGCGCAAACGATGACCCCGAAGATGGAAAAGCCGTGGCTACGGCTGTTTTTGGCGCGGTGGTTGTATACGCGGTACGTCTGACTCCATACATTCAAAACCGACAGCAAAGGCGGGATGGACCAGACAGACAGAGAGAGAAAGAGATAGACAAAAGGAGATGGACGGAACGAACGCCATAATATATCGCTGCATATGTGAGAGGAGATCAGCGAGCTAATTTTTGGGTCTTGCAACAATCATAGGCTTTCCTCCTCTTCTGCGGGTGTCAAGCTATGATCCATAAACGAGCATCTCGTCAGGGCGAAATCGCACTGCGGTAAGATATGATGATTACGGGGAAGGACTCGGTAGGAAAGAAGCTGGGCTGCCTGTGGAAGATTGGTACTTGGCAATTGAGATCCTGTTCAAAGGGAAGACGATATTCGCGTAGAGAGAGGAAGAAGAAGAGAAAGAAGAAGGAGAGGAGAAAGAGGCGGTGGTCTACATCCATCACAGGACGACCTGGACATATGAATAAATGGGACGTCTTGAGGGCGCAATAGAACCGGCAAGCAAACAAGACGTCAGGATATCTATGGTTAGGAAGATGAAACTGGCCGAATAGGCATTTCATAATCAGAGCGTTTTATCCGTTCGTCTGTCACGATAAGAGCATGTTCAAAATTACATTTACAATACATTCTTCAGGTTGCCCGTTCCATTTACGCTATGCTTCGACGTAAGCAACAGCGGCAACAGCGGAACATGGCTCTATGCAGGACTGGAGAGCAGAAGGCGTGATTTAGACTATTTCATTCGTTGCCTAGTTTTCGTTCAATGCCTATCTCAAGAGGCAGCAACTCTCATTGGAGAATGGAACTTGTGTCCTCCACAGGCCAAGGGATAAATGGGTCCCTGCTTCCCACCTCCTCAATCCCAGATGCAGTGTCTTTCTGCAACCTCCCTTGGCTTCCTGCAGCAACATTATTTGTGGGCCACTTTCACAGCCCTACTTGGCCGTGCTCATAGGGACATCCTAATCGATTACGTCTCCAGGAGCTTACGATAGGCAGCGGACGTTTCGTCTCGGCAATGGCTGGAGCGAAGAGTGTATCCTGATCCGTCGGTCGAAGCTCAGCAATTATAGCGCTCAGGCCGTGAGGTGGATTGTTTGATGGTCATTGGTACCAAAGCTTCTCGCGCAGCTGGGGCACTTTCTGTTGCGGTTCGAAATGAGGTCCTTGACGCAGTTGTGGCAGAACACATGGCCGCATGTCTTCAATACAGTATTTCGGATGTTTGCGGAACAGACTGGGCAAATGGCAACTTTCTGTTTTCTTCGTTAGCATGCATGCTTCTGGAAAACAGCAACAATGGAAAACTCACCCGCCAATCGTCCGAGTCTGCTGCATTCACTGCAGCCCTGCTCTTTCGAAGCGCATCGTACTGCTTCTTCGTGTCATCCAGCCGTGCTTTGCACTTCTCCAGATCCTCCTCGGCCTGGCGTTTTGCTTTCGATGTTCCGAGCACTTCCTTATCTCTGGCGGCCACGAGCGTCTTCAACTCTTCACTGCTCTTCTTAAGACCATCGCTGGCGAATGTGGCTTCTTTCAACTTCTGCTCGGCAGTGCGATGCTGCTGCTCCAGCTTCGTGTAAGCTTCTTTCGATTCGGCCAGCTGACGTTCGTAGTTGCTGCAGAGATCTTTGGCCTTTGCTGCCTCGTCCTTGAGTTGGGTTACGATCTCGCTTGACCGCGAGTTTTGCGACTTGGCGGTTCGAAGTTGTGCTTCCTGCGTGTCTTTGGCCTTCATCGCTCCAAAGTACTTGTGGTCAGCTTTCGCCTTTTCAGCAGCCAAACGCGAGAGCTGGTCCTCCCAATGAGCGATATCTTCTATCTTCTTATTCGCCGTTGCTTGCAGCTTTCTCCAGGCTGCCTCTAATGATGGCAATTCGTTCGCAAGCAGCGAGTATTGATTTGTAAGAGTTTGCACCTTTGCTCTCAAAGCATCCACGTCCAGACCGTCCAGATCTAGCTCTGCCGCTTCGGCCTCTCCGAGCTGTAGTTCCAGTCGCTGTACCTTTGACTCCAAAGCTGATATCCTCGAATCTTTGGCTTCAGCCACCTCCTGCGCCAATGCTAGAGATGACTTGGGGATGTCGTCCGAAGCTTTCAGAACTGCCAATTCTGAGTTCAATTGGTCGCGCGCGTGCCGAATGCGTGCCAGGTCTGTCTCCGCGCGTGCGTTCGCTGCCTCGACTTCTGAGATATGGTTCCTGGTCTCCTCCTCCACTTGCGTTCGTGTCGCGGCTCTCTCGGCCTGCAATTTCTGCGTCTCTTCCCGGAGCTGCTTGTTGAATGCCTCTAGATCGTTCACACGCTTCACAACATCCTCATACATCGATTTGAGGATCTTGTAGTGCGAAGTCTCCATGTAATCGTCGTCCGTGAGACTGGCAAGCTTTGTCCTCGCAGCACTGAGTTCGTTTGTAAGACGCTCGTTCTCGACCTCAATCTCTTCGACCTGGGCTTTCTGCTTATCCGCGATAGCAATGGCCTCCTTGCGCAGCGCTTCAGCCTCTGCGGTATCGACACCATTCTCGAGCTCGCCATTACTATCCCCGTGCTCGCGCTTGGGCAGCGCAGCGGCTTTCGAGGTAGTCGGAGATGTACCATCACCATTGCTACCCATGATCGCCTGCCTCTCAAGCTTCTGTACTTGGCTACTTTTGGCGCGATCCAGCTTGCGTTCAGCGGTCATGTACCGACCCATGGCGGCTTCGAGACGCTCATACATGGACTCCTTCTCGTCAATGGCCTTTTTGAGCTCAACCGCATGCTCTTTCTCCCGAGCGAGCAATTCGCCAAGGCGCCTCTGCAGCTGCTCTTCTGAGGGCGAAGAGGCTGAGGGCACTTTGGCGAAGAGATCCTTAATAGCATTCTTGAGGTTGGCAGACCGGGCCTTGAGATGCGCAGAGAACGACTCCACGTCGTCAAAGTGGAGGGCTCTGTTGTATATCTCTTCCCCTGCGCAAGTTCTCAGTATGGTATATTCTCACGTGACAGGGAGGAAGGGTGGTGGCATACCGATGATCGCAGATGTTGCGCTGGGCGGCGGTGTCGGGAGCTCGTCGCCAACTCGGATGCGGATCTCGTCGAGGAGTTGAGACCACCAGGCGTCGACCACTCGGATATGGTCGTCATGGTAGGTGACCTTGCGCTGAAGCTCAACCAGCTGTTCGTCAGCATCGCGCTTCTGGCGCTTATACTCCTTCAGCTGCCGTATGATGGCGTCTTTCTGGTAGTCCTATATGACACCTGATCAGCGGATTCGTTGCGTGGAATGCACGCTGAGAGAGGGAGGAGGCACGAACCTCGACCTGCTTTTCCTTGTCCTCGTCCATGCGCATCGTGGCGCCATTTTCATCCTTGAGGCGCTTGCGACTCGGGGCCAGATCCTCGACATCATTCATGAGTGACCGCTTCCGGTCTTCCATCGCAGTTTTGGATAGAGATGGGAGCGCGGGCAGCACGGTCTTGGTGGCGGTCATTTGAGAAGGTCAATCAGGCTGCTGGGAGGATTACTTCTGCCGCGGGGGCCATGTGCGCAGGTGGGAGGGCGCGCGTCAGACGTGCATATGTGTAGGATGTGTGAATCCAGCGGGCGCCGATAAACGCTATAGATGTCGGCAGTCCGGTGCGCGGGCAGTGGTTGTTGAGTTGGTGTTTTATTGAAGAGGGCTGAGAAAGGAGTTGACTCGTCGGTTCAGAGGAGGGTACAAGGAATCGGCGAGAGACATGCCGATCCGGGCACTAGTTTCTACTGCTCCTACTCCCTCTCATTCACCCACATGTACAACCAACTGACCAACTGACATGGACAATCTATAACGCACAAGCAGCAGGCAGCTACTCCGCTCCAATGGTCCTCTTCACGTCTGCTGCGCCAGGCAAGAAAGCCGCGCCGAAAGCAGCTCCGCGACGCAGACCGCAACCGCAACCGCAACCAGCCCTTCCAGCGCAGCAGCAATCCACTCCTGCTCCGACTCCCAGCGATGCGCCTGGCGTGGTGCTGCCCTCCAGCAGCAGCAGCATCATTGATGTGCCGCCTTCTGAGCAGGCAGAGCAGCCAGTGCTGCAAACCCAGCCTGAGGGAGCAGTCGAGCGGGCGCAGACCCTATCAGTTCCCGAAGTAGCGATCCAGGCTGTCGCTGCGCCGACACCTACGCCTGTAGTCTTGCAATCGCCTCCCCCAACGCCTATCGCACTCTCGGGAGCTGAGCCTGTGGCTGCAGCAGCAGTGGAGGCAGCGCAACCGACCCCACCGCCGACCCAAGCGCAGAGTGCACCCAGAGCGTCAGATGACACCGCGAGTACAGCAGTAGGGTCACAATCTGCGTCACATGAGTTGAGCACTGAAGCCTCCGTCGCCGGCGCGGAGCAACGCTTTGAGGACTACTACGTAGCTCAAGGTCCTGGTGCCGAAAGTGCAGAACCAGAAACACAAGCAGCACCTGTAGAGCCCCTTCAAACGAGGAAGTCAAAATCGACTCGGCGTGTAAGTGCAGCACAAGTACCTGAATCAGCATCTAGTCAAGTGCCCAAAGCGAACGCTGCCACGAAGCGCAGAGCACGCGCCGCGCCAGCGAGCACATCTGATGCACCACGACCAGCGAAACGAAGTAGGCGTGCTGAACTGACCGAACCTTCCACAACTTCCTCTGTGGAGCATCAAGATTCCAGCACGGTTTCCGAACCAGAGGCAGCTCAGGATGGGGATACTGGTGCCGCGCACGGCGACGAGACCCCAGCTCGTAGTCGGCGCAAGCAGCCCTCTCGACGGACGGCGCCGGGAAAAACAAAAGCAACAGTGGAAAGGGGCCAGAAAGCAGGGAAAAGACGAAAAGCTCCTACAAAAAGCTCGGAAATGATTGTGGACTCAGACGACGAGAATGAAGTTACGGACACTGTAGCTACGCCAACTTCGGAGCAGGAGCAGGAGCAGGAGCAGGAGCAGGAGCAGGAGGAGCAGGAGGATCCAGAATCGGCCGCAGAAGTGGAGGAAGGACGAGCAGCTCGTCAAAGGCAGAAGAGGGTCAGAACAGAACCAAAGCCGAAGAAGCCGAAATTACGGAAGCGAAGAATACGCCGGTCTCCTGTAGAAGGCGAGGAAGAGGAGCGAGAAGAAGACAGTGGATCTGACCCGGAGCTTCATGAGATCGACCCCAATGCTGTGTCCATGTGGGATCTTAGTCACGACGCGTTCCACGGTAAAATGTCGGAACGAGGCAAGGCGATGGAGGTCATAGATTGGGAGGCCGAGAAGGCAAAGCGGCGTGCAGCGGCGGACCTGATCGCGAGTGGAGGACAACCGGCCGCTGCTGAAGGCGCTACTGACGGCACAGCAGAGGGTGTAGTGCCGTCTACTGAGGGACCAAATGGTACCGCTGTTCCAGCAGCAGAAAACGCAGAGGGGACCGAGCAGACCGATCAGATAGGTGCAGCGCCGGACCCTCCTGCTCCTGAACCACAAGCTGCCGAGGCAGAACTTGCTCCTGCTGGGGATGACGAGGGCGATGGCATCGGCTTCATAGTGGACGACGACGGCAACATTATCGAAGATCCTACGACGCTCGTGGTCAATAGGCAAGCAGAAGCCATGGCTGCTGCAGCCGCTGATCGTCCCGTGGAGGAGATCAATGACCTGACAACACTCAACAACCGAACCACCTGGATCAACACAAATCGCCGCGAGCCCACAGATCGAGTGCCACTCTGGAAGTGGAAGAGTGATCCATGGTCAGAGGAGCAGACTGACGAGTTTTACGATGCGCTGCGAATGTTTGGTACCGATTTTCTCATCATAAGCAAGATGTTCCCTCCGAAAACCAGACGCATGATTAAGGCCAAGTTTACGCGAGAAGAGAAGCTGGACCCGCAACGAATCAATAGAGCGTTGAATGGCGAAGAGACTCGCAAGCTGGATCTAGACTATTACGCGCAGAAGACGGCTCGCGACATTTCCGTGTTCACCAAGTATGATAGCCTGAAGGACGCGCAAGATAAGATTGGCGATGAGATGAAAGAGCGACACGCCGAGCTGGCTACTGCTGCAGCCCAAGAGGAACAGCGCGAAGCCGAGAAGCGCATACAAGAGACTCTGCAAAAGTCGAAACAGGTCAAGAAGGCTCGCAAAGGCAAGAAGGGCGTGGGTGGCTTTGGTGGTTTCGGTGGGGGAGGAGGTCCAGATGCTGGCGACTGAAGGGCATGCGAATGAATATACACCCGTTCCGTCGGCTAACTCGGCAGACCTCAATAAAATAATAACACCTGCCTGATCTGACGTTCACTTGGCATTGCCGACAAACCTGCTCCATGTGCATCCTTCCAGATTTCGATGCTATACGTGGCTCCACAACATCTCGCGAGCATGACATACACAGCCACTCTCCTCCACCTTAGGGCTCATGCAAACATTGTCATCAGATATGTGTCGCAATCTTGCTGTAGAGAAGAGGGGGGGGGGGATGAGAGCTAGAGAGAGAGAGAGAGGGCTGTCCGAGTCCATGTCCGAGGTCGGTATCAAGAAGAAACGAGTTGAAGTGGTAAACAACAGATACCTTAGTATCCAATACTACCTACCGTACCTAGGTAGGTACCTATATATAGGTACTGATGATTTGATAAAATGAATAAATGAATAAATGCAGAGGTAGAGTTAAGAATCGCATTATTCAATCTACATGAGGTATCTATCTGAGATGAATCTTTGGAGCACAAGATATAGATACCTACCTTACTCGTCGTCTTATTTCAGGCGGGCTCTCGTCGGTCTCTGACTACATGTAAGGCGAGGTGAGGTAGACAACTTACATTTAGGTACAATCAACCTCATCAATCGAGGAAGGAAGGACTTTTTTTCCCTTTTTCTTGTGTTTTGTAGTAGGTACATACCTTACTGTATATTGTAATAAGGTAGGTAACTTGCAGATGGAACAGCGTCAGATAGCAAAGTTCCCGCGTTCAGCGCGTTTAGCGGATTTCCCCCAAAAAATCGAGGAGGGAATTTCTTTTTTTTTGGCGTATGCGTAGGCGTAGACGTACTTGAGGCTGAGGCTGTGAGGGTTATAGGTATAAGGTACAGGTCAGTCGGAGGCTGTACATGTAGTTAGTAGCTAAGGTAGGGGTCGACAGAATATAATCAATATATGTTTACCTTGTTAGTTAAGGTACATATATACCTTAGGTACCTACCTGTACCTGTACCTATAGGTATATGTTGATAGTATAAGGGACTAATCATTACGAGACTACATTTGTATACCTTAGGTAAGGTAGGTATAGTATGTATATATGGTTCCTAGGTACCTGACTAACTTGGCTCTAGCTAAACTGACACAGCGAAACGTTTGCGTAAGCTATCTACAGTATATCATCCTCCCAGACCTCAGGTAGACACCGATCAATGATTCCTTGTTATATATTACCTAGTCCCCCGCCTCATCCCCATCCCCTCCACCCCCCATGCATGGTCGCATGAGCAAAAAAGCAAAAGAAATGGCTGACACCACTTTAGCCCACTAACCTGGACACCTCTCACGACATGCCACGTGCATCCGGTCCGGTCGGTGCCTGGCCAGGGTCCTTTTTCCGAATGAATAATAAGCAAAGAAGTAGGGGAAGAAGAGAGGGGGACAAAGGGGTCGAGGAAGAAGTCGTAGATTGTTGCTGTTGCTGTTTGCTGATGACAACGCATAAGGTAGGTATGTGGTAAGGTACCTACAGGGTACATGTACCTCAACTCAGGTGTAGTAATTTTGGCACCCCTTTCATAGGCTTCACCACCAACACCGGCGTCACGTCACCCATCCAGTCATTCATCCCATCTATCCATGATCCACTTGTTCGTTCATTCATTCATTCACTCGTTCATCCCCTTGCCGCCACCAAACTTTGAACGTTTCCGCCCCACGTGTACTCGCAGGGAAGTTGGAAAGGTACATACCCTGCACGCCTGCTGCAAATGCGGGCAACCTTTCCCCATGTTGACTTTTCTTTTTTTCTTTTTTTCTTTTCCCGATTTCCTTGTTGTTGGTTTGGTGTGGTGAGATCGGATGAATCATCAGCAGCCTGGTTTGGTTTGGTTGCATTTGCCTTTTTTTTTCTTTTTTCCAAATCGTGGGCCGCCTGCAGAACCGTTGGGGAGAAATTTCGGGTGTTACCTCTGTACCTTACCTACTGTAGGTAAGGGTAAAGAGGGAGGGAACTGGCTGGCTGTGGTCTCCAAAAACACCCGATCTTGCGCTGCAGTGTTTGTGACAACAAACACCTTTGGCTGTCTGTCTGTCTGTCCTGTGGGGCTTTTGGTGTGTGCGTGTCGATAACAGTGTCGGTGACGTGTTTGTTGCGAAGTGGTGTCCAGTCGTCTTCATCTTCTTCAACAACAACAACGACAACGAAGAGACATGGATTTCGTCGTCCTGCCAATAGATGTGTGTGTATGTCGGTAGTGACGACGTAGAGTAGTAGGGATTTTCGATCTTCATAGACTCAATGATCTCGTGTGATGGGGGAGTCCAATGTACATGATCATTGGGCCCTCAAGTAAGGTCAGGTAAGGTAGGTTAGGTAGGTATAGATCTCCCGGATGGTAAGCCTTGCCAGGTCAATCAAAGTACTGTAAGGTATGTCGTAGTCGTAGTAGTAGAACCCTCGAACTGCCCCTCCACCCCAGCAGCAGTACCATGATGCAAAAGAACTGTCCCCTTTGGCAGTCAAGGTAACTGGAAGGGGAAAAAGCAACAAAGAACATCACGTTCGTTGCGAGGCTTGCGGGTCGTCGAAATCGGGAAAGGAGACGTAGCCGTCACGTTTCACTTTGCAATCTTCCCAGCTGGTTCTTCGTCCGCCACCATTGACTCCCGGCGACGGTAAAGGGCTCGTGGGACTTTTCCGACCGGGAGACGATGCTCGTGAGGCCACACTGGCTAGGACCAATGTGGCATTGACTTGTCGCGAGGAGGCGGTCTGGTCGCGTTGAGCACTGTAGGAGTCTTGTCGGCTCAAGTGCGGCGGTGCACTGGACTTCTTCAAGGCGGACTGGGAGATTTTGACAGCCATGCTGATATATGGTGTGGGTGTGTATGAGTGGGTGTTGATATGTAGTGGGTGTTTCTCAATTGGCGGTCTGTACTATCAGGTAGTCGGATATAGTCGGGATGCTTCTTCCTTCAGTCGCGAGGTCGCCGAATGATAGCGACTCAATGAAGGCCAAGTCACAGGAGTGTCACATGGAGGAAAAGGGTTGTTGGGTGAGGAGGAGGAGGAGGAGGAGGGGAAAGCAGAGACGGAGGAGAGAGAGGTGAACATGTAGTAATAATAATCGTGGTAGCCACTGGGCAGAGACGGGAGACAGAGGGAGAGAGGCAGCATACAGGTAATCATCAGGTAATCATCATCATCAGATAATAAATGATGAGGGCGGTACGTAGGTACCTCCGACATGCCATGTCACTTTGTCGTGCTGGCCTTACGCCTGCAGCACGCCACCAGCAAATCGGCATCGGTTGCGTACCGCCTTTTGGGCCTCCTGGCAGGACACTACCAAACTACCTCCTACAGCCTCTACAGCTAATGTACCTCCTCCTCCCTACACGAGTCTAGTCGACAGGTCGGGTACCTCCCGTCGATACGTACATACCTGACAAGTACATACCTGACAAGTACATACCTGACAAGTACACACGCATACACGCACACACGCACAGTCACACATACGCCCACTGCACACACAGACCTACAGTATGTACCTGTTCGCTGGCACTCAGAACCGGCCCGGCCATGAACTCCCGTGGGGCTCCCGTTCGTCTAAAATAAGTCAAGGCACATGTGCATCGCCGCAGCATCGGTACGATAAGTCCCTCTCCCCTCCTGCTTCCGCCGCGGCACTTATTGCATAGGTAGGTAGTTCAGGTTCTAGATCTTGTATCTAGCAGTACGTACCCACTTGCACTTCACCACGCCGGAAAGGCGAGCGGAAACGGGTGATGACACGCATCTCTCTATCTCTCTCTCTCTGCGCCTCTCTCTCTCTCTCTGTGCCTCTCCGCATCGTGGGATCCAGGTGGCACGACTCATCATTCACCACGCCGCATCTGCACTCTGCACTCTGCACACTCTGCACACAGTGCACACTGCAGTAGTATGGAGAACAAGCAGCCAGGAATGGCATGCCGAAAGGGCAGCCTAGTCGGGCCCGTTATTCCCGAGAGCGAGAAAAATCATGGATGACATTTTCTCCACTCTACACTCTACACAGATCAACAAACAAACAAAAAGGTTCTAGATGCAGCAGGCGTCGTCGTCGCGGGCACCTAAAACTGCCGGTGATTTGATCAGGAACCTGCAGCTACATAGGTACTTAGGTACAGAGGAGACTGAAGAGACCAGAGGTTGCCAAGGGCTGACGCTGGGGGGGAAGAGTCAGTCGTGTCGTGTGTCGTGTGCTCTGTGTCGTGTATCCTGTATCCTGTATCGTGTATCTATCGATTTTGCACAGCAACAAAGACTCGTCGAAGAAGAATCGGACTACGGTGCGTGCATTAGTATATTGGACTAGGTAGGGAAGAAGTGGAGGAGGGGATCAGACCAAAAGGCGGTGATTTCCGATAGGGGGACTCTGCCTGCCTGTCTCTCTCTCTCTCTCTTTCTTGGAGGGGGGGCCAGCTTGTTTGACGTGTACACCGACTTGTCAACTGACTGTGACTGTTTGTTTTTGTTCGAAAGAGGAAAAAGCTGGTTGGTGCGAGGGTTGGGTTGAGTTGGGTTGGTTTTGGTTTGGTCGGGTTGTTCATGGATTTGTGGTTTTGCCGAGTCCTGCCCGGCCAGTGCAGTTTGTGTACATGCCCGCCTTACTACAGGTACCCATCTTACAGTACGTTCGCCGAGTACGGAGTGCGCACCGACAGACTGACTTCGAGGACCCGCTGCTCTGGGTAAGGTAGGTAAGGTAGGAGGTAGGTAGTCAGACGGTCTTTATGGTGGTGTGAACCGCTGCTGCAGCCACTGATCGCACGCCGGCTTATCGCAGTCCTGGGACACTGGGGGGAAGCAAGATCACGATGACGGGAAAATTTCACTCTTTGGAGCAGTTGATGGGCATTGGTAGTGCAATAATACTGAAGGTAATCATCATCACCATCATCATCATTGTCGTCGTCGTTTTCGTCGTCCTCGTCATCTCCATCACACACCCTATTTTTCCATCTCTTGCGCTCACGCTCACTCTCACGCTCATGCTCACGCGGCTTACGTTGATCATGAGGAAAGGGAGGATCTACAGTCTCACCCATGTGCTGCACGCACTTTTTCTTCTGAGCTGGTGGGCTCTATGATCTGCACTTCCAAAAGGGCTGAAACCTGTATCGAAGTGCTTCCTTGCTCTGGACCTCGCTTGTCACGACAAGTTCTGCATATGTCCAAGTACGTGGTCATCAATGCTTTGACACATCTTTTGTTAGCTTATGGCAGCCTCTGTGGTGAGTGAGCTGACGTGACTTACATCGACATCTTCCCAGGCTCGGCCTTGCACGTTGTCGAGCTCTTCGACCGTCATGATCTTTCCGTTGGTGACTATGATAATCACAAGTAGTCAGCATGGAGCTGCGTCGTGTGAAGACTCGCCCGTCAGGTAGGAAGGTACATGTACTTACAGTAGCCAGCATGAATCTTGGCATCAATCTCAACTCGGCTATCCTCCGGAATCATCTCGTCTGGAATTGGCACTCTCTCGTGAATCGGAATGCCTTGCTCGACAATGGCATCATGCTTCATGTTGGACATGGACAGCATCCGGTCAATCTTAGTAATGCCGAGCCAATGCAGAATGTCGGGCATGAGCGCTTGGAAGCGCATGTCCTTCACTCCAGCAATATTCTCGGTTCGCTTGAAGTACTCACTGGCCTTGTCGGAACCACGCTTGCGTGCATTGTACACCAAGTACTTGGTGACCTCGCCCAACGCACGACCTTCCTTGCGGAAGTAGATGACGACGCCGCTACCCCCTCTTTGTGCTTCTTTCACTGCTTCCTCGATACCAAAGATCAAGTATGGCCGGCACGTGCAGATGTCTGACCCAAACACATCCGACCCGTTACACTCATCGTGCACACGCAGGGCAAGCTTGGAGTTCGGGTCGCTCATCTTCTTCGGATCCCCGAAGCAGTACACAGTGAGGCCTCCGATCGGGGGAAGGAACAGCTTGATGTCGTTTCTAGTGATGAGCTCAGGGTAGCTACCACCAGTATGTTCGAACAGCGATCGTCGTAGACTACCCTCGTCAATGCCGAAACGTTCCGCCACACCGGGTAGATACCATGTCGGCTCCACTGCGAATTTGGTGACATTCAGCTCGCCAGATTCGTTCAGGCAGATTTTTCCGTCGGGTACCAAGCGACCTTTGCGTACACTTTCGGCAAGTTCGGGCAAGATCATATGCGCTTTAGTCACTGCGATCGTGGGTCGAATCTCGACATTCTCGTTCTTGATGTAGTCATTGTACAACCACGGTGCGAGATGTCCCCAAGGATCCATTGCAACGATTTTCTTGGGGTCATACCATGCAGGAAACGGTCCGATATCCGCAGCGGGCTCAGTGTTGGTGAAATCAGGCTTGTGATCAGTGTCCATCTGCTTACTCGCGACTGCAAGTGCGTAATAGATACTGTACGAGCCTCCGTGAGCCCCAATCGCATTACGTCGCCGAATGGTAGAAGGATTGCGTGAGACTACTACTGGACCACGTTTGGCTGCATCGCGTGAGCCCCATTCCATAGGCGCAGGATCTACACCTGCTTGACCAGGATACGAGGTGAGGATGATCTTTGAAGTGACCGTGCTGGGTCGTCGGGCTGAAGGTGAGGCTGCCTGCTCGGTAGAAGTGCTGTTGGCATCCTTAACCAGTGCGTCATTCGAACCAATGCTGTCTCGCTCCGCAAGTCCTTGGGGGGCAAGCTTCGGACTGCTGGGGCCTAGATGAGGGCTTGGATAGCTCGCATCGTGAGCAATCCCATTCTGCGCCTGCTTGACACCAGCTAGGGCATTGACACGTCCGTTGATAGACTCCACGGTAGAGCTCAGCGAGTTGTGATTCTGCCGTAGATCGGTCTGTCCGTGTTCCAGCTTCGTGAGTTTCTCGAGGATCACGTCTAGCTTGCCAGCCATGTCGGATGGTATTGCGGTCATCTTGTCTGTTGATGGTAAGGACAGGCTGCTGGCGGGGGGAGGGGCAAGACGTTGGGGGAGAAAGCGAGTCTGATCAGGCCGAAAGAGGGTGATGAGTTTCGACGAAGAGATGGTATAGGTGTCACAATATGGCTGATCACAAGCCAAACGTAGAGAACAACAGAGAATATGTCGGCAAGGCGTAGAGGTTGCTACGTATAGAATAATATATGAGTGCTTCCGATAGGCCACCGCTGATAACCGGTAGGAGATCGCCGTTCCTCCTAGCGTACTGTGCGGACGTCCGCAGGAGGAGGAGGAGGTGGCGGCTGAAACACGAAGACACGTGATCGAAAGTGCTAATGCTCACGTTCGCTGAGTCAGGCTCGGAACGCCGGGAGCGGGGCTCTCGGAGTGCTCAGAGTCAGAGCGGGTCCAGTCAAATGGAGCCAAGCGTCATTCCTCACATTCCATTATCAGATTCGCAAGGGTCAACAACGGAACCGCTTAAAGCTTTCATCAACGAGCACTCAGCAACAGACACAACCTTCTTTCCACGACACAATCACGACACAATCACCACACAACCAACAGACTGCATTAGACATGGTGGGTACAGCATGCTATCGCCCATATCGACAGGATAATAACAATTACAGGGTAAACGCAAGGCTGCAAAGCGCGAAGGACCTAAGAAGAAGGTATGTACCTACCTAATAGACGCTGCCATGCGCCAACGCCCGTCGCAGTCCAGCGCTGACTCTTTCTAGCGTGAAGCACTCGCAACTTCCTTCAAGTGTGTCTTCTGCAACCACGAGACCTCAGTCAGCGTCAAAATCGATAAAAAGATGGGTGTCGGCAACTTGAGCTGCAAATCATGTGGACAAAACTTCCAGACGAGCACAAATTGTATGCGCAATACTCTCAATCATGTCGCGAGCATACACTGACCACTTACAGACCTCAGCTCCGCTGTCGACGTGTATTCTGACTGGATCGACGCCTGCGAAACTGTCGCCAAAGAGACGGCCGGTCCGCCTGCTCCTGCCTCCTCTTTCCGAGAACCACAAACCTCTGCGCCGCGCGCAGGCCTGGCGCCTGGAGAGAAATACACCGATGAAGATGCCGGGTTTATAGACGATGAAGACGCGGACGCTGAGGCTGATTATGCCGATTGAGCATTCTACGGTTTCGCGGCGGGATGTGTCGACGAGCGCTGCTCCACGCCAAAAGAGAAAGGAAAGGGTATATTCGAAACGCAACAAGCACCTCCACCGTCTCGGGGAACGGGATCGCGCACTTTTGCAGCATTATCTATAGATATGCACACATGTGTGCAGGAAGACGAAGGACCACGCGACCCTGAGAGCACGGGTTTGAGGTTGGTAGGGATGAGTCGTCCATAAATAAAGGTTCGGCCCCAGTTTATGGATGATCGGCAGGGCCAACATCGGCCGACTTGCCATCTGGAGTTCCCGCTCCGTACGCGAGGGAATGACGATAGTACCTTATGATACATATCCAACCTCCTACCAGGTCAGGTCTGCTGAGACAGAAACATCAATCTCGCGCAATTTGCGCTTGGCATTCTTCTGTAGTGCATCATTGTGGCTCACGTGTGTGACACACACAAGACGGCAATGAGGCAAAGTGGATAAAACAAAGAAATATGATAAGGAATTCGAGTTCACATGACATGCATTAAGATTGAGGTATGTGAGATTTCGTACTGCTCCTTCACTTCGGTGTCTTTTGCGGTACGCTTGCAGGCCGACACCCAGCATTCACTGCACCCAGCGCAACTGCCAAAGGCACATCTGCATGAACATGGCTAAATCACCTCACAGTCAACATTCACATTGCGGCTAGAGACGAGACTTTCCAGGCAGCGTGTTCGTGGAAATCATATCTACACACAGTCATCGAATCAGTCCTGATACGGAAACTTTGCTCGCGATGGACGATGCAGCTGAAAAGTCTACTGAGCTCCCAGGAGCGCCATCCAACATATCTGCTGGGCGGAGGACCAGTGAGCGGCCTGGTACACCGGCTACGGCGACCTCAGAAGCACCAACGTTGATACGGGAGTTTCGGACAGAGCCCAAATGGCTCGACAGAGATCATGAGAAAACTGGTGGCAGTGAAGCCGCGGACTGGCGAAAGGAATTCGTGAAAGTGATTGAGGAGTACACCAAAGACATGACCACGACTGAACGCACAGAGTTCTTTGAGGCCTGCATAACTCGAAATAAGGATCGCTATATTCAGACCTTTGCCGCATATTACGGAATGCATCCAGAGCACATTCCTGATCGCCCGGGAGGAGTAAAGAGCACCAAGAAGGAGCGGGACGGCATGGTCGAGAGCCCAGAAGTGTTTGAGAAACAAAAGAAGCTCTTCAAGGTGTGTGGAGTCTGCAGAGATTGATGCCGTTGTCCACCGACATTGTGTAGGACGTGAGCGAGTGATGTGCTGACAGTGCGTAGACAACATGGCTTAGAACCAATGAAGAAGATCCCTTCTGTTCGAAGCAAGCCCCTCTAAACGAAGTTACAACTGGGCCCAGGAACGAGTCGGATCCATGCGCAGAGCCACCGAACTGCCAGCACTGTAGGAAAGGCGAGCAGAAGCAGAAGTGGCTCGCCCCAATCAAGAGTATCAGGAAGGCACTATCGAAGAAGTCTCAAGTCCAGCTCGGTGTTACTCCAGCTACGATCCTGCAGGACGACGTTACAGTGTCAACGGCTCGTCTTCCCAGGGCTTCCATCAAAGATGAGGATATTAGCGGTCGTTCGTCGCTCAAAGAGCTGTCGACACCGCGGGGCAGACCTCCGATGTGGCCTCCTACAGAACATGCACAGCATGTCGAGCAGCAGGCCTAGCAGCCGATCCACATCAAGGGTCACAGGTAGAATACAGCTCCAGAAGGTATGCCTACTGCGGTCTGAAAGTATGCCAATACTTCCACCAACCAGGATTCCACGCAGACTCGAAAATCCCACGCCCCAAGACTGCATGCGATATTCCTGACTACGACATTGCTCTTTCTATGCTCTCCTGGACCCGATCAGCACAGGTCCTCACTTCGGAGCATGGAATGAAGACCGAGCATTGATTGAGACACATCGAAACCATGTTGCATTGAGCAGAACATCACACGAAGGAGGGCGCAATACATGGGACTCGAGCGAAAGCAAACCATGAGTCTGGAGAAGGCACCAAAGTACATCGACATGTTCTAAAGAGCTCATAACGTACATACACGGGCCTTGAAATAAATAAATTTCAACTCAGGTAAACCGCTACCTCCCGTCCCAAGGAAATGATGTATCGACAGTATCGTCCTTGCATGTAGATGTATCTAGCCAAGATTGGTATAGAGCTTCAAACAAGGACTAGTCGGGCTTACGTCACCAGGGACCCGTCCAAGGGACACTTTCAGGACTGCCAAAGTTCCACTGCACTACATGTACGTGTATACCTTATGACTTCTATATTTACACTTTTATCCCTATACCATGTCAGCCCACTGAACACGTCTTATGGACCATGACGATGAGCACGGGGTGCGGGCTCCCCGCTACGATGGAGAGGATGTCTCGCCAACAAGTGAGGCGGAGCTGAGAGGCTGGTATTCCACAGGTCTGGCGGCGGAAATATATGCTGTCTGTGGAGTCGGTATGTCGCCAAAACCATCGATATATGATCAGTACTGGTGTTGATCACTCTCCTTTGTGCAGGATCATTTGCGCCTGTGACTTTAGAGCAACTTGCGAGGGAAGCTGGCGTGCTGCGGTCCGATGGAGTGACACCATGTATTCAACAGCACGAGAATGCCACCAGGTTTACCAGAATCGTTCGCAGTGCCGTTGAGTCACTACTGATCACGCGCGACGAGGGCGATGTGAGCAGTCAATGCATCATTAAGCCCTTTGGTCGGACCATGGCTACCAGCAGCTTCGCCCTCTACACGTTCTCCATCGCCGTGCTCGTACAGGCGTTGGTTTTGATCTCCTTCAGTCCTGTGGCAGATTATGGCACGTACCGCAAGAGATTGCTCCTGAGCTTTGCTTTCGTGGGCGCGGGGGCTACAATGGCCATGGTTCTGGTATGGCCAGGAATCTACCTTGTTGGATCTCTTTTCACCATCGTTGGCGTGGTTTGCCTTGGGTCCACATTTGTGTTGCTCAACTCCTATCTCCCCTTGTTGGCTTCCAACCACTCCCAGGTGAGGGCAAAATCTCACGAGAGTCTTTCTCAAGCTGGAACACATAGGCCCGTCACCTCGCCGGAATTAAAGCTTTCGACGCAGATTTCTTCTCGAGGCGTGGGTCTGGGTTATGCAGCAGCGGTCTCGACACAGGTGCTGAGCATCGGACTACTCGTGCTGCTCAAAAAAGCCCACTTCACATCTGAGTCCACGCCTCTCCGTGTCGTGCTTCTCTTCGGCGGCATCTGCTGGTTTCTGCTGACCTTGCCGGGTGCACTCTGGCTTCGCAACCGACCGGGCCCGCCACTGCGCATCATTGAGCCCTGGAAGTCGAAGCTACCCATTGCTTTGCAGTATGCCCGATTCGCATGGTTGTCTGTCTGGACGACAGTGAAAATTGCTGCGAAGCTGCGACAGACCTGGATCTTTCTGATCGCCTGGTTCTTGCTATCGGACGCCATTGCCACCGTCAGTGGCACAGCCATCCTATTCGCACGGACCGAGTTACACATGGGCACGATACCTATCGCGCTCCTGTCAATCACTTCGATCGGCTCCGGACTGGCTGGAGCCTTCGCCTGGCCCATCATCTCGAGACGCTACGGACTCGCCACGAAACAGACGATTATCGCCTGCATGATTCTCATGGAAATCATCCCCTTTTACGGCTTACTCGGCTTCATCCCTTTCATCCAATCTCTCGGATTTCTCGGTCTCCAACAAATCTGGGAAATCTACCCCTTGGGCTTCGTCCACGGCTTCGTCATGGGTGGTCTATCATCCTACTGCCGCGCCTTCTACGGCGAAATCATCCCTCCCGGCTCCGAAGCCGCCTTTTACGCTCTCTACGCCATCACTGACAAAGGTAGCTCCGCCGTTGGCCCCGCCATCGTCGGAGCAATTGTCGATGGACTCGGTACCATCCGACCCGCATTCGGGTTTTTAGCAGTGCTGATTGCCCTGCCTATACCTCTGGTCTATATGATTGATGTCGGCCAGGGCCGCGCGGATGCCGTGGCTTTGTCGAAGCATGCGGGACTCGCGGCCGCGGACGATCAACCTATACGCATGGAGGATTATGATCATGTGGACGAGTATGATACTTCGGCCGGATTATTACGGCGGAGTTCGGAGGAGGAGGCATGAATGAAAATGAAAACAAAAAGATCTTGGGCACACGCATATGTATGTGTGTCATGTCAACACCACAATAGAACGACGACGAGTCTCAGTGTCGTTCGGTCGGTCGGTCGGTCGGTACATGTATGCTTCCACTGTTTGTTTGTTTTTTCTCGCGCGCTCTGCCGGAAATTATACTACTTCCTACATACAGTACGTACCAGGTAGCGGGAGATTCAAAGCTATTCCAGTTTCTCCTTGCAATAGGAGGCGGGTTTCTCAGCTAGCAAACACAGGTATGAAGAGTTTTATTCTAGACAAGCGCAAAAAGGGTCAAGCCTCAGGAGTCAGCAAGGTATAATATGTACAGTAGGTACAGGTACCTGTAATCTTGCGTCGAATTTACACGACAAGTATCCGAGATGAACGGTCTCTTGGCTATATATGTACCCAACTAGGCGCGTACCTACTTGCCTACAGTACCTCCACGTCCCTGAGGTACAGGTTGTAGGTACAGTCGTCGTGTTGCCTTCCACACTATCTGAGACACACTCGGCAACCGAGCGACGGCGGCTCGGCATTAGCATGGTATGTATTGAAAACCAGCCAGTAGAATAGTAAGGTAAGGTACAGTAGATGGGGGAAAAAGAAGAAAAGAACAGAAATCGTATCAAATCGTATGCACTGACTGAATCGCTGCAAGCAAAGTCTCACTCATTCAATATGTGCCTTTCCTATCCTTCGTACCTAAGGTACCCAACTTTCTATACACACTATTTTGGCCCATCGCGAACAAAAAGAGGGGGTATTCAAAAAAGGACTTTATACTGATACAAAAGAACATGGTGGATGTTTATTTAATTTCCTTATCGTCTGCCCGACGGAGGTGGGAACCCGCCGCCGGGAAATCCCCCACTTTGCGGCGTCGGCCTCCTAAGCAGAGGCGTTTGTCGATCGTCTGGTGGTGCCCTTTGCCCATAACGATCCAGCATAGGAGCATCTCGCTCCCTGGGAAAGGGAGGTTGCTGCTCCCCAAAATGTCTGCGCTCATGCTCCATCTGTTCCCGATGACGCTGTTCTTGCATAGCGGCTTCTGTTTCATTCCGTGAAATGTCTCGGAGATTCATGCTACCCATGGGCTGGCGACCGCTTCCGAACGGAGTGCCGCCATATGCCTGCATTGGCTGTGGAGTCTGCATCGGTGGACCTCTCGAGTAGTACGCCTCACGTCGTCGCATTTCGTCCATGTGGAGTGCCTCGCGCTCGCGCTCGCGCATCGCGTTCTCGTGCTCCATGCGCTGCTGCTGCTGTTGTTGTTGTTGTTGTCGTTGTTGTTGTTGTTGTTGTTGTTGTTGTTGTTGTTGCTGCTGCTGCTGCTGCTGCTGTTGTTGTTGTTGCTGCTGCTGCTGTTGATGTTGTTGTTGTTGTTGATGTTGATGTTGATGCTGATGCTGCTGGTAGGCTCTGGCTTGTTCTTCCTCGCGACTCATGTAGCTTTGAGTGCCACGAAAGGGTTCCATGATGGAAGGCCCCTGATTGGCGGAATTGCTATGCGAATGATGAGCACGATTTGGAGCCTGAGGGGGCGCCTGCGAGAACGGCTGCTGCTCCTGTCGTGCATAAGGATTGTTGAGCAGTGGTGCTTGCGATGTCGGTGGAACATTTCCCAGCATTGTACGCCCTTGCTCCCGTTGTGACTGACCGGCCTGGGTGAGCGAGGAGTTTCTCGAATGACCATGCATTGTGGGGGGTGGAGATGGATTGGCGCGAGCAGATGGATTGAGACTTGATAGAACTGTCCTGTGAGAGGTGTATGGGTACCCGGACCGCCCGTCTCTGGCATCCCGATCAAGCGGCGCCGGCGCCGGCGGACTTGGATGCGAACCATGCGACATACGAGGTTGCCACTCATGCTTGGATGCTTGTTGCAGCGACGGTGTGCTTCCGCTTCCCGGCTCTTGTTTCAAAGCTGCTGGCGAGGGGCCGGGAGTGGACAATGACTGCCCGAACGTGCCACGATGGTATTGCGAGAGTGGTGCAGAGTGCTGTCCAAATCTTGGCGCAGGCACGTTTGTCATGGGCTGTGATGCAGGCGTAGAGCTGAATGGTGGTGCAGGGGACGCCACCCTCGTTGTCGCTGCAGACGGCAGACTGTCGCGCTTCACCGGGGCTTTCGTTTCTTCTTGGTCAGAATTCAAAAGGGACATCAGATTTGATTTCTTGGGCGGCTCAGGCGCGGGGGTGGGTGCTGATGATGGAGTCTGTACAGGCATTGGCGGTTGACGTGAAGGACCTGATGTTGGCACCGAGCCAGGACGAGCAGATTCCAGCGCGGGCGGTGATGGGTTGTACGGTCTGCTCAATGCAGACGTCGTGCCAGACATTGCTGGTATGCCAAATGCGGGCACTGATCCTGCAGATGGATTAGGATTCACGAGAGCTGGTGCTCTCGAAATCCCACCAGAAGAGAATTCGTTGCGTGAAGGCGTTCCAACACGCTCCTCATACCCTCGCTGTCGTTCCGGTGGCATTGGAGTATGATGCAGAGGCTGATGTAAGCTGACAGGTGATGCATGAGTGAAGGGGTTGATTGGATGTGAGCGATGCTGTCCGTGGCTTGGTCCGAGAGACTGTCCGTGACTTGGCTGCCCGTGACTTGGCTGCCCGTGGCTAGACTGCCCGTGACTAGGCTGCCCGTGACTGGGCTGCCCGTGATTAGACTGCCCGTGATTTAGCTGAGCATCATGTTCGTTCTGAAGGCGAAGTGCTCGGTTCTGCTCTGCGATCAAGGTGTGCTCCAGGGATTGCAAGAACTCAACGGGGGGTGCGTTGGAGAGCGTACGTGTAAGTGGAGGAGCTGGTTGACTGCGCGGGGGCACAGGTGAGGGACCTTGGCTTACGGGAAACATCGAGGTGGATTGCATGCTCAGACGGGACTCAGGCCTGTTTTCTCCAAGTATCCCAAATCGTGCGCCTAGTGGATGCTGCAAGCCGACTCGGTTCGCTGGAACAGCTGAAGGTACAGTTGTCGCTGGCACCGCTGCAGGTGGCATAGGGCTTGGCACTGCGCGCTGAGACTGAATGGGAGTCCCCTCAGCTGAGCCAGCAAACCTTGGCTTGTTCTGCAGCTGTGGCGGAGAGCCTTGTTGCATCACGGGAGGCCGTTGGACTATTGCGGGTTCATCGATGTCCATGGCATCGTTCTGCGGAGCAAGCGCGCGCGGAGTGCTCGTTTGGGGGTTGTCATACTTTCTCTTGGTTATAGGCGTCGGGGTCGGTGGAGGACCCATATCTTCTCCTCGTGCTCGTCTTTGATCTGCTTTCTCCGCCAACTCCGCAAGGCTAGACTGGCCGCCATCGACCTGTCGCTGATAATGATTTTTGATCATAGTTTGAGTCTTTGTTCCCATGTGTGCACTAATAGCACTAAAATCAGTACCAAAATGTGCAATGTGCTTCCGAAAGTCATTTTGCTCAGGGACAGACCAGTAGCTTGAAGCACTCTGCTTGGCAGAGGGCACCAATGGCCTGCCCGCGTCTGCTTCTTCAGCCGCCACAGGTGGTTGCATGGCATCTTGACTGAATACCACATGGCTGTCATGCTGCATCATGGAATGATGGCCACTGTGCAGATTAGCTAGCAAATTGGCCTCGTCTAGGCTCGCTCTGCCCATTCTTAAAGCTTCATCTTTTACTTGAGGCGGAGGCTGCTTGTGCGGCGACATTGAGAGTGCCGTTGCCGCGGCCAATGTCGCCAGTGGAGCTTTAGGTTTCCTTCCAGGCTTGCCTTCGCCAGCTCGACGCTGTTTCTTCGCGGGTTTTTCGTCTCCAGTGCCGTCCTGCTTGGATGCCGTGCCAGCCTTCTTGGCAGGAGATGGGTTCGCAAGAGAAGCCTTGGCTTCAATTTCTCTCTCGCCAAAAGTAGTTGGCGCAGCAGCTCGCTTAGGTCTTCCAGTGTTTGTATCCGTCTGTGTAAGGTCCTCGCCTCTATTCAAGTCAGCCATGAGTGCGGAGCCACGAGAGGGTTTGGAAGCTTTGCCACCCCTGCCTCGACGAGCTCCTTTGAGCTTCTTCTTGTTGTCTCTGAATCTTCCATCCCACTTGTTGGCATAATAATGATGGATACAGTCCTTGTACGTGCGGCCCTCCAGTAACGACGCGATCTCTCCCCACTTCTTCGGTGTCTCCTTAAACGCAGCAATGAAGACGTCCTGTTCATGCTCGGTGAACGTGTCCGGAGGTGGCTCGTATGAGAATACTCGCAGCAGCTTAGTAGGGTCGCGCAATCTGTTGGCGTTGACGAGTGTGTCACGAATGACCACTGCTCTTGTCTCCAAGTCGGGTAGCTGGGCTTCCTTCTCCATATCGGCCTGGACTTTCTTCGCTTCCCGGTCAAGCTTCTCTCGCTCGATCCGAGCTGTCTCTTCCGACTCTTTGATTACTCGCTCAATCTCATATTCACTGCTGTTCTTGTGCAACCGTCTGCCTTCAAGAATTGGATTCGGCACCGGCAGGACAGGCGCTTCAATTACGGGGCCAGGCTCGGTAGACAATTGTCGTTCCAGCTTGTCATGATCCTCTTTGATCCTGTCTAGCTCCTCGCACTCCTCGCGCCACTGCATGTAGGTTTCACCAAACTCGGCCTCTGCGTCATATTCGATATCCCGCTCAGCTTTGAATTCGTCCTCAAGAAATGCCATGCCATCCTGCTTTTCGATTTCGATCTCTTGAACGATATCGTGGAACAAATCCGAATCTTGTAACGACAAAGCCTCATCAGCTTTGAGCAGGTACGGCAGCGAGACTGGTTCGGGACTTCGTCTGCGCGGAGCATCGGTCATGTCTTTCAAGATTCCCGCATCTCGGACCACAACCGTTTCGTCTTGGGTTGCATAAGGGGTTGCAATATCTGGACCTTCTTCGCTACCTGAAGAGTGAGTAGCGGAGGGCATGTCCACGCTAGTTCCTTCGGTTTCGCCCTCCTCGACATCCATTGGTTCGTGTCGTTGCTCTTGGGCGCGCTCGAGATCTTTGAAGGAGAGGCGAGCTAATCTAGCTATCGATTCGAGTGGTGAGGTCGCACGAAATTTGGCAGCACTGAGATCATGCAGCTGTGCTCGAAGTTCTCGCTCTCTTCGTGCGTGTTTCGCTTCCAGGAGAGTGGCGTCCTCGTCTTCATCGAGTTCGTCGTCCTCCTCGTCACTGCTGTCGATGATCTCTTGCTCCGAACGTGGAAGAGTACCCCCGAAGAATGAAGCATGCGTGGTTGGCTGGCCTGGATTTGACGAAGACTTCCGCTTCGCAGGCTCGGACTCAATTTCGGTACATTCCTCAATCTTGCCACTGTCCGCAGAATCGAATTCGTGCGGCTGACCAGCCGAGTCGTCGTGTTGCTGCTGGTGAGCAGTAGCACCAGTATGACCATCCATGTTGGTTGCCATACTATTACTTGGGTCGTTTTTTCCCTTCTCATCGCCATTAGCGTCACGCTTAGCAGGTACAGTAGCGTTACCCTTGTCGCCAAAGGCGCTTGCGCCCGCCTGAGGTCTCCGCCATTGATTCCATTGAAGGTGATTCCGAGGCCCAGAAGGTGCAAAGGGAGGTCGCTCGGATGGACGGTTGATCGCAGGCATGATGCCCGAGCCTGCTCGAGGAATCATGGGTGGCGCCCGTGCAGCCTTTGGTGCAGTAGGGATACTTGACACAGCTACTTTGGGAGATACACTGAACGACTGCCTGCGTGGGCCGGAAGGTGCAGTGGGAGGTGGAGTGCCCATACGGGGTGGTCCCGCTGTGGACTGAAACCCGCCTGTATCAGATCTAGGGGAGGTGAAAGGAGGTCGAGGGGATAGCGAAGGTGGTACGATAGGGGCACGTATCGCCTTTGGGCCGGTCGGAGCAGCTAGATCGTGACGAGGTGCTTGCGGCGGATTGAGAGGAATCGACTGACCCTGTTGCGACAGTCCAGGTCGCGCTGTTCCGGGAGATGGCGGCATTGACGAAGGTGGATGTGCCTGATGTGGCTCACTCCGACTTTGCGCTGGCATATTCTCCAAAGACCTTACGCCGTGAAGCCTGTTACTCGAAGGCACAGCAATATCAAGCTCGAGCGCACGAGGAGCTCTCGGGGCCATTGGTGGAGGACTCGCATGATAGGCCTTAGGTGCAATGGGAGCAGCTTTGGGAGCAGTAGGTGCATTGCTTGGCGGAGCAGGTCGATCGTCTACGAGTGCATGCGACATCTCTGACGCATGCGAAAAGTCCGGTGCGCCAGTAGGTCGTGCTTCTGGCACATTCTTGGGCAGTGCTTGAGGGGCCTGATTGTTTGCGGAGGTTGGAGCGATAGAGAAGCTGAATGCTGGCACAGGCGGCGCTTGCGTGGGGGGACTGGATCCTCGTGAGCCATAGCGTTGTGCTGCGGCGTCGGCTCGACCATTGAGGTAAGCAGGTGTTTCTGGCGGATGATCTCGTCTTTGAGCAAGAGCCGGCATGGGAGCTGTTGTCGAGGGCCGTCGCAGGCCCGTGTCAGCCCCAGAGCTTTCTATGATAGCCAGTCGTTCGGGATTAATCTGAGGCGCAGCAGCTGCCGAGTGCGTTGCATTGGCATTCGCGATGTTGTCGTTTGAAAGACGGCGTTCCATTCTGACTGGGGGTTGGTCTCGTCTCCCGCGATCCAGCTCTCTTTCCCGCTCCCTTTCCCTGTCTGGCCATTCTGGTCGCCTCTCGTCCTCTCTGCGATCATAGCGCCGATCGTCTCTGCGATCTGGCTCCCGGCCATCTCGAGACAGGTCGCGCCCAAACCGCGACAGCGGCGGGCTGCGCTCTCTGCGAGCCGGAAACAAGTCGCCACCTCGCTCATCTAATGTGCGTCGTCCTCCACGACCACCGCCTCTGAAGTCAAAGTCGCCTCGTCCACGACCTCTGAAGCCACCACCTCTGTAGGCTGGACCAGAGAAGGGGGCATTGTCCGAATAGTTGGAGCTGGCGGAAGGTGGACCATCTCGCGACGACCTTCGTGCAGCGCGGACATCAATTTCGCGTGGTGGAACCTGAAAATCTCGCTGGTCATTGAATTTCCTTGGCGGTGATCGCTCGCGTAGTGGAGGTGAGCGTTCCCTGCGATCCTGGTAGTCACGCTCTCTGAACGGCCGCGCTCCTGTTCCTAGCGGGGGTGCATCTCGCAGTGATGGCCGTGCAATGTTACCAGCCTGGCCAGCAATGGGGGGACCGCGTGAAGCTCCATCAAACTGCGATCGTGGCCCTCGGGGCGCGTCTGAGCCATTGCGCGTCTGTTGTCGCGCATCAAATGCGGTCGCACTCGAGCCTCGTCTATCGGGGAAGCGAGCTGGTGAGCGTGATCGGTCTGCTGGTCCTCTGTAATTCGAGCCGCCTCGATAAGCCATTCAGGAACGATACGAGGAGCGTAGGTGGCTCCGCGGTGGTTCAAATGCTTGGCGCCGCCCGGGAAGCTAGGTAGTCATCGGGGACTGCCTCTTTGGTAGGGAGAGAAAAGCGGGCGCGCCTATCACGCGGCTGGGTTGACCAACGCGTTGCGTGCGATGTGCTGCGCAATACTGGCTTTCGTGGTGCCGTGGTCGAGGGCGGTGTTTTTCTGAGGAAATTGTGTGAGTCGCCGTCAACTGAAGGCACGTCGCAAGCGCTCGGGCAAGTCAAGCCACAAAGCGGGTAAAGAGTAGCGGATCGTTGGCCCCGGCTCGAACTCTTCTGCAGGCGTCTGTCCAGGTGGAGAAAAACGGGCAGATGCTGGAGGCGAGTAGAAACACGGTCGGTCGAGCACAATCAGATTGCTGCAATACTGCAATAATAACACTGTGGTCTCCGTGAGCAGCGCGCCCTGGGAGAGCAGCGGACGCGTCCGATGGTGCGCCGGCCACGGCGTCGCTTCGTCTCTCGCTGTCGTCGGTGTTCCTGTCACGCACCTAGGCGGCCCTCTCCCAGACGCTCTCTTCCGAGGCCTATATGTCCCTGGCGTCTGCCAAACAAACGCAGAGAAGTCGCTGAGATGCTCAGTCTGCTGCCCTCTGTGTCCTGGGCTCCGTCTTGGCGTATCCTGAGGGCGATGAGGGCTTTTTCACGGAAGTGAGGGAGTCATTGTGTTGAGGCAAAGGTCGTGGAGCCAAGCAAAGCCTCTCCAGGCTCAGGCTCTACTGTGTCTACTAGCAGGCGGACGATCGTGAACGCAGGCTACGCAGCGTGCGTCCAATCAGAAAACCTACCGGGCTACTGGTCTACCCTGCACCGAGGGTCCCGTCCTCGTTTCACTTGCTTTCAGATCCCTTGAATCGCGCCCATGAGCAGTCCCAAAGTAGGAACCAACAGACAAACAATGACACACTGGCAGATCTGAGACGATGCTACCACCACCGCATACTTTTGTTTCGAGCGCGGCCTCGACAAGCACTGAGGAGATGACAGAGACACCACCACCACCACCATCTCACGAAGCCTCCTGCAGCACGCTTCCGAGCGAGAAGCTGTCGCTAGTACCTCCTAGCGTCGTGCAAGGTGCGCACAGGTGTGTCTGTAACTCTGTACGGCTGTCGTGCGTATGGATCCGGCCGGGCCAGGCTTGCACGTCGGGAGTGCTAGGTGGTGGAAGTCTAAAAACGCCTGTAGACATGTAGTGTATTATGTATACATGACCTACCTGACTAGGTGTCATGTCGTAATCGAGCGTCCCCGTTCCTGGACTGCAAGCGATGGATTGCATCTGCACTACAGCTGGAGGGAGGTTAGGTATGTACTTGCACAGCAGCATCGGTGCAGTCTCGTGCTCGTCGGTACAGTACCTCAGGTACATGTATGAGAGCCGCGACACACGTCAGACTCGTGCCTGGTTCCACTGGTCAAGGTACAGGTACATGTAGCGGGCGCGAGCAGAGACGGACTGACCGTCCCAAGATATCCTTGCCCGGGGTCGGATCTCAGGCAAAGTCACGGAATTAGCCTGGCGCGCCGCCACACTCACACACACTCCAGCAAGCCCATGGGCCATGGACACGTGCCGGCCATCGATTTCCCAAGTCCGAGCGTGGGGCAACCCAGCAAATATAGGCTTTGTCTCATTTTATGAGGAATTTGACGACAACAACCCGCATCATCCAAATGGAGTCCAATAATACCCAGTCCTTGCCCAACAGTGCGCCTGTAGGTGCTACGGGCGCAGTGCTCAAGGCCTCCGACCCTGTGCCGGAGAGCGCGGTACCTGTCAAAGGACTGGATTTTGATGCATTCGCAGATCGCAATGTCACGGTCGCCGAGCTGGTCGAAAATCTGGCAAATGTGGGGTTCCAAGCTACGTCGATCGGACAAGCCGTCGATATAGTCAATGGCATGGTACGTATCTTGACTCGATATCTTCCTTGATTCCTCAACTCCCACTGAGCTTCAGGACTTTGTTGACACCCTTTCCCAGCGTACCTGGCGTGATGCAGAGACTGGTGAGAGGACGACTATCTTCCTTGGTTACACTTCGAACCTGATCTCATCTGGTCTGCGCGAGACTCTCCGATGGCTTGTACAGCACAAACATGTCTCCGCCATTGTGACCACGGCTGGCGGCGTGGAGGAGGATTTCATCAAATGTCTGGGAAACACCTATCTGGGCTCATTCGATCAACCTGGAGCAGCCCTTCGAGCCAAGGGCATGAATCGAATCGGAAACTTGTTAGTGCCCAACGATAATTATTGCCACTTTGAAGATTGGGTGATGCCGATTCTCAACAAGATGCTCGAAGAACAAGAGGACTCCAAGTTATCCGAAGAGCCAACACATTGGACGCCAAGCAAAGTCATTGCCCGCCTGGGTAAAGAGATCAACGATGAGCGATCGGTGTACTACTGGGCATACAAAAACGACATCCCCGTATTCTGCCCAGCGCTTACTGACGGAAGTCTCGGTGACATGCTCTACTTTCATACCTTCAAGTCCTCTCCGCAACACTTACGCATCGACATTGTGGAAGACATCAGAAAGATAAACACAATCGCAGTGCGTGCGAAACGTACGGGCATGATCATCCTCGGGGGCGGCGTTGTGAAGCATCACATCGCTAATGCAAATTTGATGCGCAACGGCGCTGAAAGCGCTGTGTACATCAACACTGGCCAGGAGTTCGACGGGAGTGATGCTGGTGCCAGGCCAGACGAAGCCATTAGTTGGGGCAAGATCAAAGCTGACGCTGCGAGCGTGAAGGTACGGTTCTGTTCTGCAATTCTAGTACACGCTGCCAACACGCAATCTGACACGTATGTACCTAGGTATATGCGGAGGCTACAATTGTTTTCCCTCTCATCGTCGCTGCAACTTTTGCCAAGGTTGATGATGCTTGAGGTTGCGCGCAGTGAGCGCCCAACCTCGAGTTGCATTGCCAACGCGGACTTGCGTAAGGCACCTACCTCCGTACCTACAGTACTGTCTACCTAGAAGGGATGATTTGAGCTCAGTGCGCTCACCAGGCCGACGT
Source organism: Sphaerulina musiva SO2202 (assembly GCF_000320565.1). Taxonomy (NCBI): domain Eukaryota; kingdom Fungi; phylum Ascomycota; class Dothideomycetes; order Mycosphaerellales; family Mycosphaerellaceae; genus Sphaerulina; species Sphaerulina musiva. The sequence goes on along the minus strand of NW_016017388.1, from coordinate 608,685 downwards.
GCATGAGCACAAGCTGCAGGGTTGACGTGGTCATCCAATTCTTCACATTTCACACGGGATACCAAGCAAGCTACTGCGTCAGGAGGTTCGTCGTGTCTTCTCTCATGGAAGGAACATACTCGAAATCAATTCTAGGTAGGTGCCAGCGCACGCTGCCCGGCGAACGTCGACTTCCTTGTCTTCATGGAAGTCATCTTCCTCTTTCCCCGTCCTGTTTGTCCTTGCCTATTTCCGCGAGAGTGATGAGACGCGCTAAGCCGATAGTATCTAAAGGTTGACACGGACACGGACCCTGTGCCGCGAGGCGAGGCCCCACCCCACATCATACCTGCCCTTAGTACCTACCTCCTAGCGCGCTTCTGCCTTCCGGTTAGCTACCACCATGTCGCCTGCCTGCCGTGCAAGTGAAGCCGGCAACGACAAGAGGTATTCACATACAGCAGACAGACAGGCAGACAGACAGACAGACAGATAACCAGGACGACATCCTCTTACCCATCACTTGTTGCACCCTCGTACTCGTACTCATCACTCCACACATTAATCACAGGTCGATCCCGCAGTCGGAAGACAGCTAACAGCTCGCATGCGCGAGCACAACAGAAAGCTACTATTGTCACGACTTGGCCATTGTCGACGCCTCCAGCCACCACCGAAACAACCAGTCATACTTTTCATCCACCAACCAGGCCACCAACTCGCTTTCATCCACTTCCGCCCTTCGTCGCTGACAACCATACCCATCACTCGTCAGCTCTCCAGTACGGACACTGCTTGATCACCTGAACCACACCACACCACACTCCTGCCCTACCTTCTCGATGGACCTGCCTGTGCCACGTACTGGCGGCAGTCCGCTGCGCGACCGGCGCTCCACACCTCCTCTACCGTACCTCCGGACGGCTATGCCTATTGACATCCAGGGCTTCCCGCCTGAAGTTGCAACGCCAGGCTCGCCCGCTCTGAATCAGGTCGGCATGCCCACAGAGCAACCTGCACCCTGGAACCCGAGGGACGAGGACACTCCGTATCCCCATCCTGATCCCGGAATCGACTTCACAGACCAGTCTGATAGCGAGAACGACGAGCGTGACCACGATGCCGGCGACGACGCTGCTAGTGACACTTCCGCTGGTAGAAGTTGGCAGCCGCTCGAGCAAGACCCTGTCGAGAACAAGGAGCCATGTCAAGATGAGCTGCTGTACATCGAAGCAAGAGAAGAGCATAGCGCGTTGGACGAGTCATACTGGCATGGGACCACATTCATCGACGTCGAAGACCCCGAAATCACTGTGATTGAGACCGGTGTCATCGACTGGACAATACCGTCCTTTCATGGCACAGCCGAAAAGCCGGTCTCTGTCGATGTCATGCGCTCTGAGGTCGTACACATTGGCGGATACGGCTGGCAGATCAAGTTCTACCCTCGGGGGCGTCGATCGGAGTACCCAAGTGTCTACTTGGAGAATGTGACTATGCAGTCGCCAGACTTTGAAGAGACCGAGGATTTTGAGCAGCCGCCGTTGCCGTTTCTCGAGTGCCAGCCTAAGATCAAGAAGCGTCGCTCTGTTGCCGCTCAATTATCTGTGGTTCTCTACAATCCTTCCGAGCCTCGTGTGTACAATCATCGCACCGAAGCGCATCAGTTCCACAAGAAGTCACCCGACCTTGGCTGGAAATATTTCACAAGATACCCAAGATCGCAGATTGCTCTCCGTCAACATGGGATGCGCAAGGCTCTCTTGACCGACGACAAACTGGCCTTCCGCGCCTACATTCGCGTCATGAACGATCCCACGGGATGCTTATGGGACAGCAGCCAAAAGACTGCCGATGAAATGACTCAAATCACTGGCTTGCGGCCATTCACCAAATCATTGCCGTACGTCGCGGCTGCCTTACCACTACTGCACTTTTCACCGTTTCGCGAGTTCATCAAGGATCTGCGACTGCCCGGGCAATTCGGTGATTATTTTCAGAACTTGCTCTTCAAAATGTTCACTCGCAGACGATCAGCTCACTTCGGGCGCACTGGCACAGCAGTAGAAGCTGACGCAATGGAGGCTCTGTACCGCTTGAGGGCAGTTTTGATGCACGAAAGTGGCCAGGATGCGGAGATAGCACGCAAGTTTAATGACCTTGTTGGCGATTTCCACCCTGAGCGCAACTATGCTTGTGGCTTCAACCGGCTGGACACAAAGAACCATCCATCTATTCAGTCAGCTGTGAATAAGCACACGACCTTGCTGAACACGCCGCAACTGCTTACACTTGAACTCACCAGACAAGAACATGACAAAGTGCAGCGCAAGTGGCAAAAGATCACGAATCGTGTCGAAGTTCCTGATCATCTGGAGGTGTCAGGACAGCATTACACATTCTTTGCCTTCATCACGCACTGCGGACACCTTCAATCAGCCAGGTACAATGCATACGTGCGGCCTCACGGCATCGGACAAGGCTGGTACGCCTATCACGACGGGCGTGTCACGAGAATGACGGAGAAACAGGCCCGTGAGAAGCATTCTGGAATTGCACCGCCAGGCGAACAGAATGCACTACACGATGATGGGTATGATTCGCCATACGACGAGTTCCACAGTCCCCATGGTGAGGTTACTTGCGCAGTGATGTACTGCCGCAACAATGTACACTTGCAGCCACCTGGGGTGCAAGTGGAGAGTTGGCTCCCAGAAGACCTACGGAAGGAGTATGAGCGAGTAATGGCGGATCCCCCTAATTCTGCGGCGCACGAGTGGGTTCCAGGAAAGTATGGAGATTTTAGCAATGGGCATCACGGTGACGCTGCAATGGCGCTGGAGAATGGCCCAGAAGCTGCACGCCTTGCCGATATGAGTGCTCGCATCAATGCGGCGGCGGGAGCTGCTACCCCTGAGCCGCCTCAGACGGTGGATGGTGATGGTGATATAGTAATGCAGAATGCTGATGCTTCATCGGAATATGAGGTGGCGGATGAGAGCAAGGTCAACGGCAGGGGCATACGAGATTGGCTTGGTCGACCATTCTACGAAGGCGAGTGGAATGACTCGGAGTACCATGGTAATGGACATTTGATCGAGACGAATGGCGACGAATACACTGGTGAATTTCGCGACGGCCGCCGGCATGGCTGGGGCAAGGTCATACAATCGTCGACAGGCGATGTCTACGAGGGCACGTGGGAAGATTCCAAGATGCACGGCAAAGGCAAGTTGATCGAAAAGTCGACTGGTAACGTGTTTGAGGGAAACTTCCGAGAAGGGAAAAAGCATGGGGACTTTGTCCTTCGGGGCACGGTCACTGATGAGGACAAGAGCACCTGCCAGATCTGCTACGACAACCCCATCACCACTGCATTTTACGATTGCGGTCATGTGCTGGCTTGCAGCGAGTGTGCCGCACAAGTGAACAGTTGTCCGATGTGCCGCAAGCGAGTGGTGGCCAGATTGCAGCTATTTGGTGTCAGAGTCACAACTTCGTAGAGCTGAAGGAGGCCTCCCTCACCACAAGGCCTACGGTGAGGATGGAGATGACGTCGGACGTCCATCCAGTGTGTCTCGGCTCAGACAGGATGAACAGAAGAGGTCGTGGAAGTCATGGCACGTGCATGCATGTTAGCTACTGGACCAGAAGACGATTAGCGACGGCGTTTTGTTTCCTTTGTCTCTCTTTCTCTCTCTGTAGACGACACGATACCCATCCAGGTAGCATTATTGAACGAAGAATGATGAAAATATGTGCATTACCACCTGTGCTTTTCACGACATCTCTTTTTCAGCACCTTATGCAGGGAGAAATTGGCAGTACTTACTGTGCCTACCTAGTCAGTACGGCTGTACGGTAAGGAGGTACATGTAGGAGGTACATACATACATGTAGCCTGCAGCCTGTAGGTACATGTACCTGTACTGACAACTGTAGGGACATGTAAGGTCATCAGGTAAGCATGGGTGTCTTTGGGTGAACATGCCTGAGGTTTACCTGGTGCTCCATCTCACGTGCAGGCTCCGTGGCTCCCGGAAGAGTCTTTATCCTGTCCCTCTCTGCCGGCAGGATAGTTTGGCTCACATGCTCACCTCACTTGGCCACCACGCTCCAGAAGCACCCCGCAGTAGCCATGAGCGTCGCGTCTTCGCTGCTCATTAGCGCTCTCATCATTGGCCAGAACGAGGAGGCATTGGCCTGGTCTGCCGGTCTAGCAGCATCGGTTTTGGCTTGACCACAGGCCGAGTGAACTGCCGTCAACAAACGGACCACGTCCCTGCAGCATCAGCACCAGACAAGAGGTAGGTATATTTGAGTGTGGTCAGCCTGCCCGTCAGTCGAGAGCATTCTTCTTTTCCTCCTTCTCATCGTCCTCCTCCTCATCCTCCTGCTCCTGGTCCTATACCATCATCACCTTCATCTCTTTCTCCGCAAAATGTCTGACTACCAGCAACCCACCGCCAATGGCCCCAAGACAGATGCTTCTGCTTCCGCCTCTGGCCGTCAGTACGACCCAAACTTCACCAAGCACGTCATCGATACTTGCGGCCCCAAGACGAGCCCTCGCATGAAGCTCATCTTCTCTGCTCTCACTCGGCACATCCACGACTTTGCGAGAGAGGTTGACCTCACACCCGAAGAATGGCTCGCAGGTGTCAAGTTCCTGAACGAAACCGGCAAGGTGTGGGCAGAGAGTGGTGGCAAGAGAAATGAGATGCACAGATTGTCAGATATCATTGGCCTGGAGTCTCTCGTGACAGAGATTGCCAACTACGTTCAGATCGATGACCCCAACTACGTCCCAACCTCAGCCGCCATTCTCGGTCCCTTCTGGTCACCCAACGCTCCATGGCGAGAACTAGGTGGCTCCATCATTCAAGATGAGCCAAAGGATGGTGTGGTCACGTACATGCACGGTATCATTCGTGATATGAAGACCAAGAAGCCCATGCCAGGTGTCACATTCGATATGTGGCAAGCAAGCAGCAACGGCAAATACGATTTCCAGGATCCAGACAACCAGAGTGACAACAACCTTCGAGGAAAGTTCAAGACGGATGAGAATGGCGAGTACAGACTATACTGTCTCCGACCGACTGCGTACTCTCTTCCTCAAGACGGACCTGCGTGGGATCTGCTCACAGCCATTGATCGCCATCCAATGCGTCCTGCCCATATTCAGTAAGTGATCCGCCTCGTTTACGTTTTCCAATGGTATGCACATGCTAACACCTGCTCCAGCTTGATGATTACAAAGGAAGGATACAAGCCCTGCATCACTCAAATATACCCCAAAGACGACCCATGGCTCGAGACCGACACTGTATTTGCGGTTAAAGATGATCTCGTGGTTGACTTCGTACCTCTGAAGGAGTTGCCTGCGAACATGCCTCCAAATGCTGGCAAGGGTGGTCCAGCTACGAGGGAGCTTGAGCTGGACATTGTACTTGCGCCTCTTGGGTCTATGCTCAATAACGCGGAACCTGTCGTAAAGTTATAGATGGCACGAATATGAATATGAACGACATCAACACAGCGCTTCATTTTGTCGAGTTTAGCGAATATATTGGATAAAATCGGGTAGAACTATTGATCAAATGCACCACCTCAAACACAGCTGATCATTTCCTACCTCACGTATGCACCAGAAATGGCGCTGCGTCGGGACTTTTTTACTTACCTTATTGTTCGATTTGCGAATCTCACTTAGCGGCGGGCCGATCGAGAAGTACCTCGGTGTCACCCACACACTTTCCAGGTAGCATGCATCATCACCGCGTGCGGTGCTGGCGACAACCATAATTCACATTGCACACCTGTTCCTCTCACCTCGCAATCAATATCTGAGCCACTCCAACAGCTACCTCCTACTTCACCACAGAAACGTCCATCGCTTTATCGGGTGCGCGAAAGGGTTGCTGTCTGTGGTCGCGCCCATGCTGTGTCTAGAATGATCGCAGCAACACGTCGTTGGTTCCGACGGAATAGAACAAATCTGGTCGTTGGCGCTGGAGTGCTGGGAGCAGGCTATCTCGCCGGGCAATATGTGCTTAGCAAGATCCAGGAGGCGCGACAGCGCATGAGTGAGGAGAGGGTGGCCAAGGAGAAGTACGCGACACCTTCTTCCTCCATATCACTGATGCGCTGGGCGAGGCGTAATGGTGAGAACTCGATGGGATAGAAGAGAAGGCTAACTGCGGGAATAGTCTACGACGACGATTTGAGCAGAACCAGGAGGACTGCACATATACTGTGCTTGCTCTGCTCCCGACGCTTCATGATGACATTGTCGGTGCATTGCCGGTAGAAGAGATCACGGAGGAACTGCAACAGGAGCGAAGGGAACGGCTACAGCGACTAGGACAATCCGAGGCGGCATCGTCTGAATATCCCTCCGCGCCATCGAGTGCAATTGACGATGACGGCAAGAGTCTCGCCAGCCTGCAGAGCAGCAGCTATATACATGCCAGCCAAGTCACGCACGGCACACTCGACGTACCAGGAGGAGCAGCATCCTCTTCGAAGCCCAAACGCAGCAAGGGACAGCTATGGCAGGACATGAAAATCCAGTCCATCACGCGAGCTCTGTCGCTGCTGTACACCATGTGCCTGTTGACCTTGCTCACACGCATCCAATTGAATCTGCTGGGTCGTCGGACCTATCTCTCATCCGTCGTCGCTCTCGCGTCTCCCCCACCTGCCACGCAGGCCTCCACGATATCGCTCGAGAACAGGGATGACGATAACTACGACAACGTCTATGGCAACGATTTCGAGACCAACAGAAAGTATCTCACGTTCAGCTGGTGGCTGTTGCACCGCGGCAGCAAACAGATCATGGGGCGGGTCATGGCGGCTGTCAAAGAAGTGTTTGGTCCGGTCAACATTCGGGAAGACGTCACCCTGGAACGCCTAGCAGACCTCATCATGCAGGTCCGAAGAAAAATTGAAGGAGCTACAGAAGAGGAGAGACGGGGCCAGAAGTGGTTGGAATATCTCCTGCCGCCTCAAGCGGAGGAAGAATTCGTGATACGCCAGTCCGGATCCTCCTCCGACGACGAATCACCTCTGCGACGAGACTCGGATCCATTGATGGAGGCGGGAGAAGAGCTGATCACCGAAAGTTTGCGCAGGCTACTGGACGAGACATCCGATCTAATCGATTCCCCTGCCTTCTCATACGTCCTCACGCGACTCCTCGATGCCTCCTTCTCACATCTCGTTGACTACCGCATTGCAATTGAAGCATTCCGGCAAGCACCTTCTGGTAGGGAAGCAGCAAGAATTGTCGAGGTTGAAGAAAACAAATGTAAATTGGCCCATGTGCTACCCATCTTCTGCAAGCAAGCACATGTGATTGGCGCTGGCAGTGGTGAGTTGGAAACTATGGCTGGTGTCGCTGCACAAGAACCTCTTGGGAACGAGTATTTGGCAGCCGTCGATCAGGTCAGCGACCTTGGAGCTTTCGCGGCAGTCATCTACTCGAGCAATTTTGAGTACGAAGTCCCGCAAGATGAGGACAATCGAACATCTGGGAGACGGCATGGCCAAGGAGTATCCACGGGTTCGAGCAGTTCTTTCTCTGGTGAGCTTGGGGAGACATTGAGGACGACGGCAGAGGAGATGCTCGAAGAGAGTGATGTTTTCGTTCTGAATCATGGGCAAGAGGACGATAGTGCGCTTGCTGGTTCAGCGAAGAGTGACTTCGACGCTGCCTGGAAGAAGGCTACTTCGGACCAAGGAGAGCAGAGCACCTCTGATCAGGCGGAGAAAGTCGCATCAGAATCCCAGGAGGAAAAAGAACCTCCGTCTGCGCCGACGGAGCCACCACCGCCAGAGGGTGTGATTAAGCTGAATTGACGAGCGCTCAATTTACCGCGCAGGTATTGGTTATGCATGTAACAACCTCTCACATTCTGTGCCACACTTTTCTCCGCATGGACTTTCTCAAGATGCACTTGGGAACAGATCCCAAACCGCGTTGTTCCAGACTTGATTTTTCGCGGGCATCTCGACATGTAAGCCTTCAGGTTGATCTTCCAACATGGTTCCATACATGTAAACCTGTTGTCCCGTCCTCTACAAGCTAAAGCGCGTGCGCACCTTTTCATCTCCCGCCTTCCACTGCCACTCCTGCCCACTCGCCTTCTGAATCCCCTTATCCACTCTCCTCAACTTCATCGTAAACCGCGGTCCCAGCTCTTGCAATCCCACTCGAATATCCTCCGCGCCCTTCATCGGCTTCCCATCCGCGCCCTGGATCGGCTTCTCCGTGCCCCTCTTATCCCGAAAGACGTAGCGATGTCTGCGCAAAAAAATGTAATCGCGTTGATTGTGTAAGGTCAGAACTTGCCGACCCTGGATTTCTGGACGTGGCGGAAAGAGCGATTTGAAGAGATGCGCCGTCAGGAGACCGAGAGGCGTGCGAAAGCCGTTGAGGATGAGTTCTGGGTAGTGGTTGGTGGGGTTTCCGTGGCCGGGCAGTTTGTTGCCGGGGATCCATTTGGATATGCTGAAGTGGAACATGGGGCCGTGCGGGAGGTGGACAATGTCGATCCCTTTGGGGCGTTTTTGGTCTTCGTTGAGGATGACGACGTGCGTGTATCCTCGGTCGGGATCGGAGGCGTAGGAGCAGATCTCGCGGATGCTGTATTTGTAGGCGTGGAAGTGGGCGGTTCGTTTGATGTATTTGCTATTGGGGAAGAGTCCTGTGAGGAGCTGGCCTTCGTGGTGTAAGGTGGAGTTGATGGATGTGGTGATGAGAACTTTCGGCTCGCGATCCGTGTCCTCGAACAGACTGGGGAATTTCGCTTTCAGTGCTTCCGGCCGTACTGTGAGATCTGTCACTCCTGTCGCTGCTGACGGTGCTATGCTCGGCGCTTCGCTGGGGGCGCGTTTGGCTGGTCTGCGTGATATGCCATCCTCGTCTTCGTCCTCGTCCTCTGCTTCGTCTGCCTCCTCGCCCTCGGAGTCGGAGTCCAACATGCTGTCGTGCTCATCGTCGTCGTCGTTCGGTAGTACGTCCTTTGCGTCCGCGTCTGGCACCTCTGCGTCGTCTTTGGCCTCTTCTGGCAGTAGTTCTGAGACATCTGCAACACTCTCCAATTTCCTCCGTTTCGGGTCGAGAATGTCGTACGCTCTCCCTAGACCAACGTCGTCCTCATCGCCCGAATCGATCTCGTCCCAGGTGCGCTTCTGATCAATGGTCGCTGGCACATTCTTCGCCCGTCGCTGATCTCGCAAGTGTGGATTTTTGTCCTCGTGTCTGCGCCGGCGCATGCGCTCGTCTCGTTTCTCATTCTCCTTCTCCCTCTTGAGCTTCTGGTGTTGCTCGTTCCTCTTCAGCTTGTTACCAATCTTGTTCGGATTGAAGGAGCCCATGGTCACTTCGCGAACTGTTATTCCAGTATTGTCGTGTGGTATCGCGAGATGATCGAGGCAACCTGGAATTCAAAAAAGTTCCAGAAGTTCCGTGGTGCGCCACAGGCACAGCCACAGATCCCCACCTCCACCTCCATGGCATTTTGTCTGGACTGCAAGAGTCACACACATACATGTACCTTCATGTTCCTCTCCACACAATCGCTTTTCTTCCCGCCGACATAGAGTCAGAAACAGCACTTCGATCTCATTGAGGTTACCGAAGACACTGAGCACTGCTTGATTCATGCTCTGAATGCTCTTCAGGCCACAATCGCGCCAATTCTCTGCTCTAGCAAGTCTACAGAAATTCCAAGTTCAAGTGCGGAAGAGGACCCCAATCATGGCGACCGACTACAAGACCTCCAAGGGTCAAGTCTTCGACAGAGATACATTCGAGTCCTGGAACAAGCGCAAGAATTTCTACTGGCAATCGTTTGAGCCATATGGTGCCACGAAAGGTCTGTTCGATTATGGCGTCGCTGAGCCTCTCGAATATGAAATTCTCAACATCTGGAGAGATCACTTCATTCGCAGCGAGAAGATGATCTCACTCAAGACTTCCATGCTCACTCCATACAAGGTGCTCAAGACATCCGGCCACGTCGACAAGTTTGCAGACTTCATGTGCAAGGATCCCAAGAGTGGTGAAATCCTGCGAACAGACCACTTGATCAAGGATGTCATTGAAACGCGCCTGAAGGGGGACCGAGAGGCCCGTGGCGAGAAAGTTGAAGAAGTGGATGATCCCAAGAAAAAGAAGAAGGCCTCCAAGGTTGCAAAGACCGCTGTGAAGCTCGATGATGCGGTAATTAAGGAGTACGAGCATCTCCTTGCCACACTTGATGATTGCCAACAGGCAGACTTTGCCAACATTATCAAGAAACACGATATCCGCAATCCCACTACTGGCAACGAGGTTGAGCCTCCCGTGCCTGTAAACTTGATGTTCTCCACTGAGATTGGTGCATCTGGCAAAGAGCCTGCATTCCTGCGTCCCGAGACCGCTCAAGCGCAATTTCTGGCATTTCCAAAACTCGTCGAAATGACTGGTGGCCGCCTGCCATTTGCATCCGCATGCATCGGATACTCCTTCCGTAACGAGCTTTCGCCACGTTCTGGTCTTTTGCGGGTTCGAGAATTCTTGATGGCAGAAATCGAGCACTTTGTCGATCCTGAAGGTGGCAAGAAGCACCCCAAGTTCAGTCGTGTCCGTGATGTCAAGCTTCCACTGCTTGCTCGGGATGTACAACAGTCCGGCGGCTCCACGCCTACTGAGATGACTGTTGGTGAAGCGGTGGAGAAGAAGGTCATCGATAACGAGACACTCGGTTACTTTCTCGTGCGAATCATGCAGTTCATGCAGAAGATTGGCATTGACATGAACAAGCTGCGCTTTAGACAACACATGGAGAACGAGATGGCCCACTACGCTGCCGACTGCTGGGACTGTGAGCTTCTCAACTCATATGGCTGGACTGAGTGTGTCGGCTGCGCTGATCGTAGTGCATTTGACTTGAGTGTGCACCAGAAGGCCACTGGAGCCAAGTTACAGATTCAGGAAGAGTTACCGGAGCCTGTAAAGTCCACTGAGTGGGTGGCCCAATTGAACAAGAAGACTTCTGGCCCTATTTTCAAGAAGGATGCTGGCAAGGTGCAGTCTGCACTGGACGCACTGTCGCAGGAGCTGAGGGAGAAACTCAGTATCAGCCTGAAGGAAGCTGGTAAAGTGGAGGTTGATGTTCCTGAAATGGGCAAAAAGGTTGAACTGGGCAACGATCTCGTCAAGATCGAACAAGAAACAACAACCAAGACCACACGCGAGTTTGTGCCCAACGTGATCGAGCCATCATTTGGTATCGGCCGCATACTGTACAGCTTGCTCGAGCACGTGTGGTGGACGCGTGAAGGAGACGCTGCTCGTGCTGTCATGTCCTTCAAGCCATCTGTTGCTCCCACCAAAGTACTTGTCGTTCCACTGCAAAAGGACGCACGCCTCACCCCAACCGTGCAAGCGCTCGAAGAGCGCCTCGACGAAGAAGCCATCTCGTACGAACTCGATCAGAGCGGTGTCAGTATTGGCAAGCGCTACTCGCGCAACGACGAGGCCGGCATACCATTCGGAATCACTGTTGATTATGAGAGTCTGGACGACAAGACCTTTACGCTGCGAGACCGTGACTCCACGAAGCAAGTTCGCGCCAGCTTGGACGATCTCGTTGATGCTATTCACAAGATGATCAAGGGTAAAGAGACGTGGGCTGATGTACAGAAGCGTTTGCCTGCAGTGGAGAGCAAGGAAGAGGACAAGGAGTAAGATGCTCCGTTGACAGGTATGCTCTGCTGGGGAGGATTACTGTGGTGGGAACGATACCAGGCGAGACACTGTACGAGAAAAGAGAGCTCCATAGAGAAAACGAAAACCATCATGGCACAATATTGGCGTCGCCTCGCCATCAGAGGGAGTACCAAAGGCCTCAAGTTAGTAGAAAGCGAAATGCTTCATCACGACGCTCATGTCACACAGCATGCCGATTCTCAGATCTGCGCGAGCGAGATTGCAACCCGAAGTCTTACAGTGCTGCAATGTGATGAGGAGAGACAATCGACGACGTGTTGTTTGGTCAGAGGTACCTACGTGCAATGTCTGATCCAGAGCAGCCTGGTTCCAAGCAGGTGGTGGCATCGAGTCATCATTATTATGACAGCACAGCATGATGATTTCCCAGTCCATACAGCACATGTAAACGTAGGTAGGTATGTAGGGTGTTTCAGGAGTTCGCAGCAATGCGGCTGCACGTATACATACCTAAGGTACCTTCATGCACGCAAGCGCCAGTCCTGCCAACGCATGCGGGATGTGTGGACTTACCCTCCCGATGCCGCGTACAGGCGACGATATACCAGTAATGCCAGCACATCACATGCAGCCTTTGCAGCCTCATGAATGTGGTTCCTTGTCCCCTTTCCCTTGGGAGCCAGTCGATCAGTAGGGAGTAGTAGTTCGTCAGTCTGTGGAGTCGGGGTCGGGGTCCGTCGCGATTGTTGTTCATCGTCAGGGCATATTCAGATTCCCTTTGTAGTAGTACCGTGATGCGTCGTCGGGTGAAGGAGGAGGCGGAGGAGGAGGAGGAGGAGGAAGAAGAAGAAGAGGAGTGCGAATTCCTCTGATGCACGCGTGTCGCACGTACACCGCCTCGCTGTCTCTCAGTCTGTCCGTCTGTCCGTCTATCCGTCCGTCTGTCTTTCGCAAACCACATCCACCGTCCTACATACCGGCCAGTGCAGCGGACTCGTGCAACATCCCACACCCACCCAGCAACCAGCCATCCGGGACGAGTCGCACGTCCTCGTTCACGTTTACGAAGATTCGTGGAGTCGGCCGGTGTGTCCAAGTCCCACTCGAAGTCTTGCTCGCTCGACTCAACTCACTTGCTTGGCGTCCCATCCGGCGCGCCCTTCCTCGAAACCGCCTTATTGGCCCTTCCGCCGTCCAATAACCTCCACGAGTTCAAGGACCTGGATCGCGACAACGTCACTGGCTGTGAGTATCGACTGGTTCCCCATGGCAGCGTGTGATTGTTTACGTCCGTCACCGCAAGCAAAGCTCAGCACGTCCCGCTGCATCGCGCGCGCGCACTCAGTCGCAACAGCGGACATGGTCGTCGCATGCGCCCGAAGTGTCATCGCGCAAAGACGGCAGAGATAGAAGAAGAACAAGCACATGACTACTGCAGCGAACGATAGTGGCTAATGCTGGCGACGCATCGCGCATACAGATTACGACCTATTAAATCTTCTTCCATTGCCATACCAGCACGCGACGCGCCAGCTACACGAGAGCACCTCCCAGACTGTACAGCAACGCTTTGGAGGGAGACCCGCGACACCATACACGCAGCACACACACCACCGCGCGCGGTCGGAATCCGCACTGAGCGAGAGAGAGTGAGACGCGGCTCGACCATCGATAGCCGCCAGCGCACTGCTGTCGCGAACGTGTCGACATGCAGTACGGGGGAGTTCCACCGCAGCAGCAGCCTCCTGCGGCCGCACCTAAGAGGTACGATGGCAAGAATGGTGCACCACTGTACGATGCGTCACACGGCGGACACTATGGCGCCAGTGCTGCGATTGCAGCTCAAGGGCATCCGCCCCCTCCAGAGACATTCACAGGACACTGGCAGAATGTAAGACGCGATCACTTTCAGCTTCGAGGTCGAGTACTACTGACACATTGGAATTGGCAGGTCTCGCAAGGACTATCAGGACCCTACCGAGACATCCTCAACACGTACTGGCAGAATCAAGTAACCAAGCTCGAAACCGAGGAACATGATTACAAGCTACATCAACTTCCATTGGCGCGTATTAAGAAGGTCATGAAGGCAGATCCAGAAGTCAAGATGATCAGTGCAGAAGCTCCGATACTCTTCGCCAAAGGCTGCGATATCTTCATTACCGAGCTCACCATGCGAGCCTGGATACACGCCGAGGAGAACAAGCGACGAACTCTGCAACGTAGTGACATAGCATCCGCGCTGGCCAAGAGCGACATGTTTGACTTCCTCATCGATATCGTTCCTCGCGAAGATCAAACACCGTCACACAAGAGGCGTCCAGAATACAATCAACCTGTCAGCTACCAGGACCCTTCGCAAGTGCAGGCTCCTGGCCAAGCTATCGAGCAGCAGCAACAACAGCAACAATTGGGCGGCCAGCCAGACTTTGGCGGCGTGGATCAACAGCACATGTCGCAGCAGCCTCAGTATCAGCAACAAATGGGCGCATATCCACCGCCTCAGCAACAAGCACAGTACGGAGGACCAGGCATGTTTGATCCGAACATGTATGGCGGACAGCCCCAGGCATATCCCATGGGACAGATGCCAGGCATGTCTCAGCAGGGGGTAAGTTTTTTCCAATACATGGATGCGGATTCGTACCGATCGATGATTGATGATTGACTGATTGACTGACTGCAGCCGTAGATGTATCCTCCTCCTCCGCAGCAACAGCCGCACCCACAGATGGCGCAGCAGTATCAGGCCAGCCAACAAGGCGGCACTGAGCAAGACGCAGATGGAGAGCAGGACTTTGGTGGTACCAACGGCTAGAAGCTGCCCATTTCACCGCACCTCGACGAGGCAACATGTGAAGATGTACTTTTGCATTCCCCCGTTCGGTTTGACGACCAGCTACTGGTGTGTCTAGGAGGGGGGGAGGGAGGCTTGCAGAGGGTAGACTGGCGGAGGGAGACTGGCGGAGGGGGCACATATTCCGTCCACAGACAGCATGCTCATATCGAGTTGCACGTGCAAAGCGGTTGCGATTGAATGATTCTTGTAACGACTTTTTGGTAAATAGCCTTGACATGACGGAAACGACACGATACCGCACTGAGCCGTGGTTCCGAGATTCGCCGTTCACACTGCGTGAATAGGTAATGAAGTGTAATAGATGGAAATGGGATGGCACAGCAGGGGGGTCGTCACGAAAACAGGTTACAAGGCTAAAATTGCTCACAGAGGGTGGGGTAGCAGATACAGGACAGGATAACAGGGTGCGCGGGGAGCCGCTATTGAGCCATGACCATGGCGGGGTTGGTTTGATAAGTACGGCGCAAATGCAATAATCGAAGCCCACTTATACTATGAAATATACCGTTAAAGGAGTACGGAGAGTTTTGCGTGTTGGCCTCGACATCAGCGGCGCAATTCATGGAATAAATGACCAATGGCTTCAATAAGAAAGACGTCCTAATATGTACCGTAGCACGTTCCCGGTGGTCCTCGTGCGTGTGTCGTGGAGAGTCGGAAGCTCGCGAAAAGCAGCTACCTCCTACCTGCAACCTGTAGGAGGTACTTGACCCATGGATGTGTAACGCGGGAGGAGGTACAGTCAGTACCGTAGCTACATACATGTAGTGTGCTACCACCTACTACCTGACTTCTCCTCAACATTGATTCACCCTTGTTCACACTTCACCTCGCCTGAACAACACCATTTCCACTGACCTCCTTTCATCTGTCCATTGCATCACCCTCCACTCCCTCCCTCTCTCCCAATTACCCACCGCAAATATGGTCAAGGCTGGTACGTACACCTGACAGAATCGACCCCGCCTCGGTCCATTATCGACCATCATCAATTGCAAAGCAAGCAAGCAAAACAGCCAGACGTGCTGGCGCCAAACCTACGATGATGAACATTTTCGCTGATCCCACCCCTCTACAGTTGTCGCAGGAGCTTCCGGTGGAATTGGACAGCCACTGTCCCTTCTCCTCAAGGCCTGCCCGCTCGTTGACCACCTCTCGCTCTACGATGTCGTGAACACTCCCGGTGTCACCGCCGATCTCTCGCACATTTCCTCGATTGCCACCATCGATGGCTACCTTCCCGATGGCGGTGAGGGTATCAAGAAGGCCTTCAAGGGCGCGGACATTGTTGTCATTCCTGCTGGAATTCCACGTGAGTCTACCACACACACACACAAGTGCCTCAACTCGGGCGCACGGGAAAAGTCGGGATGTGGGATAGGAGCTAGTGCAGTATGGCGTGGGCGAGCTTTTCTGCCTGCGCCAATGAAGAGTGATATGCCTCCGCCAGTGAGCTAGCTGGGTGGGATAGAGAGGGAGGGAGAGAGGAGAGAGGAGAGGAGAGTGGAACGACTTTGCGGTAGCAGCGCTAACTGTGACACTTTGACAGGCAAGCCCGGTATGACCCGTGACGATCTCTTCAAGATCAACGCCGGTATCGTCCAAGGTCTGGTCCAGGGCATCGCCGAGAACTGCCCCGATGCTTTTATCCTCATCATCTCCAACCCAGTGAACAGCACTGTGCCGATTGCTGCCGAGGTGTTGAAGAAGGCTGGCGTCTTCAACCCCAAGAAGCTCTTTGGTGTCACCACGCTCGACGTTGTTCGTTCCGAGACTTTCGTGCAGTCTCTCACTGGCGAGAAGGACCCCAGCAAGACTGTCATTCCCGTCATTGGTGGACACTCTGGCGAGACCATTGTTCCTCTGTTCTCGCAGGCGAAGCCCGCCGTGAAGATCCCAGAAGACAAGCTGGATGCTCTGACACATCGTGAGTCTTGTTTTTGATTGAGCGTGCCCAGAAAGGGTGTGTCGTGCCGCTGTGCTGACTTTGTCCCCAGGCGTCCAGTTTGGTGGTGACGAGGTTGTAAAGGCCAAGGATGGCGCTGGTTCCGCCACCCTCTCCATGGCATATGCAGGATTCCGCTTCGCGGAGAAGGTCATCCGTGCGGCCAAGGGCGAGTCTGGTATCGTCGAGCCCACCTTTGTCTACCTTCCCGGTGTGGCAGGTGGTGACGAGATTGTGAAGGAGACGGGCCTGGAATTCTTCTCCGTGCCAGTGGAGCTGGGCAAGGATGGTGCCGCAAAGGCCGTCAACATTGTCAAGGCTGCCAATGAGTACGAGAAGAAGCTTCTGACGAAGTGTTACGAGGGACTCAAGGGCAACATTGAGAAGGGTATCGACTTTGTCGCCAACCCACCCGCAAAGTCGTAAAGGGTGGATAGCATGATTGATTTTCACGAGCCTGATGCCAGGACACGATAGCACGAGATCAGACACAGCCCGAGCACGTACATGACGTACAGAGACAGTGGTGGTGCATAAGGTATACTGTAGTGAGGTTTCAGAGACCCCCAAAAGCTGCCATTTTGACACGCTCATTGCTCCGAGTTTTCAGGGAGGACTCGTGTGGTTGTTCCACCCTCTTTTCCGTCTCCGCCCGCGTGCTTCTGCAGCACAGTCACGGCAGTCGTCTTTTTGCAGTCATCATCATCATCATCATCTCCTTTCCATCATCCATCATCCATCATGGCTTGGCGCCCTTGGTCTTGATCTGAAACGTGGCCGAGGGAATTTCTGTTGTTTCCGCAGTGACAGTCACATCCAATCCCAATCCTTGCAAAGCTCCTCGGATCACACCACAAGGAAAATAGAGGTACTTTGAATTATGATATTAGCATCCTTGAGAGAAAGAAAGAGCAAAAGAAAGAGGAAAAAAAAGAGAAAAAAAAGAGAAAAAAAAAAAAAAAAACATACCGTATAAGCCCTCCGTAACGCTTCCTCTCCCGCTTTCGGTCCAGCTCTCCGATCGACCGACATGCGACTCATGGGTTGAAATCTCGCATCCGTCAAGACAAAGACTCCTCGATGATTCGTCTTCAAATTGTCGATTTGTTTCCGAAAGAGAATCGTCCAGAGATCTTTACAGATGAATTTGATGGCGTCCAAGGGTGTTTGAGGACGGGGTTTGAGGATACTGTGGCTGTAAAGAAAAGAAAAATTAGATTTAGATTTAGTTAAGAATGATGATTTGGGGGGGTGGGAAGAGGGAGAGACGGTGAGAGAGAGAGGCATACACTTACCGCTCTACAAGGCCTTGTCCAACACGATATCCGAGACCATCTAAACGCCAAAAGACGGCTTCGCGCGTTTCGTCATTGTCCATGTGGGATGTGGTGGTGTTTGCTGCGCCGGTCGCTATAGAGGTTGTTGTTGTTGTTGCTGGTGCGCTTCTTTCTATTGTGGCTGCTGCTGCAGGCGTGGTGGTAGACGCGGCTGGTGTGAGAAGTTGTTGTTGTTGTTGTCCTTGTTGTTGGTGCGTCGCACTACTAGACGCTGGTGCAGCAGCAGCAGCTGCTGGTGTTGTCGATGCAGAGGCATTATTGAGAATCTTGCTCTTACGAAACTCTTCTATGAGAGCTTGTTCTCGCGCGTGGAGCTGGTCGGTGATGCGCTGGGCGAGCGGGACGAGTTCGATGAGGAGGAAGTCGAGGCAGGAGACGTTTAGCTTAGGGTTGATGATGTCGTCTTCGGGGAAGCCGGAAGGGTTCGACTGCTTGGACATGGTGGACGGTCGCGGTGGCGGTTGCGGCGGTTGATGGTGTTTTTTACATGTTGTCTGCGGTACATAAGGTAGGTATCGATGAGCTGCTATGGCATGTGAAGATGGGGGTTGGTATAGTTCTTAGTGTGGCCGAAGTGGATCCGAAGACCCGATTTCCCCGTTTCCTTTTCCCTCTTAGTTTCTGCTGTATTCTCCTCTCCTCCTACCACCTACTTTACCTCTTACCATCTGATACTACCTTTACTCCCCGTCGAGGTGTGACTTCTCTCTCTCTCTGCCACCTACCATATCATTCACCCAATTAATCCGAGAATCGGACAGCAATATCGGGTCTCCGCTCCAGCGAGATGACAGCCAAGCACCATCCAAAGGCCAGCTCCTGGCCAGGTATCTCACGCGGACAAGCCGGATAGCGGATGGACGACAAGGAGCTACACATGATATATGTATAGATGTACACATATGCATCCCACGCCATCTGAGTCCCCTGATGACACACTGTGCATGTCCGCCTGCACCGGGAAACAGGTCTACTAGGAGGTAGTGCGTGTGTGATGTGATTGAGTACATGATACTGTCGAGTGAGACTTGCCTCGTAGTGAGAGAGTGTGAAGAGAGTAAGAGAGAGGCTAGGGAGCCTAGGGAGCCTAGAGAGTCTAGAGAGAGTCTAGACTGATCTTTCGACCCATTCCATTCCCAGGTCGGCCTTCAATTGTGTGTTCTGAAACTATCTCCATACACAAAACCAAGCGGGGAGCAAGCTTAAAACCGCTAAAACCTACGTTACCTGCGGGTGGATGCCAAGTCTCAGGATGAGAGACTCAAAGAGGGATGGCTACTAGGAAGTACCTGGTAGTCACAGAATGGCACGATGGAGATGCGGTATCGGGCGGGCGGGATATTCATTCAGGGCCTAGGAGGACTCAGGAACGACTAGAAATAAAATAGCTCCGAGGCCGTCTAGGGCGTCAAGTACGGTAAGGTCACAATGTATATGCCCAAATCACAGCCGAATGTATCGGTAGGTAAGGTAGTTAGTTAGGTAGCCAAGAAATGTTCTTTTTTTTTGGACGGCGTACCCAAGGAACTAGACTAGGACCTCATCCTGTACCCTTATAATAATAATGTTAATGCCATGTAGAATATGGTACGTACTGCTTCTACGTTTCCTTGGATGGGACCATGCATGTCACCACGACTTCAGGGTCCCACCAACCGGTCTGTGTTTTAGTGAGTAGGTCAAGAGTCCAAAGGGGATTTCCAAGACGGCGAGAGTAACTTTGTTACATTCTAGTTATATTCTAGTGGCAACTGAGTCACTTATGGAAGTTGGCGCCTAGGGAGGGAGAGAGAAAAAGAAACAGCGAAAAGAGGGTGTGCATGGTCGCGGATGATAGTGGAAAGTGTGGAATAGGGCACAGGGGCAAAAGTAAAAGTACCTACCAACTACTGTTGCCGTGTCCCTTTGTCACCCTCACCCTCCTCAACTGTTCCCTGCCAGACCTGCCTGAGCTGTGCACGCATGAACTAGGTAACCCAGCCCTTTGCAAACAATCAACAGCGGCGAATAGGTCAAATAGACTTCCACTTCGCCGCCAAACCCACGCCCTACCTCCTACGGAGACCCACCCCATCTTTTGCATATGCATCTCGTATTCTCTCTCCAAATCCCGTTTCGATTCCGAAGTCACCTTTTTTTCTTGAAAAAGAAGAGAGAGAACAAGAGAGACAACGAAAACAAAAGAACAAGAGAAACAAACCAAACCAAAAAAACAATTTTTTATGATTCCATCATGGCCCTCACGGCCGCAGAACGCACATTTGCCATTCCCGAACTCCTCGAAACCATTCTCATCCAACTCGCACGTCAACATCTTCCGCGTCGAGGTCTCGATCCATTAGCCCAACGACAACTTCGTATTCCCTCTCGAGGCCTCGATTCTAGTACGAGCCATTATCTCGCATACACTCCACTCGTCTACCAGCTCTTTGTCCTCCAGCGAGTCAATTCTACCTTTCGCGGTGTGCTGAGAGCGTCGAAAGAGCTGCGGCAATGGATGTATCCGGATCCGCATAGCAGAATGTTGGAAGTCGAGCATGATGATGAGGAGGAGGAGGAGGGACATCAACATCAAGGTATCGAAACATTGATACGCTTAGCGTGGTTGTTTAGTTATGTGGGCTTGAGGGTTTGTCATCATCATAATCATGTTCAAGTCAAAGATGGTGGCGGAAGCGGAAGTGGAAGTGGCAGCATCACCAAGGAAGTCTTGCTCACGAAACATCCTCGTGAGTCGCCTCATTTGTGGCCGCGCGGCTTTGAGAGTGAAGATCAAGGCGTGATGAGGTTTGCACGACCTGAATCTTCTTGGCGGAAAATTGTCATGTTTGACGATAATGATGATGATGATGATGATGATGACGATATGGACGATATTGATGATGACGAAAATGATGAAAATGATCAACACAAACATGTTACTCGGCGGCGGAGAAGAATTGGAAACGTCCAAGTTGAAGTATGGGTGGTGAAGAGCAACGAAAATACGACGCCGTCGTACGTACAGACGTGGAATTTCCATCGCGAAGAAAAGCCCACGCTGGGAGATGTCTATGATGGTTTGAAAATCCTCTATGGACGAACACAGGAACAGCATGCCAAGATCGCTGAGCAGGAGCAGCAGGAATAGGAGCAGGAAGAGTCGTAGCAGAACTGTTGAGCAGGAGGGAGAACTCTCAACCCCGGAGAAAAAACAAATATTCATCACCCCTTCCTTTGGATTTTTATTTTTCTCTTTTTTTACTTTTCAGAGACTACTTTTCGGCGGGGGTTGGGGATCGTCCGGATTGATCGGATCTGTCGACGGGGGTGCTCCGATCGATTCTTTCGGCGGACAGACGCTGTCGCGAGGCACAGCAACAGTCTCCGGACTCCCTACGATCGCAGAGGCAACATTCCTCGGTAAGCCTGCTCCTGCATCATTCCACGATTCGACCGCGAGATTGTACTGATGGCCCACCACCAGACCATCGATATGTCCCGAAGTGCCCTCAAATGCGGCCGTCGGGCCGAGCAACATGTTGGTGCAATTGACATCGACATCCCAATAGTAGAAATTGAAGAGTGTTGCTGAGCTGCCAAAGGGGATCGTCCAGTTGAGATCGATGCCCGTGGCTGTCGCTTTGACAATGACATCCTCCGGCGCCGAAGCCGTATCCGGAGTGGTGACTGCGGTCTGCCAATCCGTCCATTCGCCTTTTCTGTTACCTGCGATCGGTCGAACTCGGAGATCATACCTGTGTGTGTGCATCATTCACATGTTAGTTGTTGTCAGAAAAGACGCATCTCAAAAAGGGAAAAAGAATTCCTCCACACCATCCGAAAAGCCAAAAAAGGAACGACAAGAAAAAAAAAGACGTACGTATCTTTGGGCACAGCCCAATGCGTATCCCATCGATTCGCGCGAACATTGGTCGGAGAGAAATGCAGTGGAGGGTTCGTGTCACTCCCGTTGATGCGATATTCGGCATCATATGTATAAGCGCCAAATACTAAAGAGAAATATCGAATATCATCATCATCATCATCAGTCCTTGTCTTCTTCTTCAATTCACAAATCCCCAATTGTTGGCTCGTCCGATGACAACATACCTTTATCCCAAATCGCCGTAACACCAATCGTCGAAGAGTAGATTTCGAAATTTTCCGGTTTGGGCAACGGTCGCGGGGGAATTGTCGCGGGGACTTCGAGGGGTGTTGATCCAATTTGGAGTCCGCTGACGAGAGCTCGAGAGAAGGCTCGGGCGATTTGATATTCTCCTACAATTATACATCGATAAGGTAAATTTCCAATGTCAGTTGACGTGACTTTTCTCTCTCTCTTCTTGGATCATAGACGGGGTTTTTTCTTTTTTGGGTGGTGGGATTTGTTGTATCTTACCTAATTCGCTCGGGTGAAGACCATCGTGAGCGGCGGGACAGTTGTCTGTATATTGCGGTCCACAATCATATTCTTCACGGACTGGGGCGAAAACGACCTGTGTTTTGGTTTGTTTTTAGTTTCAGTCGAATCAAGAGTTCAAGACCCACATGATAACCTTTCTTTTTCACTTTCGATTCCACCGCACCCCTTCTCTTTCCCTCACCATCCACCCACCAAAAAAAGGAAAGAAAAAGAAAAAAAAAAAAAAAAAACATACCGGCGACCCCTCCAAACTCCACCCCGCCACCGCCTCCCTCAACAACCCATTATACTCATCCGTCAACTTGACCAAATCCTCCCTACCCGTCCAAGTCCTCTGCACGACATTCCCAACGACAAACGCAACATTCGGCCTCGCGCTTCTCGAATTCTCAATCAACGCCTTCGTATTCTCCAACGTCTGCGAAGCATTCCCAAAACCAAACGCCAAATCATTAAATCCCAACAACACCAAGATAAGATCGGGAGAAAATTCGGCGACAACGGGTTGGATGGTATCTTTGACTTGGGCGACTGCGCGGCCGCTGATGGCGAAATGGTTGCTGTTGGTGAAATCGTCTGTGGCGTATTTGCCGTTGATGCGGAGTGGAGGGTCTTCTTTCGGGAGGCTGTAGAGACGTGGTCGAGGGGGAGGGGAGGGGAGGTCGGGTTCGGCGGTTCCGAGGTAGGGGCCGACGAAGTCGATGGTGAGATTTTGTTGTTGTTGTTGTTCTTGTTGGGTTTCGGAAGTGGTGGTGGTGGTGGTGGGTTGGGATTGGAACCATTGCCAGATGCGATAGCGCCAGGTAAAGTCTCCTTCGTTGCAGTGCGTGATGGAGTCGCCGACGACGAGGACGCGGAGGGGATTGAGAATGTCTTCGGATTGTTCGGAGGCTAGCGTCGACGTTGGGTAGAGGTTGAGGACGAGGACGAGGAGATATGCCAAGACTGGACGGTTGCTGGAGCCATGATGGGCCAGACGCATGGTGTAAATTTTTTTTGTCGATTTTCTTTTTTGTTTACTGGACACTTCTTCCTTCTTCAGACGACGAAGCGTTGAAGGCCGAGTCCAGTGGGAATAAAAACAAGAGGGAGGTTGGTGGGAGAAAAGGGTATCGAGTTCCAACTTTAGACTCTTGAGTCCGTCTTCATCATAGTAAGCTTCGTAGCGCGATCGAGGATCCCAGCATTCCCATGCGAATGACCGGGGACTGCAAATTGGATGTCAGCGGTAAAACTAATCAAAGTTGAGGTTTCTGGGAAGATACCGGCAGAAATAGCATCAAATAGCCTGTGACGTGGTGCCGGTGCTGCCACAACAGAAACCTGCTGGCCCTCCTGTCCGAGCCTGTCCGCCGCCGGCCGGGAGTTGATGAAGAAAACGAAGAAGACATATATCATTATATAGTCCCCGGCTGCTGGAACTTGTAAGTGTAAGTGAACTAACGAGATGCAGGAATATGAAACACGCTGTAGACCTATGCCGGAAGTCTGGAAGCTCTATACGATTTCTAGCGTCTTCTTATGCAGGTCAGTGCTTCAAAAGACACACACACACACTCTCTCTCTCTCTCATTGTGGTGACTCCAACTCACGACAGCACTCGGTACACGGGATACTCATCGCCAACTTCCAAGGGCACGATATTGAAGCTCACATACGAGTCAATATTCTCTGGCTCCAGTGCCACAAAGGCCAGTGCCGCATTCTTCTGCCGGGAACTGACCCGGAAACTTCCCGACGGAAGGTCAACTTCTTTCATCGTTGCATTCGTGGTCACAGTCGCAAGTACGGTGCCTTCGTAGTAGGACCGATCCAAGGACGACGTCTCAATCGTGAGTGCTTCCACCGGTCCACGATATGCATCTTGCAGTGTTTCCACTTCCAGCCCCGAAATCCGCAACCGCTCGGCCAAGTCGTGCCATGCTCGCGGGATCACATACGCTTCGGGCCTCGCCTTGGTCAGGTTGGCAATGACCGGTGTCGTGCTGAAGAAGGTGACAGGTGCTTGCACCAGATCACCAGAGTCGCGATCGACAAAAGTCCAGTTCCGCCTAAAGGAGTCACTCCAATCCGTCACCACAATCTCCTCGGAGCTTCCCGTAAATTTGGCGATTCCCCCTTCCACTGCCTCGCGGACTTGCACCGCATGGTCGCTTGTCGTCTGAATCGCGGCCTCGAGCATCGCCAGCCCAGCTGCCGTGCGACGTGCAAATTCCTGGTCGGCGATGCCGATGCCTCGAAGTTCGAAGAGAAATACCACCGCCTGGGTCAGACCGAGAGCATTTCTACCAATTTTGGCATCACTTCCCGCTTCTTCGTAAGTAATGGTGGAGTTGGTCCTGTTGCTCGTGCTGCCTGTCACATATGGTTCCCATCGGAATCCACCAGCCTCGAGATGGGCTCCAATGGCCGGAGCGAAGAGCTCTTCCGATATCTGTCGAATGTCCTCATGAATGTTGAGGTTCTTGGCGGCACTGAAAAGTGCATCAGCGCCTGGCAAGTAGCGCCCACCGTATACGGCCGAGGCCGAGTATTCATGCATGTCCAGCGCGACATGCGGCGCAAACTCCACAAACGTAGTCTTGATGTCTCGCGTCTGTTGCCTCGCAAGTTTCGTGTGATCGCGGTTCGGGTCGTAGTTGGTCGCCAGTGTTCGCTGGAAATAGTCTACGCCATCCGGGTTGTAGCGTGGAAGAATCATGATGTCGACCTTCTCCAGTATTGCGGATGCCCAGGTCTGGTTCGCATCCATCTTGCCGAGCAAAGCTAATATCGCCTGATCACCAGCCGGTTCGTTACCGTGAACAGCGCCTTGAATCCATATCCTGACTTTGTCGTTCGAGGCCGATGCATTGCCGTTGGACACATTCTTGGTCAAGTGGACGTATGGAAATGAACGTCCTTCCTCACTCAGATACTCAACCGCATGATAATTGAGCCACGCGTTTTTCTCTGCCAAAGATTGGATAAATGCGTCCTGTACAGCATCGCTTGTAGGGCCAGATGTGCCGTTTGCAAAAGCAGCAGGAACACTGTTGGTATCCAGGAACGCGGGAGATAGTAGTTCAATGCCTGGATCTGGGAAGTTGGCAGCCACTTGAGGTGGATCTTTTCGGATACTGACATGATTATTGCCATATTGTGTCGCAGCGCTGCCGACAATCAGGAGCCAGGAGGCTGCTAGAACTGTAGAACGATGCATTTCGAAGACTTCACTGGCATTAGTTCTTGAACGGCGAGTGATAGAGGAGTTCGAAGGCCGAGGTAGAACCTAAGGCTGCCCCTTTAGGGCTATATAGCACAGCTGATAGCTACTTACCTGGTAATTAATTTAGCTATACATCTCAAATGTATACTTTGACAGTTCTCCCTGTCCGTCAGTCCCTGGACGGCATATGGATATTCTAGAATATTTGTAGGCCCATTGGCAGGGAAGAGGTTACATCGTTGGCTATCCGTCATCATTCTGACTTGGCAGCATTGATAGTAGAGCAGCTAAAGGTCCTTTGTCCGGCTCCGACACAGGGAGGTGGTATTGCCAGAAAACTTGGCAACCATTAAAGCTTGGCTCTGCCAATAGCTTCACTGCTTCAAATTGCCGACCTGGATCCCCAGCTATCCCATCACCCAGGTCAACGAGCCCCAATAATCGTATTGCTCTCCAGCTTTGATCCGGGTCTAAAGCTTTATGTGTAGCCACTGTAGCGTGCAAAGTCCAGCGTGGTGGTGCGTGAATTGACTAAGTCAGCCCATGGCATCCGAGATTGAGTCTTGGCTTTTCTTACGGACTTCCCACTCAGGCCAAGTCCTTACGGTTATCATCTTGGCGAGTCTAGTTTGCCACGCGACTGTGCCTGCGTGTATATCATGGCGATGGTCCGATGGACCATTGTCAGCCGAGTTACTGCAGGCACAACAGTAACGAACCGACAATCCTTACCACTTGCGGTTGCTTCGAGCACTCCGAACAACAGCACCCTGATAAGAGATGAAGCCAAGCATCATGAGACCGATAATAGCACTCCTCAGCGCGCTCACGTCTGGAGTGACGGCGGCTACAGTCTACACTGGCGACAGATTCCAAGGCCATCCCATCATTTCGTCCTTGGACGTCAATGATCTCCCAAGCAATACCGTGTCTCGATTCTGGTTGTCGCCAGCAGCGGGACAAGGAGGCCTTTATTACTTTCTGCCAATCTTCGTGGCACGAGGTACTGCAGAATCTCTCGAGAGTGGTCGCAAGTTGTCCCTCTCTGCGTCAATACACGGCGATGAACTGAACCCGGTGGCGATTGTCCAGACCATTTTCAGGCAATTGAACGAAACCGTGGCTGCTGGTGCTTTCAATGGCACAGTCATTGGTATTCCGACACTCAATCCGCAAGGAAATTTTCTCAACCAGAGAAATTTCTTCACCAGTTCTTCCAATGGATTCTTCTACGACATGAATCGCCTCTTCCCCGGACTCAGCATGGCAGAAGGCGGAAATCTGGTGGAGTCTTACACTGCAGCGATTTGGAACGACATTTGGGGCAATACGTCGAATGTCGATATTGCCGTGGATTTCCGTAAGTTTCTAGTCTCCGCTTCGGGAAGAGAGATATAGACTGTGACTAACTTGAGACTAGACACGCTGTCGACGGGTTCCGTGGGTCCACTCTGGGCGTATGCGGACTATGCAAGCGAAGGCGTGCAGCGCATGGCTGAGCTTCTCCAGCCGGATGTGATCAAGATAGATCCTGGTCTGCCCGGTACCATCGAGACCAGCTGGGTCCAAGCAGGCGTGCCCGCGATTACGGTCGAAACAGGCCCAGCCAACAATTGGAACCGCACATTGATCAAACGTACGGTGGACTTTGCTTTCCGCTTGATGGATGACCTGATGATGACAGGCGGCGCACTGCCTGTGCCAGACTTGTCGCAGACGTTCATCGCGAACAACTTCTCCGATCCATATACCGACTTCAGCGGCTGGTTTGAGTCGGACATTGAGATTCTGCAGGATGTCGAGGAGGGCCAAGTGATTGGCAGAGTGTATAACGCGTGGGGCGATGAGCTGCAGACCATTACGTCGAGCGTGAGCGGGCGAGTACTGACTGTGCTCGTCGACCCTGCCGTCGAGGCTGGAGCCAGTCTAGCGACCATTGCCTACAATGCGACCAGCGCATAGTTATCAAAAGGAGTAGCATCTTGATCGAGACTGATCAAGACGTAGCGCCAGATGAATTTCCGTGTCTTTTGTGCATAGTCGTACGTTTATCCGCTTCCATTCACTTCTCTCCCTTCTACTACACATCCTCATCCTCTCTCCACATCCACGCAACAATGGGAGCAGCACTCGGGACTCGCCAGTCGACCACATTCATCCTCAAAGCACTTCGATCGGAGACAGCCCTAGTAATGCACAAGATACCCTTCCACTACTTATTGATTGGGTCTCGAACATGCAATGCATGATCATGCTGTTCTCTGCTCACAGCGGGAAGTACGGTGCCCCTGATCATCTTCTCTGGCAGCTGTACAGCACTGAGCGGAGGGCTCAGCTGGTGCGTGAAAAAGGCTAGGATCATATACAGTGTAGACATGAAGATACTGCTCGATAATCTCATGTCCACTCGAATCGGTATGCATGATAAGAGGCTGCCGCACCCTGTACCGTACCGTACCCAAACGCCTCGCTAAATCTCATGCTCGCGCTTTCTTAGACAGACCATCTTCTGTTCGTCGCATTTTCATGGTGCAGCATATCAAAGCTCGACTTCCTTTTCCAGCACAGCATACACCAAAGTTGGGCGGTCTTTGTCCAGAACAGCCTGAGCAATTGCCACTCCCAGCAGCTCATTCAGCCGCTCTTTCAGTGCCTCCCCCTCCGGATGCCCGTTCGTCTGAGCGGTATTGTACTTGATAGCATCCTGCTCGAGAAGTTCCAGCGCCGACACGACCGCCTCGACCACTTTCAAGGCATGAGGCCGCTTGGCATCGTCCTTGAGGCCTTCCTGAAGATGCAAGTCATACGCTTGCAGGTTAGGCAAAATCAATGAACGCACACCAGCCGATCCAGCGATGACCGTCAGCCCGAGAACTGCGCCGTAGTGAGTCCCATAAGGCTTGTGTGAATCGAGGAAGTGCTTCAGACAAGCTCGAGCGATACGAGGCTTGAGCGTAGAGGAGCTGTCCCCATACTTTTGTGCAATTCTCAAAAGCAAGCTGCTGGAAAATGCGCGAAGAGCATAATGACCTTCCCCCTGGTCTTTCGAAGCAGCACCCAAATGCTTGCCGACCACGCAAGTCAGGATTGCGGGTATCAGTGCAGATACGTATGGTGCAATGTAGAGACTCGCATTTGCTAGCAGTGATTCCACCATTCGCATGCTTTGAGCTAGAATGAAGAGTGATTTGAGACCGTGCGTGACCTTGTCTGCGATGAACTGAATGAAATAAGGTACGAGCTGGTGCAGCCCTGGATCCGACCTCAGCGATGCGAAAGCAGCCGTCTGATACTCCATGTTGTCTTCATCCAGTATAGCAGCACAGATGCGCTCAAAGTACAGTTGGAGTTCCTTTGATAGCACATGCTTGACGAGCGGTTTGACCGCCACGTTATCATTTCCACTGAGAGCAGCCAGAGTGTTGGCGCCTTGTCCTTTCCCAGCCAGTTCCTGCCCTCTTTGATCCGCCTGTGTTGGATTTTGCGGTATGCTCGGCTGTACTCCCTCCACGGCCAGCCAGTGGCCAGTGAAGCTGATCTCGCGCGGTACTTTGGGCAGTGGCGCGTTGATCAACTTCTCGAAATCGACCTCCTCATCCTCGACGTAGAACAGCGGCTGCCCCGGTCCTATCGAGGCCTCGCCGAAGCGCAGTGGTCGCGTGGATTCATAGCCATACAGTGGCTCAACATCCAGCACTCGCAGCGCCTGGGATATGTCTTGTGTCGTGAGCGTCGTCCGTTTCGCATGGCGCATAAACTTCAGCGCTTCTTCCAGCACTTGGCTAATGCGATATTCTACGTCCCGCGCCAGATGCTCAGCGACCTCGCGATTCAGTGCGGCGATGCCCACCGATTCTGCGACATCTGTCACGTTTTCGGGATTCCACACCGACGCCATCGCAGCGTCTGCGTCGGCGTCTGCGTGTGTTCGAAGCTATGCGCCTTGAGCGCTGGGGCGCGTGTCGTGCCAACCAACCAGTGGAGGAGGCGCTCGGCAGATGTGAGGAGGTGAAGGTGATGGCGTCGTTCGCGCTTGTTCAATCATAGAACGTGCATGTTGCGAGCAGGTTGTGATATTGCCAGCTCGGTGGTGGAAAGTGAAGTGCTGGAAGGTACCTAACGAGGTTGGATAGGTGCACGTGACAACCATAACCATTGAACCATGTTGTTGGATTGCACTTCACTCAGTTTCATTGCTCCCACACAAGCTCCATACTTTACTTCTACCAACTTCGACCAAAGGTGTTCGAGCAGTAGTATATTCTACCTGCCAACGTCTCTCAAGTGGCTTCAACAACAACGTCCCTCACTCCTCGAGCCACTGTCATAACTCAGACGTCTACCTCCCACCAGCCACGCTTCCAGACTAGCGCTCCTCATCAGCGAGATGTGACGATAGATCCGCCACCGCCGTCGAAATCAGGACAAGCATGCGTTTGCAGGTACGAGGCGCTGTCACTCTCCGGCATTCCTTCTCGAGCCGGGAGGAGGACGCCGCTGATCAAGGGCTGTGCTTCCCTCCCGATTCGCGGCCCAGTGGAGGACGGCGTCGTTGTGATGAACGGGCCCAAGGGGGACCGTAGACATGGCGAGAACGACGCTGTTGACATGTCCGCGTACTTGCATGCCGTAGCATGTAAGACGTGCGACATAACCCAACGCTCACATCGAAGGACAATGGGTAAGACACGGCGGAAACGGTCCTGATCCCAGCCCTCTCCAGGCTCCCAGCGCATCTCACGGCGAAACGGTCCCCGGGACATCGAAAATGATGTCGAGGCAGTTCCAGCTACACGGTTTGAGCAGCCGCGCGTCCCTGTCCGGATTGCAGCCTGTTCTGACGCTCTCAAACCTGGTAGTCCTTGACGCGTTGGATCTAGGCATCACTTATTACAACACGACTTGCACATCCTCTTCAGGCCACCGCATGCCTTGAGGCCGTCGCGAGTTTTGGCCGATGATTGCATTATGTCGTACGTGAAGATTGACCTTGAAGGTAGGCCGATAACCAAGGACTCGGCAAGTCGGCACGCATTAAAGACTGGGAGTCTGCAGAGGACGCCGTAAGCCGCCCTGATAACGATCTTGGGCCTGTGCTCTGCTGGATGACAGCTTAGGTACGCAGGTAGGAGGTAAAGCTCTGGGTGAGCGTCTTCGACTGGCTGGGTCCTATCTTGGCAGAGATCGACCAAGACCCAAGGCGTTTGACTTACACAAGCTTCTCATCTGGTAATTTATTGGACAGTCAAAAGAACGCCGACCTATCTAAAAACCTGCTAGGTGGCAGTAGATCTCTCCACCGATTGGGCAATTGAGCAGGCTTCGCGGACAACCAGATCGATCAACGCAGCGCAACGCAAGCCGACCTTGTAAACACAAAGTTGGCCTCGGAAATTCATGTCGATAACGGCGCCGAAAGTTGTGCAGGCTGCAATCATCCTCCGTTGTACTAACCATACTTGTTCATAGGCTCGATGGGAAGTGACACCCGCTTGTCCATCCCCCTCTTTGTGCTTCGTATTCGGAGTTCAGATTGGACAATCCAGCCGATCGTGCACTGCGATCGGCAGGATGGCATCGTATGTAGATGTGGAACGTACAGCAGACGTCTCGAGCGCCTCGATTTCTTCCAGGTTCATGCTATAAGAGCTTGCAGAGAATCTTGCTTTGAGACGAAAAGGAAGACGTCAGCCGTGATGCGGAGGTAGGATGAAGAACGATCTTGGCGTGGCTAATCCGCTAAGAATGAGGTAGGTACTTGCGCGCATCCTGCAACAGATCGTCAACATGATCGTGGTACACTAGCCATTGGTCTATCTATGATCTGTGGAGCATATGAGGTGTACTGTATTGCCCAGACGAGGCTGAGCTGCGAGATCTGAAGCTTGATACATTGCGATTTGCCCTCTAATGAGGCTCTGACTGCTAGCCGTGTCACCGACATATGCATCGACGCGGCACAGCCAGCTGCCGAATTCGTGCGCATGATCTCTTGTCATCCAATGCGCTATTGCTAGCAAACGGAATGCCCGTTGGTCTCTACCGGAGGCTCAACAGGGCTCAATACGCAGACATATGCCCGTTTTGCCGCATCTGGGAACATAGGATTCCCAATACTACCTACCTTATGCCTCTGTACCGTTGTAAAGTGAACTAAGTATCCCTTTCGCATTACATCTGGAAGCGAGGCTATAAGGTGGGTAGCGATCGAGTGGCAAGCATCAAGCCATCCATTCATGATATGTGGAATTGGGGCGTCGGCCTGTTTCATAAGAGCTTTCTCTAGCGGGTCGACCGTCCCGTCTGAGAAAGTAAACATTCGGATAAGGCAGGCCGGATAGGTAGGTAGTACTGGAAGCTGGTCCTACAATAGATATGTAGGTTAGCACCTTACCTTCGAAGAACTTTTCTGACCTTGGTATAAAAACAGCAGGCCAAGCTTCTCAAACGACTCGTATTGTTTTTCGATAGTAATAGCGATATCCATCTCAAGTGCGTAGAGGAACATGGTCGTAGATTCCTGTATCTTCAGGGCGGTTTCTTGGGGACCCTTTTCTGGCCGTAGCTGAGTGACTCTTCGTGTACATGTACTTAAGGTGGTAGTATAGAACAATGTCATAAATAACATTGCGAGATCAGCTCGACTTTCCAATTTTCCGCACTTCTTACAAGAGGAAAAGCAAACAGCGGGGAGAAAAAGAGCCACAGATTTACTCGGAGCGCGAAGCAGCTGCGACATGTGTCTTCTAATTAGTTGTGGTCCCGAATTGCGACGATATACAGAGAAGCCCGGAGGGGTTGGAGGGACGTCTTTTTCTTTAGTGATGTTTTTTTCGTCATTTGATCCCAGTACTGTGGCTCGCTGTGCGAGACTATCGAAGCAGTAAAGTAGGTATTCGTAATGTGTCTCAGTTGTTTTTGGAAATTCTCTTGCATATTGTGACAAATAGCAATTCTCAGACTTTGTCCTTCAGTTGGCTTCTCTTCCAGTTGCCATGGATAATAGTATAGCATTTCGGTACCGTAGCTCGGGCTTCAAAAAAAGATGTGAGGTCTGGTCTGTATACCCCATACCTACTGTATGTAGTAAGACGGGACGGGCGATAAAAAAGCAATAAACTACATGTACCTTAGTTGCCTGACTCTGATGGTACATACATGTAGCGCGTCCGGAGAAAAAAAAGAAAGACAGCGCACCTGGGCAGGTGTCAAACAGCGGATACAGCCGTGGTCTTTTCATGGGGGACGGGAGCTCATTATTCATAATGATGATTTAAAGTTTACAACCTTGACTCCGGGAGGGCTCGCATCTGCAGCGAGCTGGAATAGGCATCACCTCCGGCTCCGTTTGAGTAGGTCGTTGGTAAGGTAGGTTCTCTCTTTGTCTTTTGCTGACTCCTGAGAGGGGGGTTTCTGGGGGGGCGTTGACTGCTATTTCTCTCGGTGCCGGAACCTATTTGCGGTAGGGATGTGCTGCTGCTGCTGGGCTATCGAGGAGGTAATACCCAAGCCTACCACCTCCTAGGAGTCCTAGCTGCAGGCATGGATAATGACTTCCAGTATCTTTGATATGCTTAAAAAACCTGAGGCGGCAGATGGAAAGGATATACAGATTTTTGTTCTTGTTCGGTCAACGTGTGATTGCCCGATAAGGACTAACCTCAGTGTGGATGGTGGTTTGTCGCGCCAGCGTTGGAACGCTTTTTGAGTGGGACGGTCGTTCATAGTTCCATGTTCATTCAGATTGTTCTCTGTTACAGTAGTGGAGCCACACAGCACACGACGATTCATACCGATATGATGAAATAAGAGTGTGCTTTGAGCGCTGCGCGGTAAGCGTTGAGGCAGGGTGTGGGTGTTCTCCGGCAAGTCAAATCACATCACACAGCAACGCCCTTGACTTTGGAGTGACAGTCGTAGTACGTAAGTCGGAGGATCAATAACCTCCTTGGGCATTACGGACACTACTGGGCCTGTCCGACCGTCTAGGCCTCTGCCGACCGTATGCTGAGCAGCTGAGAAGGGGGGAGGAGGAGGAGGAGGGAGGCACCCAACGCTTCCCCCTTCGAGGGGATATCGATCTAAGCCTCATTCAGCTACAAGAGGGCACGCACGAGACAGAGAATCAAGTATCGTTGACTGACTTGTCAGTGGCGAGGCTAGATACCTCAGGTACAGACCTACTGACGACCCACGGGCAACTCCGCTACGACACTAAAAAGTCTAGAGGGGGACCACCTCTCCTCAACAGTGCAGCAGTGCAGTTGGAAGCATGGGTGCGGATTCACACGCTGATCCGTGAATCTCTTCTGCCTTATAGGTTGTAGCCACCGGGTTTTATCTGGTTCGCCACCGTCGACAAGGACTCGACAAACAACCCGGGACTGGCGTCGATCTGGCACAGACGGATGCTGATTCCCGAATTGACTGCCCCACAAGCAAGGTTTCTCGTAGATACGGCTCTTGTGAACTTTCAAAATATACTTCCTGATCTTTCAGCCTCATCATCCAAGGAGATCAAGCCAGGGCATGGCCTCAGGAGGCTTGAGGCTATGCTTGGAATTGCTTCACTATTGCTAGCTGCTACCTACCTTATCTGGTGTGGTGTGTATCTACATACTCGGTGTGTAGGAACTCCATATGGCGTCTGCCGCTGACGAGGATATGATGCAGACTAGGTGGTAGATACGGCTCTCGTGCCGGTGAGGTCTTGGAGGGCCGAGGGGCAGCTCAGAGCTAAAATGAGTCGTGCGATTCCCAGCAGGCATGCACCCATATACCGTTGGTTGGCTTGAATATGCCGGCGGCCAAGCTGTCGGGTACCGAGGTCGAGCCCGCTCAATCCCTCCACTGTCTCGCACTGCAGTGCAGTCCACCTCAATAATAGTATCTACCTATCATACTGGGCGGAACAGACTGCCCAGCCCGCACGCCCCTGTTGTGGTGCGGCTCCCCTTCGCCAGACGTAGCCAGTGTACGGAGCCGAAAAAGATTTTTCTTTTTTCCTTGCTATTCCTATTACAGGACAGATGTCAAGAGAGCCGGTGCCAGTCTGCCAGAGATGTAATTGCTGTCAGCTTAAATCGCCTACTGACTTTTGCACCTGCGTCGCGCGTCCTCGACATCCGGCGCTAACAGAAGTGTTGTGGTGACGCCATCAGTGGTTCGAAGCGGAGTTGTGATTGGGCGGAGTTGGTTGTCTCAAGCCCAAGGTTAGACGAAAACTTCCCGACCAAAACAGAGGACCTTTTTGGGGACGCCATTCACTCCTTAGCCAAACCGGAAGCAGGGCGAGGTACGCCGCGAAATTGCTGCTCGGAGCCGCAGAATTTCCTGCACGTGTCGTAGGAGTTCGGGGCGCGCGAAGGGGGTACCATGGTCAGTAGTTATTGCGAAGCTGACAGCCTGACAGAGTTTGGGAACATCCTACCCTCTCTGCCTCTGGTATGCGAAAAGCTCCGCGCGATTTGACTGGGAATGTGGGAAGGTTG
This sequence comes from Sphaerulina musiva SO2202, assembly GCF_000320565.1. Classification (NCBI taxonomy): domain Eukaryota; kingdom Fungi; phylum Ascomycota; class Dothideomycetes; order Mycosphaerellales; family Mycosphaerellaceae; genus Sphaerulina; species Sphaerulina musiva. Next base: position 573,735 of record NW_016017388.1, on the reverse strand, counting down.
TGTCCGGGATCCATACGAACATGGACCTGCTCATAAAATAGACTGCAGGAAGCTGAGATGAATGGTGTTGACGTCAGCTGCCACCAGTGTCAGAACCTCATCGCGAGAGAGTTTCTCGTGACCAGGATTGAATCCTGCGTGGGTATGTGTGTGTTCAGCAGAGGCGCATCTCGCGCTTGCATCCCGAGATGATCACACTTGAGTGTAATTGCCACTCCGGCTGCGCGTTAGGTCATGTTCGAGTCTCGCGTAAGTTTCGGCTTGCCGACGAGTGCCGACTATGTAAGATTCGTCTTCATTCGCCTGGTCGTCTCCAACAAGGCTCAAGCACACATACACACACACACACAAGACCAGCAGGCGCAGGCAGAGGGTGGCACGCTGGCAATCCGACCCACAGCGGCGCCGGGACTAGTAGTGGTAGTAGAGGGCGTTCGTTGTCATCAACGATCAAGGGGGGGCGGTGGAGCTGCAGTTACTGGAGAGGTATTGGCGCCAGGCATGCTGACTTGGCGCACTAGGGTCGAAAGCGAGACCAGACCAGCAGCAGAGCAGCTGTGCTGTGCATGCCCGGGCAGAGCAATGCAGAGTCCCATCAGAGAACAGGCGTCCCGTGATCCGTCGCCGCAGCGCAGGGAAGAGAAGCGAAGCGAAGCGTTTCGCATGGCTGCTTGACCATCGGTCGTCGCGAGGCGGGTTTGCCTTTTCATTGGACATGCTGCAGGCGAGCTGGTGGTTGCGTCTGGCGGCATCACATGTCCTTTGGGTAGATGGGAGGCGTCTCCCGCAGGAGTGGAACCGCATGTTGTAATGCCTATTTGCGAACGTTGTTGTGGCGTGGAGGAAGTTGCCCTACATGTCGACTGCATCGAATGACCAGGTCCATACAATCAATCCGTCGCATATCAATGATTCACTATGCCATCTCGAATAATGAGTCTCCATCCGACAGTACCATTCTTTCACCCAACCCCCTCCCCCCTACTTGCTCGCTCGTCTTGATGCATGCTGGCCGACAGGGAAGACCAGATGCCATGCAGACGGGGCCAGCGGGCAGCGCTCGATCGGCACGCAAGCCGGAGCCACTTCAAACCTTGACCAGGACTGCCTGGTATGAGTCCGTGAGTCTGTGACAGACCACGATGAATGCCTCCGTACATAGCATACCTGTATACGACTACCTACATCTACTGCACTTCCAGTGTACTGCACTGGACTGCACGGCACGGCACGGTACGGCACGTCCTACGAGAGCGTAAAAGTGATGGGTGAGAGTGGAAGAAGGATGTGTTGCCTGCTACAGAGCCTGCTGGTTTGCCTCTCTCAACAGAGCGTTTGTGGCCAGGCCAGGTGAAGCAGCCCGGGCAGCAGCATCCTGCCTCGTCTGGCCACGAGTTCCCGTCTTTTGTCATTTCTCGCCTAAGGCAGTCCACGGACACGCTAGAGGACGAGCAGTAGCAGACAGGGCGCGCGCTGCCGTCGCTTGGTGCTGTAGGATCACGCGAGGGATGCATGCAAGCCTCTCTGGCTGCGCGCCATCATCGATCGGAGGGGAGGGTTGTTTCTTGGCGTGCGTGGTGGTGGTCGCGGTATGGATGCAAAGGGAAAGGTTCAAATCGACAAGGCGAAACTCTCTCTCCCTCTCTCCCGGGCAGTCTCCCTGGGCTCTGAGCCTCTCTCTCTCTGTCTCTCTCGCGCGCGGCAAGCTAGTGCCCGCAACCCACGCACGCACGTCCGCACTGGCACTGGCACTGCACGCACACACGCACGGCGCACGCACGCACGCACGCCTTGCAAGTGTTGCACGCACCCTCTGCCCGCCCGCCCGCCCGCCAGCCAGAGACATCGGTCGTCTCTCTCACAGGCTACAGGTGCAGGGTGGCCGTAGAGCTCCCGATACAGCGGGTGCGGGTGCTCGACAGTTGTATTTCGGCTGTGGCTTTGGGACTGCAGCGTCGGTCTAGGGCCATATCGTGGGCCTGTCGACGACCGACTAGTAGAGACTGTTAGTTATACTGCTTGTCCCCGCTCCTGCTGCCGGCGGTGGTCTCTGAACTACATGTACATAGAGTTGCCAGACCGTGCGATGGACTCCGCCGCTGGCCTCATTCATCCATATCTGACCTGAACTTCACTTACTGCTGTCCGCCTTTGCCTCCGCCTCCGCCTCCGCCTCCGCCTCTGCCACCGCTGCTGATTGCTGACCGCTGCTGCTGCTGCTGCATCTTCTCCCGGCAGCTGACTCTGAACCTTTTCGCATTGCCGGCAGCCCAACTCGACCCTTGCCGCCGCCGCCGCCGCCGCTGTCGCGTTCACTCTCGCTCGATACCTTATTATTCCAACTATTATTGTTATTATTATTCACTACCACCACACCACACCACTCCCACTCCCACTCCCACCACTCCACACCACACCACACCATACCACGCCATACCAAACTTGCACCACACCACCTCGCTTCCAGGATAGGATAGGATCGGTCCCGCCGCCTCTGGTCTCGCCCCGAGGAGGCGATCGCGAACAAGAGTGGCTTTGCCCTCCCTCAGCCTTACTACATCACTACTCACTTCCACTGCCGACCACGCCTCGTCATCTCGTCTGCTGACACTCGTGCTGCATCCGTCCTGCCTCTGGTGCTGACTTCCTGTCGGCCGCCACCTTTCCACAACACTTCCACCTGCAGAAACCGGCTTCCCACAGCTTCGGAACTGTTACAGCTTCTCCCGGCCCAGTTGTGTCACCCACTCGCGTGTACAGCTGACGCGCACTCGTTCTGAGGTAAGCCGCGCGCGTCGGTTCTTGGCATGCACTCGAAAATAAAACACTGCACTCGTTTTCAAATCTACTATATTTTGTAGCGTAGTCTTGTAAAATATCGATAAAGGTAAGTTTCTAACATTTATATACTATGTTAGTACTAATAATATAGTAGTAGGATCGGGATAGTAGGTTTAGAGAAGTCGACAAAGTAAGTTCCCTTTAACCGTTACCCTATTGTTATAGTAACATTAGCTATCTAGTATTTAAAGAAGTCGACTAAGTTCCCTTTTACCGTTATCCTATCGTTATTATAACGTTAGTTCTTAAGTAAGGCGACTATTATTAACTATATTATCGAAATTTTTCTAACTTTCCTTTAACTATTACCCTACTGTTATCGTAACGTTAGCTATCTAGTAGGAGAGATCAATAATAGAGTCAATACTCGATAGTAGAGTCGGTATAGAAGATTTAGAGAAATTGATTAAGTTTCCTTTAACTATTACCCTACTGTTATTATAACGTTAGGTGTCTAGTAAGAGAAACATTAATAATAGAGTCAATAGTCGACTCTTCTATACTAATTCTACTAAGTTTCCTTTAACTGTTACCCTACTGTTATCGTAACGTTAGGTATCTAGTAGGAGAAATATCGATAATAGAGTCGATAGTAGAGTTAGTATAGAAGATTTAAAGAAGTCGACTAAGTTTCCTTTAATTGTTACCCTACTGTTATCGTAACGTTAGCTATCTAGTAGGAGGAATATCGATAATAGAGTCATAGTAGAGTTAGTATA